>NC_066641.1:6743157-7061682 GCF_025201925.1 Gopherus flavomarginatus
GCAGCCATTCCAAATGCCTGCTGATAACACCTTTATACTGAAGCTGATCAAAACATTTTCACAAGGGAAAATGCAGTTCGTTGAATTAACATTTTCTGCATGAAAAGATGGATTTCAGCAGACTTTTCCTTCATGGTTTGGTCTGGCCATTTGAAATGGCTCAAACAATGTAGTTTAGCTCGGTTAAACCCCCGTTTGCTCTCCGTGTGAACACAGTTTAACAGCTTTGAGATGGTTTTTTTTTTTCGTTGCGCTATACACGAGGACAAGCTCAGGTTATCTGGCTAGGTCTGCATTGGGGGTTAAGGGCATTTTCAATGGAGTTCAGTGGAGCTCAGCGAACAATTGAAAAACACACCTTTTTGCTCTTGTTCACACAGCCTTTATTTGTAATAAGTCTCTGAAATATAAATGCAAGCCCAATGGTCAAGTAAACTCTCTCTTTCCTGTGTGAGCACTCTAGCCTTCTGACTCATTATAAGTGATGTCATACCCACAGCTGTATTGCCATCTAACCCTAAACGGTATGTTCTTTCCCTGTGTTTCTTCTTTACAGTACGCTTTGCACCTTATAGACCCCCGGACATCTCCCTGAAACCACTGCTCTTTGAGGTGCCAAGCATCACCACAGAGTCTGTGTTTGTCGGACGAGACTGGGTGTTCCATGAGATAGATGCACAATTGCAGAGTGCCAATGCCAGTGTGAACAGAGGTGTGGTGATTGTTGGGAACATTGGGTTTGGTAAAACTGCCATTATCTCAAGACTGGTTGCTCTCAGCTGCCATGGCACACGAATGAGACAGATTGCCTCTGATAGCCCACATGCCTCCCCAAAACGTAAGTACAGCTATACAGAGAGAGGTCTGAAATGCGTGAATCTCATACGCTTATGTGTTTAGCACCTTTCACCCACAAGGATCCCATTACCACTTCTTCCCACCACCCAATAGACCAGTTCAGAGATTGTTGCCAAACCTGCCATAATGGGGCCCCCTGGCATGGTTTACTGTTCATGGGCCAGACCTGGACAATGTGGAGCGATGTCATGGGGTGAGGACTCACCTCTGCGGCGCCTCCTACTGGTCATCCAGGGAATTAGTGTTTCCAGCTCCTGAGCGCCCTCTGCAGGCCAGTGTCCTGCTTGCTGCTGGGCCCAAGTCCCTCCTGGACCCTGGTGCCCCTTTCAGGCTGGGTTTCTGCCCCTGGCAGTACCCCCACAAATCTGGGTTTCCCCTCCCCGGGGAACCCCCACCCTCTGTCCCTGCCTCGCCTCAGTCTGTGGCCACTGCCATTCGTCACCTAGCCCCTGTTCCCTGGGGCAGACTGCAGTGTGAGTGCCACTCATCACCGGCAAGGGGGGTTTGGACCTGCTACCTTTGCCCACCCCTGTTCTGCCCTCTGCAACTCCAGTACCCTTCTTGGCCTTTTACAAGGCCTGCAGCCTAGGGGATTTCCAGGCCGGAACTCCCCAGCTCCTCTGGCCTTCCCCCAGCCATGCTCCACTCTAGGTACCTTTGTCAGCTCCCAGGCAGCCAGGGCCTTCTCCCTCAAGAGCTAGAGGGAGAGTGTGCCCTGCTCCTGGCCCACTGCCTTCTTATATTGGCCATCTGGGCCCTGATTGGGGTGTGGCTCCAGCTGAGGCTGCTTCCCCAATCAGCCTTTCCCCAGCTACAGCCCTCTCCGGGGCTGCTTTTAAGCTCTCCGGGCTGGAGCGGGGTGACCCCCCCACTACAAGCATGAACTGATTTATGCCAACTGAGGCCCCCTGAGGAATCAGGCTGTCTTTTCTTCTATTGCCCCCTGGCTTGGGCACATCATTGGCTTGCTTAATGGGAACCCTCCATCTGTTATTCCCCTAACTCGTTACCGCAACACACTTTATGCTGGACACATTACCTATTCCTTCCTGTACGATTGATCTATCCCCATCTATTGTGGTATAGGAGCTTGGGATGGGTCACACACTGCATCTTGAGCTTGGCAACTGCTTTTCCTCCTGCACACCAACGTAAATCACTTCAGCCTCCACTGAAATGCAGCCACCTTGCAGGTGGAAGGCAACAATAGCTTAATATCACACACACGACACTTAGAAGGGTAAAACAGGAATGAAGAGATACTCTGTCCTACTGAAACTGTAGTTAAACTGCTTATTGGCCAGATGCTGTTTGCTAGAATGAAATATTCTAAGCCACATATAAACATCTGAAACAACACCAAATGTTGGTTTTCTGAAATACTGAACGTCACCTTCCAGAGCTAAATGGACGTGTAATGAAAGGCAGGGTTTGTTTATGTATTTTAACTAAAAGCCTGCAATGCACCTGCTGGATGTTTCTCTCAGTCTATTTAGAGAGATTGTGAGGGAGATTAAAGAAGCTACAGTTTAAGTGTTTTCAAACTAAAAACCACACACACAGTAGAGACCTGGAGGCTTTGAATAGGAAAATATTCTACAGTTCTCACATGCAAAGCACAGAAAAGAGATCCTTGTACAAACCAAACACACACAGGCTTTCAGTTCTTACTCCAGCACTTCCTTGAAGTAGCAGTAAATCGGAGAGATCCCCAGCTCTAAATTCTGGGAAATAAGTGAATCAAAAATTATGGCTGGGGTTGTTTGCTTAATGTGGAGCTCTAAGCTCCTCAGAACAAGAAAGAAGACATTTATTCTGAAAAAAGGCATATAAAGGATCATAGAAGATTAGGGTTGGAAGAGACCTCAGGAGGTCATCTAGTCCAACCCCCTGCTCAAAGCAGGACTAACCTCAACTATATGCCATGAGCCTTCTTGGCAACAAGGGCACACTGGTGACTCATATCCAGGTTCTTGTCAACTGTAATCCCCACGTCCTTTTCTGCAGAACTGCTGCTTAGCCAGTTGGTCCCCAGCCTGTAGCAATTAATGGGATTCTTCCTTTCTAAGTGCAGGACTCTGCACTTGTCCTTGTTGAACCTCATCAGATTTCTTTTGGCTCAATCCTCCAGTTTGTCGAGGTCACTCTGGACCCTATCCCTACCCTCCAGCAGCTTAGTGTCATCTGCAAACTTGCTGAGGGTGCAATCCATCCCATCATCCAGATCATTAATGAAGATGTTAAACAAAACCAGCCCCGGGACCAACCCTTGGGGCACTCCGCTTGATACCGGCTGCCAACAAGACATCGAGCCATTGATCAGTACCCATTGAGCCTGACGATCTAGCCAGCTTTCTATCTACATTATTGTCCATACATCCAATCCATACTACTTCAACTTGCTGGCAAGAATACTGTGGCAGACCATATCAGAAACTTTGCTGAAGTCAAGGTATATCACGTTCACCGCTTTCCCCATATCCACAGAGCCAGTTATGTCATCATAGAAGGCAATCAGGTTGGTCAGGCATGACTTGCCCTTGGTGAATCCATGTTGACTGTTCCTGATCACCTTCCTCTCCTTCAAGTGCTTCAAAATGGATTCCTTGAGGGCCTGTTCCATGATTTTTCTGGGGTCAGAGGTGAGGCTGACCAGTCTGTAGTTCCCCAGATTCTCCTTCCCTTTTTAAAAGATGGGCACTATATTTGCCTTTTCCAATCGTGCGGAACCTCCCCTGATCACCACGAGTTTTCAAGGGTAACGGCCAATGGCTCTGCAATCACATCAGCCAACTCCCTTTAGCACCGTCGGATGCAGAAGATCCGGCCCCATGCACTTGTGCACGTCCAGCTTTTCTAACCTGTTCTTTCACCACTGAGGGCTGCTCACTTCCTCCCCATACTGTGCTGTACAGTGCAGCAGTCTGGGAGCTGCCCTTATCTGGGAAGACTGAAGCAAAAAAACCATTGAGTACTTCAGCTTTTTCCACATCATCTGTCACTGTGTTCCCTCCCCCATTCAGTAAGGGTCCCACGCTTTCCCTGACCACCTTCTTGTTGCTAACATACCTGTAGAAACCCTTCTCGTTACCCTTCACATCCCTTACTAGCTGCAACCCCAATTGTGCTTTGGCCTTCGTGATTATACCTCCGCATGTTCATGCAATATTTTTATACTCCTCCCTAGTCATCTGTCCAAGTTTTCACTTCTTGTAAACTTGTAAGCTTAGTTTTTGTGTTTAAGCTCATCGAAGGTTCTCTGTTAAGCCAAGCTGATCGCCTGCCATATTTGCTATTCTTTCTGCACATCAGGATGGTTTGTTCCTGAGCCCTCAATAAGGCTTCTTTAAAATACAGCCGGCTCTCCTGGACTCCTTTCCTCCTCATATTAGCCTCCCAAGGGATCCTGCATCAGTTCCCTGAGGGAGTCCAAGTCTGCTTTTCTGAAGTCCAGGGTCCGTATTCTGCTGCACTCCTTTCTTTCTTTTGTCAGGATCCTGAACTCAGCCGTCTCATGGTCACTGCTGCCCAGGTTGCCACCCACTTCTACTTCCCCTGCCAATTCCTCCCTGTTTGTGAGCAGCAGGTTAAGAGGAGCATGTCCACTAGTTGGTTCCTCCAGCACTTGCACAGGAAGTTGTCCCCAACACTCTCCAAAAACTTTCTGGATTGTCTGTGCACTGCTGTATTGCTCTCCCAGCAGATGTATCTATCTTCATTTACACACATTCAAAAAATAAATCCTGTTAATATGTTTAATAACTTAAGTATTGATCAGGTGACCCAAAAGTCCTATAAGAAATATATTATTGGTGTTAGTGAGCTGGAAATAAACAAAATCCCACTACAGTTTCTTCATAACTCAAGCAGATAGAGGTGCTGCTGTGTTCACATGTGCAAAAAATGAATTTGTTAATTAAACATACGCATTAAGTATTTAGACAGTGGATACCACCCTTATTGTTTCTCCCAGTAGATAAATGGTTCGTAGTTTAAATTATGATTTCAGGCCAAAGTCAAGGGTACATTGTAGCATTCAGGAAAATTCTGTGCTAGTAGGATCTATGTTTGAAGAGACTGTTGCTATTAGAATACTCTTAAAACATTGAAATCAATGGTCACGCATTGTTAAGTAAAAAAATTTTAATAAAAAAATTGTGAAATCAATAACTTCCGGTTGCAAAATAGTGTAATTTGAAAGAGTTCACAATAAAAACATGCCATTTATCCTGACGTTTACAGAGGGCTTCTAGTTTGTGCCGCATCACTCCACCCACTCTGTGCTTTAGAGATGATTCCATCCATCCCAACATCCTAATGCACCTCTGGGTATCATCTGGTACTTCTCTCTTTCTGGTTACTTTACTTGGTTGTGAATTGGGATGTTAGTGACCTGGTTAAATGGTCCCCATTTATACATGTGCTCAAGAAGGGCTCGGGACTAAATTAAAAGAAGCATTTAGATGAGGGGCCTATGGGCAGAAGTAGTAGAACAGTGCCCAACAATATACCTGACTCTAAGGAGAGGGGCCACATTATCAGTAGTATTAAATTCACTAAGTACTGTATGTATTTCATGACTAACGTTAACATGAAGAAAATGAGTAAGATGAGGTTAATCCTTTATCTCTGCTGTCCTTCCTCTGTTAGTTCTGGCAGAAATTTGTTCAGGAGAGTTTCCCCTAGGTGCACCCTTATACTACTCAGAGACTTAGACTGCTTACAGAAAATATATTAACTGCTTGAATGGATTGTTAAGATACCTTATCGTGTACTTTGTAATAGTCTCCATCATGGTTGGCCTGTAGTAATCTGTTACCCTCTTTGTTTGGCACAGACGTGGACACAAATAGAGAGCTACCCCTAACTCAGCCACCTTCTGCTCACTCGTCAATCACGAGTGGAAGCTGCCCTGGAACGCCTGAAATGCGCAGACGCCAAGAAGAGGCCATGCGGAGACTCGCCGCGCAGGTATTGAAAGAGTTCCATGATGACCTTTTCTGGGAACGTGTCCTGTTTAATTACTGAAATTGTCTTAGTATGCGTCACACAATGTGGATATTGACAGAAGACAGTGAGTATGCAAATGCTTACGAGTATGGGTATGGGGAAGACCTTCCAGAGCAGTTTTATAACCCCAGAAAATCTATTTCTCTTTACAATGAAATTCCCGAAACATCAAGAGTTCACCTCGTCCTCAGAGTTAATCTTTCACAGCCACCAGACAGCAGACTGAAGGCTGTAAAGCATGTCATAATACAACAGGGTTACCATAGTAATTATTCCTCTTTCTTGATGAATGGAGTGAATTCCAGATGAAATTGCTGAGTGTCCAGTACTTGCTTTTGTAAGAGATAATTGCTTGGGTTGCATGACCTCTTGGATGAAGATGTAGAATGTGAATTGTTCTGCTTTGTGGGATACTTGTGCCTTTTTGGGTGACGTCCACGTAAACGGATCAGAACTCTTTAATAAGTGATTTGCACATCAGTTGCTCTGTTGGCTGGAAAGGATTATACGTCATGTTACCCTAGGTTGACATTTACATCCTGGGTTATATGGTACCTGTAAGATACAGCCGTGCTTTGCTGATGGTGTGAAAGTGGCAAGATACTGCTAAGAACTCTGGAGAGCTTTGCTTCTGCTACACATTTTTAAAGGGTACATGCAGTTTGTGCTTTCCTATTCGCTGCTTTTGCACTGAGGAGGAAAATGTCCAGCAAACTCTTAGTGCTAAATCAAGGGCGGGCAAACTTTTTGGCCTGAGGGCCGCATCGGGTTTCTGAAATTGTATGGAGGGCCAGTTAGGGTTGACTGTGCCTCCCCAAACAGCCAGGCATGGCCCAGGCCCCCCCTTCCCTTCTTCTTGCCTCTTGATGGCCCCCCTTGGGACCCCTGCCCCATACAATGACCCCTTCTCCCTGACCGCCCCCGGACACCCCGCCCCTAACTTCCGCCCACTGCCCCATCCAACCCTTCCTCTCATTCCTGACTGCCCCCCGGGGACTCCTGCCCCCATTCAACCCCCATGTTCCCCACCCTCTGACCACCCTGGCCCCTATCCACACCCCTGCCCCTGACCACCACCTGAATTCCCCTGCCCTCTATCCAACACACACACACGCCCCGCGTCCCACTCCATGCCCCATGACCGTGCTGCCTGGAGCACTGGTGGCTGGCGGCGAGGTTGGACCAGGACAGGCAGTGGCATTGCCTGGCTGCAACCAGCCACACACCGCACAGCACAGAGCACTGGGTCAGGCCCCAGCTCTGCAGCTGCACTGCCCCGGGAGCTCACTGAGACTGCAGGGGAGGGGGAACAGCGGGGGAGAGGCCAGGGGCTAGCCTCCTCGGGGTAGGAGCTCAGGGGCCGGACAGGACGGTCCCACGAGCCATAGTTTGCCCACCTCTGTGCTAAATGATTGCCAACGCTTGCTTTGCTTGGTGTTTGAACCAGGTATAATCTTGCCCGCTGTTTGTTTTACATAGCACCCAGATGGCAAGGCAAAGAGTGTGTGGTGAATGTCTATATAAATAAATATTAGAACTTTCACAAGTGTTGTCCTCTTCCACATATGGCTCTTGGAAAGGATTGCAACTGCCAGCTCTGCATTGTTCGGCACACATTAGTCATTAAGTTCCTTGTACATTGCACAAGCCGCACGCCGTCCGAACGGCCAGTCAGAGAGTGTTCTCTCTCCTAAAATATCTCATTTTTTGAAAGTTTTTTTTCACTGAATTCTCAAATAATCCTGCTGGATATGTAACTGACAAATGGATATATTTTTAGCTCCAATCTGCTTCTTTCTTTAAAAAGAACATAACTTCACAAAGCCAACGTGTGTGACTTAGGCTAGTCTACGCTGGCAACGTTAAAGCGCTGCTGTGGCAGAGCACTCTCCCAGCCCTCTAAAAAACCCACCTCCACGAGGGGCGCACCTCCCGGCACTGGTGCACTGTCTACACTGGCGCTTTGCAGCACTGAAACTTGCTGCACTCGGGGGGAGGGGGTGTTCACACCCCTGAGCTAGAAAGTTGCAGTGCTGGAAAGTGCCAGTGTAGACAGGCCCTTTGTTTCAACCAGTGTGGCACATCCCACTTCACATCCAAAGACTGTGGCTTTTCTTTTGGCGTTTCGGATCAACTAGGGAGAAAAGAGAAACAAGTCATGGTTTTTAGGCCAAAAAAATCTGACCTGTAGTATCTTGGCTATGACCTCATTTGGAAGGACTTTTAACGCCCAATCCATCCGCCACTGAAAATTTAACCAAAAAAAAAAGAAAAGCTGATGTGCTATTTGCCATCAGACTAACTAAAAGACAAGAGACATACACGACCTCCTATTCCAGCAGCTTTGCATCTGTTAGTTTGTTCAGTTGTTACTCTGACAGTAAATCTTATCTTGACTATTGTAAACATGGACTGATTCCAGAACTAACGGTCACTGGATTCCAAAACATACTGTGTCCTCTTGAGCTGACCAGTGCTTAGGTTGATTAATTGACCTGTACGTCTTTGGCAGCATCCATTAAAAAAAAAAATTGCTGATACTTCATGGAAAATGAAACAATTCTCGTGACATGTCAGAGATTTAATTTCTTTCTGTCATTAGGCCCTAATTCAGAAAAATCTTCTTTTTAGTACATTACAATAACTTCCACAGCTGGTCACGGAGGAAGTCACTGAGATCAGCGGTATGATAATCTGCAGGCCTTATCAAAAAACAAGCTCTAATAATAGATTGAAGTTAGTAGGAGCTGCTTATTTGGAGTATGAGGGCAACCACCATCCAGATAGCCTGTGTGTGTGTCACTGTCCTGAGTAATTTTTAAAGAAATACAGAAAAGAGATGAGACATTCAATGGCCCTAAGTACTGATATTCCAGCTCTTTGCTGGTGTCAATGATATTGTCAGTACGCACTGTACCAACACAATGAAGAAAAATGACCTGCCTATTATGGAAGTCCATGAATAAAAGACTAAAGGTCTGAGTAATTGTTGACATAGGCTACAGAAATCGGGGGTGAAAACATGACATCAGCATCAACTCGTCCAAATCCCTCCTTCAAATTAACTTCTCCCCTGGAGCTTATAGGTTGTGAGTTTATAACAGATTCATAGATTCATAGACTCTAGGACTGGAAGGGCCCTCGAGAGGTCATCGAGTCCAGTCCCCTGCCCTCATGGCAGAACCAAATACTGTCTAGACCATCCCTGATAGACATTTATCTAACCTACTCTTAAATATCTCCAGAGATGGAGATTCCACAACCTCCATACGCAGCTTATTCCAATGTTTAACCACCCTGACAGGAAGTTTTTCGTAATGTCCAACCTAAACCTCCCTTGCTGCAGTTTAAGCCCATTGCTTCTTGTTCTATCCTTAGAGGCTAAGATGAACAAGTTTTCTCCCACCTCCTTATGACACCCTTTTATAATAGAAGCAAAAGGCCTATGATTCCTTCCTCTGGATTTTCCAGGGTGTCCTGTCTTCTCTATGGCTGTTTTCAGACTGTGAGCTCTTTGGGGCTGGAGCTTGCTTTATCTTTGACTCTGTACCAATTTTGATCACATTGATGGCATTAAATTAATAATAAAAACTATCAGAGAGAGCTCCAGGTGAGCTTATCATTTATTTTAAGTTTCTTTGCCATACTATTAGGGAGCAGCTTTTCACTGTACTCTGAGGGAGCGGTTTGAAGTCTTTCATGATTAATAGTGCTGTAGTCATCAGGGAGAAGAAAAATCCTTAGAAATAAACCAATTTAGACAACTAGCAAGCAGGTCTATTATTTCCCATGGAAAACTACAGAAGAAAATGAGTTACTGGGTTCTGAAAGCACTTCCTTCCCCTCAGCATTTGCACTGAAGTTATCCGAAATTAACTCCCCTAAAAAACCAAAGCTGTTATCAAAAGCAAAAATTATCTGAAACAATGGGCATCATCCTGTTCTCATTGAGCTCTGGCAGGACTCCCACTGA
This sequence comes from Gopherus flavomarginatus, assembly GCF_025201925.1. Classification (NCBI taxonomy): domain Eukaryota; kingdom Metazoa; phylum Chordata; order Testudines; family Testudinidae; genus Gopherus; species Gopherus flavomarginatus. The sequence continues at coordinate 6,752,999 of NC_066641.1, forward strand.
GGTCTCTGATTCATCAGTCCTGTACTTCAATCATAAAATTGAGACTTTGGCACAGGAATAACTACCATGGAGGAAAAGGTTGCTCCTCTTTGGGGATTTCAGTGATTCCCTGAAGTAATTAAGGAAAACAAAAATCTTAAACCAAATTTAAAGTGTATTAGAAATACCAAGCTATCAAGCTATTTGTTTGGCTCTAAAAACCCTGAATTGCTGTGATCTTTTTTGGAATTTTTCTCTGAAACAGGCTCACTGAATCCATCTAAGCCTTTGCAAGAGGAAACAGTGAGATTACCACTCTATAAGGTTCATGGACAAAAATATTGAAAATGTAATTCCATTGTGTATCAGTGTTACACCCTCACAAGGCGCATTGCATTCTGTTACCTTCCACACTTCATTAGTTATGGATGTTTCTGGTTGGAAGGTGATATTGTAGTAAAGGGAGTACTGGAAGGCTGACATCTCTTGCACAATGGTTAAGATTGGAGTGTGTGGTCTGTGGTGTTAGTCATTTTGGAAATGGTAAGACATCTCCCTGTGGCTGGAGAAGTACAGGGTTAAATGGGTTAACTATTCATTACCTTGCTTTTGTGGTTTAGTGAAGCTTATTATGTGTATAGCAATCTCAATTTTCCCAACAAAGATTATTGTGAATTAATTTCCCAGTTTTCTTTAAATGTATCATTAAATGGCTCACCTACATGGAAATCAGAACAATCTCTACTTCTCTTGCACCTCCCCTCCCCCAGCTTCCCCAGCCTGGGAATAACAGCCAATGGCATTAGCAGTCTCAGGCCAGTGGACTTCCCATAATTCTTTGCAGAGGGGTTTTCCCGAGATGAACCATGAGAAGTTTGTTGGACCCCCGAGGCCTGGCTGAGTAATGATGCTCAGAGCACTGCTTGTCAGGGGAGATTGCCTGCCTCATTCCTCCACCCCCCTGCAGTTTTTAAGTGTTGAGATATGGGGAGAAGAGACAGGTGAGGATTGCAGAGAAAGAGAGCAAGGGAAGCTGTATTGCCAAATACAGGCGTTCAAAAACCCTGGACCAGACTGCTCAGAATCATGAGACTGGCTTGGAAAAAGCATAACCTTTTAAAGAGACATATGTGTCTTCATCTGCCTTCTGATTTTTGAGCCTTTGGGTGGATGCCACCCACTCCCAATATGTACATGTTTGTTTCGGGCTCAAAATTCAACCTTGCACGCACAACAAAAATGGGAGCCACCCCAGTGGCTACCTGGTGAAGGATTCCACTTATTTGTCCCAAGCCCCTGGGAGGACAACGGAGCTGCCCTTCTATCCATCGGTATCCCTTGCACCTCTCATTGTCTTGTTCCTTTCTGATCCTCGTTTCCCCACCCTGTCTTCTGGGCCAGTCCTATTCCCCGTTGTGCTCCTCCATAGCATCTTGTCTTCCATGTGTCCTCCACCTCATCTATCCTTTTCTCATCACGTTCTTCCTTCCATCTGTCCACTTCCTCCTCAGTCTCCATCCTGCCCTCAGTGAACCTGAACCCACACTGCCATGCTGCCTTCTGACAGGGGAGAAGGCTCCTCCTTCCATGGTAAATTATGTGGGTTTGGGTTTTTATAATATATATTTAGTGTGAAAATAATTTTTTAACAAAGCAAATTTCCTAGTTATTTAAGGTTCTGCCGACTGAAGATGAGCAGTCTGCCAGCATGTCCACAATGTTGAGGTTATATATAGTGGGCCAGATCTTCAGTTGGTTGAAGTTGACAGCAGGTTACACCAGCTGAGGAGCTAGCCCAATATATGTGAAAATCTAGTGGCATGTACCCATTGAATCTGTCTACTGAAGGTTGTATAATACCTCCCCCTGTACTATCTAAGGGCTTGTCTACATGGTGCAGCTATGCCATTGCAGCGATGGGATTTCTAAACTGCACTAACGTGCTGCGCGCTAATTGTTCTCTAGTGTGCTTTAACATAGTACTGTCTCAAAGCGTTTCAAATGTTTAATGTGCACCAGGGAACTTTTATTGCACACCTGTAGAGTCTACATGGACCAATTAATGCACAACACATGGATGCGCTTTAGAAATATCACCTATGTGGTATGCAGTACCGCACTGTGTGTTTGAGCCTAGGTGACACACTGTAGTTACAGCCTGGGAGATAGGGGCTGTGAACTCATGGGAAAAGAGTAGCGAGGAAGAGCAGAAAGGCCTGGAGTCCATTATAAAAATAAAAATAAGGGTCTTTAATCTAAGATCCCATAAAAAGCACACTCATGTGACTTATGTTTAGCATGTATTTCTTCATGAAGTTCCAGTTTTAACAGTTAGATGAAATAGTGACCCTTCATCAAATCTACTATTAAGAGCATGAAGACATCTGTCCAACACCCTCAAGTTGTCGTCTAACCAGCCCTAAATCCTGTCTGTGTTTGGAGTCCAGGCTTATAATCCTTTGTCTGCACCATTTATTGGTCTTGGACAATTTTTTTCTTTTTTTCCCCTTGCTTTGTGTGTGTATTTCTTTCTCCATTAAAACATTTTTCTGCCTAACTTCCTCTGGCCAGGAGGGGCCTCCACCAACAATCACCCAGAAGCCAAACCATCGAACTAATATTTAGCTGTTTTCCAAATTTCAATGAGAACCTGCAGTGTTGCTTTCCGAGCACCAGATGGTGCTATGTAAAGGTATCAATAGGATTTGCATGCCCTATGGCAGTGGTTTTCAACCTGTAGTCCGCGGACCCCTGCGACTCCCCCAGACTCTGTGTAAGCGGCTAGTGAAATGTGACTGAAAATAAAGTTTAAGATCCCAGAAAAGGCATTCCGTTTTTCTAATCAATCAGAAGTATGTGAATACCCCACCTACAGGTCAAAATCCAGAAGTGTTGTCATTACTATAGAAGTCCACAGTTTGGCACCCTTTCTCATGTTGCATCAAATGCAGGGCCGAGCACATGCAACATCTATAGCTGAATTCTGTTCAGTCAGTTTTCTGTGTAAGACTTTTATGGTAGGGGTCTGCAGAGCACAGCTTGAATTTCCAAAAGAGACCACACCGCCATTCGAAAATGAAAAAAAGTTTGAAAACCGCTGCCCTATGCTGATGTTACTATAACTTTTGAAAGTTGGTCTCCTAGCTCAGGAAAATGAAACCAATGATGACCCCCTTGCAAAGGCCAACCCATCTTCTGTATACATCTTCTGCACCCCTGCATGCTAACCCTTCACATCATCCCAAGGGGCACCATACATAACTGTAGTGTAGTAGCTCCTTGCCCCATAGTGTTAATACACTTGACCTACAGCATTACTGCTGACTTGAAATATCCTTCTCCACACTCTTCTAGCCAAAAGAGAGAATCATTTATGATTGCTGGGGTGCCTGAAAAGAGTGGGTATACTGTCATCTGATGCAGAGGTGGAAGAAGAAACAAAATTCACTGCTGCTGAGACCTGATGCCTTGTAACTCTAATGTGTTTGAGCAGGCATGTACTAACATCCTCAGCTGTGTAGAAATAATGAAAGAACCTTCCCTATAAACAGAATCCCCACATATATGCACAGTCACGAAATACTAAAATACAGTGATGCTGATTTCATTAAAACTAAAATATTACTTGGTGAATGGCCTTTTGGCAGGTAAATGGATTACACTGTATTTACTTCCAAACCATTTTGTATGATTGAAAAAAGAGAGAAATCCTGTTAAATACTAAAATTTATTAAAACATAAGTTTGTAGCCTTGTACTAAAAGCAGGGATGCACTGTAAGGATTTGAACATTTTTCTAAGTGTGTCAGAGGTGTCAGGCCCTCAATATTGAGATACTTTGGCTGTATAAGAAGACCTAAGACAGAACAGACTTCTCATGTCAATGATGGCATGTTATAAAATTAAACAGACACATCATGTCTATAGGCATGATGTCAAAGGAATGCTGTCTTGAGTGGAAGATGTTACATGTCACATGAAGTGCCCGAGAACTGTTTAAAATGGCCCATCCTATTAACTAAAATATCTTTCAAATATGACATTTCCTAACGCTTCCTTTCTCCCTTTCGTACTCCTTCGCCTTTGAGGTTTATTGTGTTTAGCTCTTTCTTCTTTTACTCTTACTGGCGATTATCTACTGCCACTCCTAACTCCCCATCCTCCTTTTTCACTTGTCTTCACTTCCCAGGTGCTACATAATCTTTCCTTACATACATCACTGATCTCATTTTTCCTGCTCCTTATTTGCCTGCCAAACCTTTCTCTCCTTACTGCTGCATTCATCTCTTTCCTCTCTCAGCTTTATTCCTTTACTGAGATTGCCCCATATTCTTGGAAACATCTTCCTATTTTTATCAACCAACCACCCTCTCTTTCCTTCAAATGCCTCCTTAAATCCCACCTATACCAGGAAATCTTCCTTCCTCCTTCTAATCTCCTGTAATCCCTCCACCATTTCTAATCTGAACCAAAACTCAATTCAAGTCAAGTAAAATTTAATTATTGTATTGTGCTGCACAGGTCAGATCTAATCAATGGCTTGACCTTGAAGGTATAGCACAAATAACATACATACACAGAGCGTGAATAACTCATTCTTCACCAGGCGAAATGCAGATCTGAGTGTCTTCTCTAGTGATCAGGATTGAATGTTCCTGCTGAGCCCCACATCCAGAAAAGGGCAACTGAAGAGGGAACAGAATGGAGTGATGAAAGAGAGAAGAGTGAAGGTGATGGTTGTTTGAGGCTGAATGGAAAAAGAGACTGGTGAAGGTTGGGCCACAATGGAGAGAGTGGTGGCGGAGGGAGAGGGAGGGAAGCAGCAGAGAGATTGGAGAGGCAAAAATAGAAAAAATGAGCAGAGGAAGATCTCAATTTTTGTGACACTTACTAGCCAAGAGCAATGTGACTAGTCCGGGTAAGATTCAATGGCAGTATCATAATAGGAGGCCCAAACCATGCACTCTTGGTAGCCAGGAGGATGATGCACAAAGCATTTGTCACTAACTGAGAAATTAATTGCTCCTTCACCCCACTTCAGGAGTGACAGCACCTTTCCTATTGGCATTTGTCTACTAGAGTCAGTTTTCTAGCTTCTACATATCGGGTTGTTTTTTTAAGCCCTGAAATGTGTAAAAAAAATGGCTACAAAAATTGTGATAATCATATTTCTTTGTTATACAACCAACTTGGAGATCCAGGTGGTTCTAGGAAATTAACCTTCCCAAAATGTACTACCCTGCGTTATTTTATCTCTTTTCAAGGGGTGTGCAAGCTAAGTTGCCAAGGAATTGTTTTAGTACTATGAGAGGTAGAAACAAAGGATCTGAGTTCATACTTGTACTTCTGACTCGCTGAGAGAGAGAGAGATGTCTCTGCCTTCAGGGCCACAACATTTTGAACTGAGTCACTTGGAAGTGTTTTCTGTTTTTTTCAAGTTTCAAACCAGAAACTTGTAAATTGCTAAAGAGCACTAACTCCACTGTATGCAGAAGCTGTGCAGATGGCATACCATGGCTGATTGGTTTCATGATCCCATGCACCAGCATGTGGAATCACTTGAGGTAAAATATGCATAAAACAAGTTTAAATTACTTTGAAGCTGCCTTTAAAAAGAAAATATACAAGTGTGACCATGGACATTTGCTGTTTAATATAAAGAGTATAGTGTCTTGACTCCTTAATACTTTACATGGAATGGCTTGACTTGCACTGACAACAGATCATATTGTTATTACTTGCTCAATCCTCAGGAAAATAATGGAAATATACATTTTAAATGTAATCTTTTATTCTCAGTTCACTTCCATTGCCTGCTTATTGTTTTCTTCAGTATAATCTATTTTCAGAGATTTAGCACAATGTGTGAAAGGTGCTGGATAGAAAGCATTTGAGACTGGTTAAATTGAACTTTACCAATACTTCAGCAAAGAACTCTCAGTACTGCCTTCAGCTTTGGTGGTGACATTTATCAAAAACAAAAATGAGAGTAAAGTGAAAAGTCTCTTTTAATATTTATAGCTGCCTTTGCACTCTGTGATACCCAGGCTTAAAATGCAGTTAGGATGAGAAAAATGATGCCTTACAAAGTCATATCTGCTTAGTTCAGATGAAAATAAATGTTCACCCCGACAACATCTCAGAACGAGCACATCTTTGGATGTCCTACAGGCTGTTGCCAACCAAGGGTTCATTATGGCAGTTCAGAGACATTAAAGCCCAAGTCATGCCACCCTACACAAGCAGCCATGAGCAGTGTTGAGTGTCAACTCATAGGATCCATCTGTATGGCTCCTCAAGGGACTGTATCATGTCTTTCAGACAAAATGGACCCCCAGATACATTGCAGAACAAAATAAATAGAGTTAAAATGAAGAACTATAGAAAAATGATATTGTCAAATGAGATTTAAAGAGAGGTGGAAAGTGGATGGGGAAGTGTGCTATGGAAAGGCTGACCAAGTTGGCCGAAACTGGAAGGAAGAGGAAACTTGCCTCCAAGTGGCCAGGTGTGGTGGAGAAAGAGAGAGCAGTGGAGGGAACAGAGAGGGTTGTCCTCTGCAGACTGTGACCTGGAGTGCCTAGGACAACTCTCAGTGAAAAAGTGAAGATCAGGGCAGGCTGCAAAAAAGAGAGCAGATTCTCCCCACACTGGTGGCTAACACTTAAGTTACACTTACCAACCAGTCATGAACTGTGCTCCTGATCCCCCACACTGGTTACCAAGAAGCCGAAAAATGAAATCACCCAGCCCCCATTCCAGTTCTCAGCCTCCCAATTAGAACATAGGTCCAGTAAAGTGAGAAGTTCTGTTCACTTATACAAAATGTTCTTCTGATCCCAAAGGGCCAGCCACCTCACCAGGTGAGTATCAGTCTGGATCTCGTCCAAAATACCACACTGCCAGACAGTCCTTTAGCATCTAAAACTTTATTATAAAAGAAAAGAACAAGAAGAGAGTTGTTAAATGATAAAGCAGTCAGATACATACAGAGACTTCAAAGTCCGTATATCTGGTTCTTAGCAATATTGGGGAGTTGTTGGCTTGAAATTCCCTCTCGAACACATCGAAAGCTTTGATAGGTCATTCAGTCATTTGTTCAGAGCTTCGGTTTGTAGAAAAGTTGCTCCAGAGGTAAGAAGGATTGAAGATAAATGGAGATGATTCGGCTGCCCTTTATATTCCTTTTGCCATGTGGCGTGTACTTCCTGTGTCTCAAACACAAGCTTCACAGCACATGGCATGGAAAAGCCTTAGAGTTCTCTGTCCATCAGCCTGCCTGTACATGCCTTGCTGAGTCATAAGGTACATCCCCGGCTCCTTTCAATGGGTTCATTGTACAGCTGATGACCCTTGATGGGCCATCGAACAGGCTAGGCAGTGCTGATGCCAATCTGTCTGGGAGTGTCACCCAGAAAAACAGCACAAGTTTGGAAATACAGATATACAATACTTATCTATAACTCACAATACAAAGGTGATATAAACATATAAACAAGATTACCATACTTGGCAAATCATAACATTCAGTGACACCTTACAGAGCATATCTGGCACAATTCATTGCATTTTTATAGTATTGGTATTAATAATAATATAAAGTGTCTCAAAATTCCATACAGTGTCACACAGTCCATGGAGGGAGGAGATTTATCCGTTCCTGGAAGAGTGGAGAACCAGTGGAAAGATGGAAAGGGGAAGGCGGATCTGGTTGCACTTCTGTTTATTTGAGAAGGTGGCAGCAGTGAGACCGAAGAGCTGGGACTTAGGGGCGCCATGGGGAAGGGGAGGTTTTTCTTTAGTTAGTTCGCTGCAGGAAGACCTTTGTGAGAGAGGGTATGGAATGTAGGGTAAGTCTGGCAACCCCTTTGTTCATGAGAATCTGTAATTTGCAGGTTTTGCAGTGCTCTTTTTAACGTATTGCTGTATTCCATACATCCGTTTCCAGTCTTAGCATGGTATTTTAAAAACACCAAATAAAATTTAAGTTTAAAAACCAATCACAGCTTATTACTGACATGGAGATCTGAAACAGTGGAGCACAAGTCTATCATGCAGTACACAAAGCAGTTCTTCAGATAGATCCGTTAGTAGTTGTCACTGTCTACTTTTGTGAATGGCTGAACTTTAATTCAGTTTAATTTAATGGTCGATATATTTTTGTTGTTTTCCCTTTGGTAGGTTGTCGCTTATCATTACTGCCAGGCCGACAATGCCTATACCTGTCTTGTGCCAGAGTTTGTACACAACGTGGCAGCACTGCTCTGCCGCTCGCCACAATTTGTTGCCTACAGGGAGCAGCTACTGCGAGAACCACATTTACAGAGTATGCTCAGCTTGAGATCCTGTGTTCAGGATCCCATGGCCTCCTTCCGGAGGGGAGTCCTAGAACCCTTGGAAAATCTTCATAACGGTACTGTGATTGAGACTGTTTTTAACTCTTATCAGCCTGAGCATTTTTAACTTAGCTTTTCTTTGGGTGTGGGCCTCCAAACCAAGGAACACATGGATTCCACGTGTGAACCCCTAGTGCGCCAGGAAAATTCAGGAGTTGTAGAAGAGAAGGCAAGACTTACGGAGGCTGAGAATACACCAAAAGACTCTTGTTATGGTTGTAACTCCTCTTCCAACTAGTCCTTGAGTTGTTTTTTCCAAGGCCATGGAGGTGGTGCTATAGTTAGTGAGCTCTTGACTTTGAGCACATTTGGTTTCATTCACATCCAAAATTTGGATTAAAAGATCTGAAAATGAATGCTGACAACATTTGCCTTGCACAGCTGTGCTTAGAATAGCATGTTTGCATTCATTTGTTAGGTCACTAACTTTTTTCTCCACTCAATTACCCCTCAGAAATTCATTATTTAAACAGCTCTTGGGAATTCTCAGCCTCCAAACAGAAATGCTGACAATATACAAGTCCGTAGATAACTTACGTAAAGCTGCTTTGGGCAACTGGGTAACAGACCATATCCTAATTACTGACTCCAGAGATGTAACAAAAACCCTTCAGGACGTTTCCATTTTCCCACATGCAGTGTCAGCTGTACCTGCTCCTCTTTCTTTTGTATACAAGAAAGATGCAGTTAGTTTTTCTTAACAGAGTGACTAACTGTAAAACCTTTGACCTTCATAGCCATGGACACTAGTCAAGTGTGGGTAGAGTTCAGAACTCTATCCCTCTCAAAACCATGTTTATACAAATACTGCATTGTGTAATATTGGCTGCGGAAATTGTTCAACATGATTGTATGTTTCACCCCAATGCGGTAGATGGATCACAGTGATCTAAACACCACTTCAGTCATATTTAGCAGCTTTGTTGTTCAAATGAAGTCGCTACTTTGAAGCTGAGTGTCTAGATTCTAAATACTGACTTCAGTACAGGCGCAAAGAGACTATAAAGCCGGCTCAACTGTCCAGCTGTGGATTCCCCTGGTTTGGGGAAATCTCTGAGTGGCATCAGGTCAGCATTCTCTCCACCCTTTGCAACCACCCCTGGCATAAGGGGTATGTTGGAGATGTGGCTGGCAGAAAGAGACATAATCTACAGCTGTTACAATGATACCTGGGGGAGCCATTCCAGATGACGCAATTTAGAACCGTTCTGAGGATGCTTTAAATTATACTGGCAGCCAAACTGATCCCCATCTGGCACCTAAGATCAGGGAAAGTCAAAATTTATGTGAAGCCAAGTTTTCCCTCTTGTGCTTTTCCCCGAGCACAGCTCAGCTGGATCCAGGGATCAAGACCCCAATCTTTCAGTGTTGCTTATTAAGATTGTTAGCAAACTAATTTGTACCAAGTGTTTTGTAACAAAATGAACATCATATGGAAATTGGTTTAAGAAAATATATAATATACAAGAATTTGTAAATATAGCAACAGATCCTTTACAAGGTGCTGTTGAAGCTTTAAACAGTAATTTCATTGTTATTAAAGCTGACTATTGCTGACAAACTGAGATTCACATTTTTCAAATGTATTTGAGTTTCAAGTAATATAAACAACTTGTCGGGGAACAATGACCTTATTTCCTTCTCCTCCCCATCCCCCATATAAGCTTTGTGAGAAACATGAGATGTGGATGTAAAAATCAGACTTCCATTGTATTTTCTCCAAGGTGAGAGAGTCGTAAGGACTATTTCCTAGTGTGCCCTGTAATCCTGCTTAAAAGTTAAGTGAAAAAACATATGTAATGATTTTAATGCAAAATAAACACCTTTTCTGTACAGATATTAACAGTAAATGGAGAAATAGAAGAAGCTTGGGGTGCAGAGATAATAATAGGATGATGAGATTTAATGTGTAGCTACTCTGAAAGTATAATTTGTACTAATTTCTTTATTCCCTGAAACACCATAGGGGCAACTCTTTTTACCACTGTACCTTTTATTTTAAATTGAATTAAATATTTCCTTAAGTGATTAAAGAGGAAAAGAAAAAGTTAACCTGCTAACTATAGTGCCTAACTTTCATAGCACAGTCCATCTGTAGTGCTTCCCAAAGGAAGGTTAACACTGTACCCGTGGGGATCATCCGTGTATTGCAAATATAAATCAACAGCACTCCTCAGGAATAGAACCAGGTCTCCTAACTCCCAGTCCAAAGCCACAGTCACTAAGCAGCACTGACTTCCAGAAAGGTGCAGCTTGCACCACACCCTAAAGGTGGCTAGACAAAGGCTCTGATGGACTTGCCAGAAGAAACAAATTCAAGATATCAAGTATGGCTACATTGCAATAAAAGACCTGTAACACCAAGTCTCAAACCTGGGGTCAGCTGACTTGAGCTCAAGCTGTGGGGCTATAAAGTTGCAGACTGGAGCCTGAGTTCTGGGACCTTTCCCTGTCATCAGCCTTCTCGAATGTCTACACTGCAATTTTATAGCCTCTCAACTCAAGCCCCACGAGCCCGAGTCAGCTGACATGGGCCAGCCGTGGCCGTGCCATGGGTCTTTTATTGCAGACTTTCCCATGAGGACCATTTGCTGAGAAGGCCCTGCTCTTTGCCCTGGGGACACACAGCAAGAGCATTGTAGTCTCTTGTAGCTGCCATGACAGAGCATCTATGGAGCTCCTTCTGAAATAAACAGGTCTTTGGCTGTTTAGTTTTAACTGCCATAACACAATCTTCAGATGGGTGATCAGGTGTTAAAAATAGCAAATAATCTAATTAAAAGAAGCAATATTTTTTAAACTGCTCATTAAATATAAAATATGATTTAATTTACTGAGAAGAGAAAAGAGGGTAATTTATAGGGAGCTGATGCAAGGAAAATCTCAACTATATTAGAAATTAAATGTTCCCTTTCTTTTGTGTGGTACAAGAGGGTCCATTCCCTTTGGGAGGAGAAAAAATTAAGGTGTCTTTCCATTTTCCAACCTGATACATGAGACGTCTCGTTCAAGTGGTCCCCACACAGAACTGATTCATGTTCATGACCCATACTCTGTTTATAGCTCCTGTAATAGCCACCGGAGTCAGTGGATACTGTCATGTGACATGGATATTAACCTTTTGTAGCTCTGAACCAGTTAGAAAACGGGGGCCAGGAAATACACCTGCTCCTTGTGTCCCACCTCCATTATACCATCTGTGCCTGCCTGTTTCTTGTCTACAGATTTCAGCTGCGGCAAGATGATCACAAAAATTGGTTGTCTTTAATGCAACACAGTACAAAAAGTAACCTGAGCAGTTAAAATTCTGCCCTTGTTAGCTGATATGCTAATGGCTTGAAAATGTTTTGTCCTGCTGCCAGAGTCTACTTTTGAAAAAAGAATGCAACTATCTTTTGTACGTGTACAGTGGTGCACTAAATATGTCCCTGGTTAGAATTTTTTAAATATATTACTAGACAATATTATACAGTGAAACTTGTCTTAAGCAGCCACCAAAGGGAACATCAGCAGTTGACTTTCTCTTAAAAGAGGTCTTTGGTGCTAGGAAGGTTGTGTTGACCCCTGTGAACATCGCAGACAGTGGGAGTAAACAAAAATTGTGTAATTCATAGATGTGACATCCCCACTAAAAAGCGCTGAGGGGTATAGTCCTTCATGGGTCAGGAATGGAGGGGATAACTATGAGGCCATGTCTACATTATGGGTGCTACGGTAGTGCTGAAGTATAGACACTTTGTACTGCAGCGCAAGGAGTTTTTCCATCACTGCAGGTAGTCCACCACCCTGACCGGCAGTAGCTAGGTCAATGGAAGCATTCTTCTCTCGACCTACCCGTGTCTACAGCAGAGGTTACCTTGACTTAGCTATGGGGCACAGGGCTGTGAGTTCACACCCCTGAGCACTATAGCTATGTCAGTCTAAATTTTAAGTGTAGACAAGGCCTAAGTCTCCAACTTCTGATTCCATAAATCACCTTGGCTGGTACAGAGAACCAGATGACACAGAAATCCCCTTGTGATGCTGAACCAGCATGGAACCAGATTAAGGAGCTGCTCTGGGCTGCAGTGGACTCTCCCTTTCAGACCAGGCCCGGACTGGAGGAGGAGTTAAAAAGAGAAAACTCTGTTCAGCTAGGGGCAACCTGGGGAAGGGAACTGGCTGTTGTGCTTTCCAGCTCCCAGACAATCAACAGAACCTCTGCCAGTGCAGGAGGAGGACATGGATCCCTTGAGCTAAGAAGGGAATGAGGCTGAAGTAAGAGAGGCCAACGCCCTGATCAAAGCTGCAGATAGGTTTTCCTTTCTTCCTTTTTCTTCATACTTTGATTTAACCTTGTCTGCTGACTGTGGACAATTTGATTTGCTTCACATGGGACCCTAAGAGGGGAAGAAACAGAAAGGAGGTCTCGGCCGGAGGGTTGAGGGACACATCCCTGCAGCGCCGACTGGGAAGGGGGGAATTCGACCCACACACTTATACTTCCCAAAAACTCCTAAAAGGGGGTTCCACCACGGACAGATTTGTGACACCCCTATTTTTATTTAATGGACTGCGGTATCAGTGAGACTTAGGGTACGTCTTCACTACCCGCCGTATCGGTGGATAGCAATCGATTGCTCGGGGATCGATATATCGCGTCTCATCTAGATGCGATATATCGATCCCTGAACGCGCTTATATCGATTCCGTAACTCCACCAACATGAACGGAGTTGCAGAATCGACAGGGGAAGCCACCGACATCGATCCCGCGCCGTGAGGACAGTGAGTAATTCGATCTTAGATACTTCGACTTCAGCTACGTTATTCACGTAACTGAAATTGTGTATCTAAGATTGATTTTCCCCTGGAGTGTAGACCAGCCCAAAGTTCCTCTTATTGGCATCTATTAATGATAGACTTAAAGTTCAGCCTTCAGAATTTGCTCAAGAAATGTTAACTTTATTGCATAAAAACCCCACAGTTTTTCCTCAGTATTTACATTGTTAGCAGCATGAAAATTGCGCAGGGTCCTACATTTAAAAATGTCCATGTACAGCTGTCAGCAAACGTAATCATCTTAATGGCCTGAGCCATAGAATTCAGATCCAAACTTCCCTGAAGTTCATGAGGCGGGGATTTGTCCTGGACCCATCTTTCCTGAACAGAGGGCAGAATTTTGAAGAGTTCATCTGACCAGCTCCTGTGCGTGCAAACTGATTTGTGCTCCAAGACCTGTATTGCCCGTGAACCGTGGTTTGCACATGTTTATTAGTATTTCCATGCACGTTCGAAAATCTAGCCCAGCATGAGCATTATTTGGTTAAAAAGTCTACCGTGTGCCTGTACAACATCCCAACCTAGATTATGTAAAGGTGCTAGAGGCATATACTTCTGTGCATACGTATACATAGCAACTGGAAATGTTGCAACAGGTTTACATCAAGGTGCTGTTGATGTTTAATGTCACCAGTGAAAGTACATGTAATAAAGTTCATGTCGAAATTTGCTAAGAGATGTTGATTCACATTTCTCAAATATATTTGAGTTTGGGGAGAAAGTAACTTGTTTAATAGCTTAAACGTTTTAAGTGTTGTCACAATTGTATAGATGTTGTAAATCAAATACATGTTTTATGCAACCTGAGATATGTACAGTTATTTTATCTCTTTTCATCTATAGCAATATCTGATTTTATCTTCCATATAAAACAATGTGGTGAGTACTCATTGTAGCCATGCTGCTAGCCGATGGACTGAAGCCTTTTCTCTTCCTTGTAATCTCAGAGAGGAAGATTCCAGATGAAGATTACATCATATTAATTGATGGTTTAAATGAAGCTGAATTTCACAAGCCAGATTATGGGGACACCATAGTATCATTCTTGAGCAAAATGATTGGAAAATTCCCATCCTGGCTGAAGTTGATAGTGACGGTCAGGACAAGTCTACAGGTATATTAAGACCATATTTCGTATTAAACACACGAACACTGGATTTTTGTCTTAGTGGGTTTTCTTATTGAAAATCTTAACCAGTGTCATATAGATTTAATTATTGATCTTTTTGAAGTTATCTCATTTAAGTCTTTTTGTAATGAATTCAGATTGCTTTATGTCCTCCAGACTCTTTCTCTGGATACTGTTACAGAGCAAGAGTCTGATCCTGCACCCTTTACTCATGTCAATCATCCTTGCTCAGCAAGTAGTTCCATTAATTTCAGTAAACCATTCACATGAGAGAGGACTACTCGCCATCAGAGTGTTTGCAAGACCAGACCCAAAATCCATGAGACTGTACTATTATGAACGGGAGTTTAGCCATGTATTCTCTCTTAAATGGGACGAAGCTTGGAGATGTCTATTAATAACCTTCTATTTAATCAACTGCAGTATGATGCTGCAGACTACTGCACTCAGCACTCTTTGAGATGTGCTAAGCTATCTGTGTCAATGAGAGGCCTAGAGTCCTGGACCCCACCAGCTCTGGCTGTCCACAGGTGATGCCCTAACCTGGACTCTTCATGACACAGTAGAGAGCTGATGGCATATCCAATAGCTGGTTGGGATGGGACTATAATAGGGCACTGCTCTATGAATTCTCCAACCCCTTTCTTTGACAAGTGTGTTAGGAAAAACTTTCATCAGTTTTATTTCAGCCACCTAGTTTCACAAAGAAACCGGCTACAGTGCTTTTTAGATTGTAAGGTCCGTGGGGCATGGACCATGTCATCTTAGGTATTTGCCCAACACCTCTCTAGGTGCTGATGAAATACAGATGTTTATCTTTATTAATAATAAGCACTTCCAACATGAATAATTTCTTTTCTTTTCTTCCAGGAAATAATTAAGTTGTTGCCCTTCCATAGGATTTTTTTGGATAGACTGGAAGAGAACGAAGCCATAGATCAGGACCTCCAGGCATATATCCTTCATCGAATACACAGCAGCTCTGAGATCCAGAACAACATCTCCCTTAATGGCAAAATGGACAACACTACATTTGGCAAACTCAGTTCTCACCTCAAGACCTTGAGCCAAGGGTCCTATCTATACCTGAAGCTCACTTTTGATCTCATAGAGAAGGGCTACCTCGTACTAAAGAGCTCCAGCTACAAAGTAGTCCCAGTCTCTCTCTCAGAGGTTTACCTATTGCAGTGCAATATGAAGTTCCCAACACAGTCTTCCTTTGATCGGGTTATGCCTCTCTTGAATGTGGCAGTGGCATCTCTGCATCCATTAACAGATGAACATATTTTTCAGGCCATTAATGCTGGTAGCATTGAGGGCACACTGGAATGGGATGACTTTCAGCAGAGGATGGAGAATCTCTCCATGTTTCTTATCAAGCGTAGAGACATGACACGAATGTTTGTTCATCCGTCTTTTCGAGAATGGCTTATCTGGAGAGAGGAAGGAGAAAAGACCAAGTTTCTCTGTGACCCTCGGTAAGTAATTGACGTAAAAATGTCTGCAGTGTTTCACTCTCACTCATCCTAATAATCTTGTCTCATGAGATTGAATATGGATAAATACAGTACAGATTAAATGAAAGACTCTAGTCCATCATGTCTGCAAAGGCATATAATCTGTCTCGGATAGTTAATAAAGAGATGAAAATCAAACAGCATATACACATCTATAAACAATGAGCCCGATTCAAAAGCCATTCTGTTCATGGAACTCCAACTGAATGACTTCTGAATACAGAATGAGGCCTCACTTTGTTTTTGGAGTGTGAATTCGTGTTTAGAGGGCACAATGACCATCTGATAAATTATTCCTGTGTTCCTGGCATAGCTATTGTGAACATAAGTTATATCAAAACACTATTAGACTTTATAGTCTGTTTAAATGCACTGATAGCATGAGAATACTACTACACTATTAAAAATGTATCTTCTATCTTTCAACCTCAGATTGGGTACAGGTGTTGTCGTCATCATTTTAATTGTCCATCCCAACAGTTCTAGTTTCACTTATATTAGCTCATTCCCTGAAACAGATATATAAAAATCACATTCTGATTCATATTCTGAGCCCTTGCAATGCATCTCCTTGAACCTGCTGTCAGTACATAGTGATAGTATCTGCTGAAACTGAATGTTCAGCCAAGGTGACAGCCACTCACCTCATTAAAGCAAGTTGTTGCTGTTATTAGTGTCAGGGTAAAGAATATATTTACCACCTCAGGTATGGAGCTTCTTGGTAAACAGGATTTAGTAGAAAAAATAACATACAGCTGCTCCGAGTGGGAATCCTGGCTGCTTTAGTAGATTTCTGCACAGCTCTCCTGTTACTTAGCCTTTGCAATGCATCTTCCACCTCTCTGCAGTTATCTTTATATGAGTGTTAATTATTTACATGTTATATCTTTCCTCAGAGTCATTAGATACTTCTTAACATGCAATGCTTTTCCCACCATGGCTTTCACCATAGTTGTCTCCTATTTGCAAGACCATTTAAATGCATGTCTCTCATGTATTTTTAATTCTAGCCTGCTCTACTGGAAACATTTTTCCTAATATCCACTTGTGTTTAGCCCAGCTGCTTTCTGACCATAGTAATTTTTGACTGGATGTACACAGTTTCATCAACTAAGATGTGAATCTCTAATGCACTAGCTACTAATTACTTTACTGTTTTATGACAGATGGGACAAAACTGGAGGGTTAGATTCAAGCTTTGATACTTGCTGTTGATAACTAGTCACAACATACATTTTGCATGAAAATAAAAACCATTTTCTTCCTTCTCTACCCAAATAAAGTAAAGTTAACCAGAGCACATCTGATGGATTAGGCATCAATTTTTTTTACACTGTGTATGTGCCGTAGTAATTAGGCACCTTTGTAAAGCTGGGTAAATGTGAGCAGTTTTGATTCTCAGGATCCCAAGAACATCCTTTTCCTTAGTTTTGGTTCACATGGGTTTATGCCTTCTGAATGTCCCTTTGAGCTCCACGTTTGAATTAACTCTCAAACTCAAAGCAAAACTCAATTCAAACTGCTGTTTCACCAGGCTGTGCACTGAAACCATGCACAGCCAGAAATTTCACATGGTTTTAGCATGAAATCATAAATCAGCCATGGTACACGCTGAAGGTAAGAAACAGTTTGGGCTGAGGTTCAGGTTTCATGCAGTTTCGTAACCATTATGCACAGTGTGAATGTTTTGCACAGGCTTCACAACTAACACACATCATCTGGAGCTTTGAATCCTTATACTGTAATGATGATGATCATCTCAGTTATTGGACCTTCCCTGACCTTGAGTACAGGTGCCTGACAGGTGCGGTGTCATGAAGTTAATTCTTACTCATGTAGTGAGGGGAAACCAATTCCTACATTGTTCCAACCTTCCTGCATCACAGAACTTGCCATTCAGAGCTCAGACAACCTGTAATACTGAGAGATTCATTTCTGTGGGCTTTCAGGCATCAGTTTAGTCCCGAATTTACCATCTTAAACAGATGAAGCCATAAATCACTGTAATGGGGGAGGAAAAAACCTTTTGCAAATATGAAATCCTAGACCAGAGCTAGCCAGGCTTCTCTCGCTTACAGTAATTTTTGCCAGAGGCAAAGATGAAGCACTCTGATGGACTGAAACAGAAACAATAAGTAATACTGGTTCCTGTGCCTAGAGGGTAAGTCCATACCTACTGAAGGACTATTAAAAACCTTTAATGCATCATGTGTGCTAATTGTATCATATCCTGATAGAGAGAGAACATGAGTGAGGTAATATGTTTCATTGGACCCACTTGTGTTGGTGAAACAGACAAGCTTTTGGGCTACACCGCGCTCTTCTTCAGGTCTGAGAAAGGTACTTGTATTCATGCCAGATAATAAAATACGGTACATCACAGTCATCAGTAGATAGAGCCCCGGAGAGTTAGCTGTTGTGTGATGTATGTCTTCCTGTCTCGCTCTTGGGGTAGAGCTGATGTTGAATGTTGAGCTCAGAGCTAGGTAAGCCCTCATCAACAATTAAGATGAAAAATCGCCATGTATTTTCACTACCTTAATGGGCGCACAGCTTGCCACTGATTTGACTAATAATAGGACAAGTATGTGAAAACTTGCTTGCATTTTGTTTGCTCACGGTGAGCTTGATTTTTTCCCCAGTAAAATGGGAATTGAAAAGGTGTGGAAGCTGTGTGAAGCACCGTTTAGTTCCCTTGTGCTGAATTTCAGAAACAAGCAGCTGAACCTAGGCTTGTTGACTTTGCAGAGAGCTACTGTAGAGATAGTGGTTGCTGAGGTGATTCTCTCAGGAGAATAGCTTTGAAACTGAAGTGTGACCATGTGAAACAGCTCTTAATTGACTTTCCCTGACAGAAGTGAACAGATTTGGAGGATGTTATGGAGGAAATTGAGATAATGGGACCTGGGTCAGCAGCACTGCAGCTGGGATGGTCTTTTTCCTTCCATTAATAAGACTGGAACATCCATTGTCCCATCCTCTCAGCAGCACAGAAAAGGAAAAACAAACAAAAAGGCTAAGTATTGTACTCAAATTTAACACATGCTCTTCTAGCTACATACAGTCAAGCAACAAACCGCCTGCCCTCCAGATTTTTCTTTTTGCCTGTTGTGCTGCTAGCGCCTTCTCCCTGAATGCTCAGCGTGAGTTTTCTAACCAAAGCAAAGGCTAATTGGCATTGAAGGGAAACACTATCATTCTAGATTCTCCCACAAGGGAGCCCCTCAGCGCTGACTGTTTAATAATAGGACACAAGGAAAGCTCTTGCCTGATATTTTAACCAGCATTGGAACCAGTAATGACTTCTGCAGACTGTCTGTGTAGCACTGTTAGCCAGTTGTATTATTTGACAGATAATATAAAACTATATACAAGGAGACCATTTTTAAAGGTTTATGCACAAAAGGGGCAAACTTATCATTGTGCATTTGTCGTTACCTCTGCACTTCTGGACCTAAACATTGCTCTAATACCAGGGCATTTTTTGCATAGACTTTTATTTTAGAACCTTTCCTGCAATGATTTCAAAGCATTTCCCAACATTAGGAAGGAAAGTGCTGTTACCTCTGTTATAGATGGGGGGAAATTGAGGCTCAGAGGGTTGAAGTCAGCAGAGCACTGGGGGTCAAATGTAGACCCCAGGTCTCCTTACTCCTTGTCTGCCTGTTAAGCCACATCAAACATGTTCAGAGTCTTTCAACTAGAGTCTCCTTTTTTCTTTGCCTATGTTGATCTCAGCAAAGGTAAGGAAGGGACAAGATAGGCTGGTAGCTTCCTTTGCATCCCCTTAATTCTGGCTCTGGCCCTTAGGGCTGCACTGAATTGCCCAATCTTGTAATCTCTCTCTATGGGTCATTGCTCCAGTGTAGAATAGCTGGCGACATTCCCTTTTTCTCCTGACAACCCCCAAGCCTGGGCGGAGACTGACCTAGGGTCATCATTCCAGCTCTGTGCTGGTCCGAGAACGCTCCCCCATACACAGTTATCCCACTGGAGCTGTGTAAAGAGGTGTTTAGGGTAAGGGAGTATTTGGGCCTTCACCTAAGGCTGGATTAACCCATGACTGGGCCCTAAGCAAACAGATACTTCTGGGCCCCTACTTTCGACTATGAATAACAACAGACAGCTGATACGTGGAGAGAAGGGGAAAAATACACTTCAGTGATGTTCCCTCTCATACACGCCATGGCAGTAAATTCCCATCCCAGCCTGTTCACTTGCTGCTGTTAGAGAAGGAAGTGGTTTCTTTAACCAGTGACACCCTCTCCCCTTGGCTCCATTGGGAATGGCAAAGAGAGCTTCAGCTGTGTGTGAAGACTGTCTCTCCCACTCATCCGCTGATGTGGGAAACTTGCTTCACCTGAGTGAGCAGTGTTGCAACCTAGCACATGGGGTTGCAACACCACACAAATTTGGCCCAGCTGTGGCCCGCTCCCCCCGCCATGACATGTTCCAGTCACAATGCCACTTACTCACGTGAGTGAAGCTCTTTCAGTTCATGAATCGGTTAAAATAAAACAAAACCCACCCTCCCCCATCCCACACACATATTTAGGCCCTTCATACATGCCTAGTTTGTGTATGCATCAGCCTGGTTCTGCTTTCATCTCATAATAAAATGCTGTCATAGTGTATCTGTTCAGATTAAAAATAGTGAAAATTACAGAGGTCACAGTTTTGCTCCTGTACAGTGAGATCCCCAGAAGGGAATGATGGAAAGTGTTACCTCCTTCCAGTAATTACTATGTTGTATAGGCAAAGCAGAGTTAGGAAATCTCAGCTGCATTTGTATTCATTAAGCTTGGCCCATGAATACGTGTAATGAGAAATGCTCCGTATCTACAGAAGTGAGGCAATGTCACTTTTTCTCCCTCCCTGCGTCAAGAAAAGTTTATCCCACATGGAGTTATTTTTAGCAATGCAAGTTTCTGTTTTAAAAATTGAAAATTTTAAATGTGTGGTGTGTCTTTTAGGGGGACAGTCACTCTCCTTTCACCCTCCTAAATAAGTGCAGAAGAGAGGTACTAATCTGAGGGAGCAGAATGTCATTCATTAAAAATGTCTTAGGAAAAATGGCCTGCTGTGCACTGTGCATTTTTACTAAATGAGGATCCAGTTCTATTCTCCTAAGACCCTCAGACTTACGGCTTTATCGCAGAGTTCTTGGACATCTGCAGTCATATTCTCAGAGGTGCTGAGCACTTGAAGATAAAAGGAGCTGCAGGCACTGAGTATCTTTGAAAATCAGGCCACTGGAGTCTTGTTTAGAACACAATGCAGAGGAATAAATCTTTTGCAGTAAATTTCCCTTCAGTACACAGAGAATTAGGCATACAGCTATTACCCATTAATATTAATAGGAGACTTCTGGCTAATACCCCAGGATAGCTCTATCAAAATTAATGAGAGATACTAGTCCTCTTTGTTTCACCTTTGCAGAATCAAGTCAGTTCATATCAGCCTTCAAAACTCTAAGTAAAGGTAGCTTGGTAATAACATCTTGTAGGAATTAGTGTTCAGTAGCAATCTAAACCGAATGTGTGAAGCTATAAAACAGTATCTCGAGTTGCCATGGTTTCCAGTGGAATTACCTTATAATATCATACAGTCTAGGTATTTTGCATTCCTTTTTCTCTCTCTACGTCTCCACAGAACCATGCTGCAGATGGAGCTCTTAACTAGTCACAGTTCAAGAAGCTACTGTTTCTATATATTACCCAGCAAACTTCTTGTATACAAATTCATTTACACCTCAGTACTGCAGACAACTTAAAATGCTGCTGCTTTCTTGTGTCACACACTGGCTTTTTTTAATTGTCTAAATTTCGCTTCAAATTGCAGATCTTGGTTTGTCGTTATGGAGATGCGTTTAATTGTTGAATGCATTTATTCTTCTATTTTCAGTAACCTGAGAGTCCCTGAAGTCTCAGAGCAATACGTTCTTCTTTATAATTGGCTGATGTGGTACAGGGGACAAACCGTAGGGTGGTTTTGTTTGTGTGTTTGATGGATTTTAGTCAGGGAGGTGAAAATGCCACTTCAGTTTGATGAAGAGAAAAATTAAAGTTTTAACAAGAATTTTTTAAATCCCTTGTGCACGTGCATGTATGTGTATAAAAAACACGCCTTCATGCGTGTATGTGTATAAAAAAACACACCTTCTGTGTATACTGTGCATATATATACTTATACACTCTCTCTCTCTCTCTCTCTCTCTCTATCTTTTTCTCAGATCCAGATTTCAAAAAATGCTCACATCCAACAGCTCTCATTTAGGTACTGAAATGAAGTGGCCGTTTCAGAAGCAGCCATTGTTTCCAAAGGGAGCTGCTGGGTGCTGAGCACCACTTCTTTAGGAGCCTAAATGGGAGCTGGGCTCTTCTGAAAATCAGGCCCTTACTGGACTTCAGTATTGTGCCGGTTTCTGTTTTCATCTATGAAACTGTATCTCTTTCCTGCATAGCTCAATACTCCTATTTCTGTTTTCTACCCCAATTAATCTGTTTGCTAGTAAGAAAATTCATTCTCCCATACAGTACCTCTCTCCATGCTATATATCCCATTCTGTTTGAAACCCCAATTATTTTTTGATCAATACAGATAAAACATACCACTCCCTGTCATTATGATTCTTTTTATGTTTTAGTGGCTGCAGACCTGTTTGTTAAGGCACATTCACGCAAGAAATCAAATACATTAATAACAGACTTAGTTCAAGAAATGAAATGTCTTGGTTCTGTCTTAGTTTAGCCAACACTTGCAGCACTAGTGTGCTCTGTGTGCTCCCCAATTACGTATGTACACCAAGGCACTCAGCTCACTGGGACACAGACAACAGGGATATGATGTTGTGGTTAGTTATTTTACAGTGCCTAAAGGGGTGTTGGGTGCCGTACACCACAGATAAAAAGACATGAGGTCAGATTCTCCCCCAGCTAGCACTCTGTGCAGTCATTTTCACCTGCACACAGCCGATGTAGGGTGGGTACAAAATGCTATCCAATCAGAACGCTAGCATTGTGCACAGGCTTCACACAGGTGAAATGTTGGTACAAGTGGACAGGAGTGGTAGTTTGGGGCTCTGTGGTACTCCAGGTATAAGAAATGTTAATAAGCTGGGATATTTTCATTGCAATATCCCATTTCTTCATCTGGATAAAATGGGGACAAGCTTGGGTTCCAGACGTTGGGCCACAACACGTGAGAATTCATCACAAGTCCTTCAGTGAATTAAACTGGCAAATGTCACCTGTACCAAAGCATAGTAAGTTTGGTGTCCTGCCGTCATTGGGAATAGTGCTGTTAGGCGTCCCAGACGTCTGCCTGGAATAAATAGGGCCCTCTTACTCCGCTACTTTCAGTGTCATAGCTATAAAAATAGTGAGGGAATTTATCCCAGCTTGACAAAATGAACATAGGAGAACCGTTACCTTGTATAAGTAACCCTGTAGACAGTCATAAAGAACCGCCACTGTTCCCTGAGTGATTCTGTTCAATCATATTCAGAAGTACAGAATCAAGACAGGATAAAAAAAACGCTACTAACGGGGGTGGCAAATGTAGCAGGGACTGTTGAGGGCAGTATAAGCTCGTGTTGTAATAATAATTAGAGTGAAAGCGCTGGACTAAATACACCTGTGGCACAGATGGAGAATGTGAAAGAAGAAAGGTGATGCTTGAACTTGGTCTCAGGTGGTGGGTCTGCTCTTTTAATGAAGCTCTGAAATGCATTTTTGAACTGACAGAGCTGGGCAGGGCTGCAGCCCCAGTGTCAGTCTGAACAGAAGATGGGAAATGCCACCCAGGCAGATTCTAAACCGTGATTAATAACATGAAGATCCGAAATAATTGCAGCCACCAGAAAAAGACTTTACCATGAATAGAGTAGCTCACTGTTACCAGCTTGTGGAAGATGCAGCCCAAACACTGACGGATACAGTGCTGTTTGTGCGTTTTATATACGGTAAAGGTCGCATTTTAATCAGCTAAACTGTACATCTAGTTTGCTGCTTCTCATTTCTCCACCACCTTTGTTTCCTTCCAAGCCTCTTTCCTCAGGTCCTGGTCCAGCAAAATACTTAAGCATGTGCGTAACTTGAAGCACACAAGTAGTTCTGTTGACATCAAAGCATCTGCTTGGTGCTTTTCTGCACCAGGGCTTTTGTAAGTCCTTTGCACTCCACCGTGGTTAGAACAGGCTGTATCCTGACCCATGTTCTCTGCCTGTGGCTCTCCAAAAAGTTTCTGGTTGTTCTAAAACTGTTTGGGGCCACACTTTTTTCAAATGGCCTTTCATTGTGGTCTGCCATCAAAGTACTTTGACTCCAGCTAGTTTTATTGATCAGGCAACTGGTGTGTAGTAAAACGACATGCACTGTGGATAACGGTGAGAGAGCAGAGGAGGTGAAGGAGCTGCTTGCAGGAGACTTGAAGCCTGGAGCAGGCTTGCTAAATGAGCTAATCAGAGACTCCTGGCACAAGTAGGGAATCTCAAGTAACCGGTTCCTTGTAAGAAAGCTGAAGCAGTTGTTTGAGAGGGCTGATTCTGGGAAGTGTACAGGGGAGTCAGCTCAGAGCAGGACAGCTGCAAGCCAAACTCCATGGCGGGCCACACCCTAAGAAGTCATTTAGAAAGAGGACTGTGAAGGAACCCCTTGTCACACCCAGGCTGTGAGGTAAGAGCCATGCCTCAGGACAGATTTCGGGACTTTGCTTTTTTCTTTTGAGTTTATATGTCTGAGTAAACCCTTACCCTAATAAGGGGCAAGCAACATTTGAAGGAACAAGTGTGTGGAGTCTCTGTAGAGGGAGAATAAATGGCACCTCGGTCACATGGACCAACTCATTTACAGTAACCCTGCTGCTCAACCCAATCTAGTTAGTCCACTGGTCTCTCCCAAATGGTAGCACTTTATGTTGATTACGCTAAGGAATTTTTAGCTGACTGCTTCCAGTCAGGCCCAACATATCCAGCGGGTTAAGATGCTAAATATATTTTAAATCCAAGATCATTGGAGTGCTTAATTTAGAGAAGACTTAGTTACTCTATCTATCTGTCTTATCTTATCTATCACATATATTTCTTAAGTATTCCTGAGATTTCTTTTCACACTGTCTTAAGGAAACACTTATTTACTTAAAATACAAAGTAATCCATTCTTAACAGCCAGGGAGTCAGCTGAAATGCTTATAAACTAATCTAGGACATAAGAATTTCTTCTTTGCTAACAGAGATTCATTTTTTCAAAACTCATATTCAAACAGTGGCTTCAAATCCTTTTTTTTTAAAAAAATAGTTAATACCTTTTGTTGCCTTTAAGTTTAAAGGGTGGCCATAGATTTCCCGATTCCATCCATGATGCTTCCCTTGGCTGCTTCTGTTATCTGCCGTTATTTCAGGCAGTTCAGTGCAGATGTTCCCCTGAATGAGTTCTTGATGAGAATTCATCTACATTATCCTGGATAAACTAGAGATGTTCTGCTTCTCTGGGACAGCCTCATGTTTAGTGTAATCTGAGGCACGTACTCTACTGTACATAATAAAATACAGGCACAATGTCACCAGTGCAAATAGAGTATTAAACAAAAAAGAAACCTTGAGAAATATGAATATTACATCAGGAACATTAGCAGAATTTCAGAGTTTCAATTGATTTGCAACAGTGAGATGACTGCTGATCAAAGAGACTGGAAAAAACTTGGTAACTTTCTTTCATGAATCATAATGTCGGTAGAGATTGTTAATGCACTGTTAAAGGACGTTAGGGTACCAACTTTCGCCAGATGAGGGGGTTGTTAGGCACATGTACAGTAAACTGTCTCTCGACGTGTGAAGATCTTGCTAGGTACCATTCTTTTTCTGACCTGCCCTTTCTGGAGAAGATTGTGAATGTGGTTCCAAGATAATTTGAGAGTCAGATTTCTTTGATCCTGTCTCTGTCCTTGACCTAGATTTTAGCCTCCATGTGGATACATATGTGGTGGTTTTATTGGTAACTGTTCACCTCCTAGTAAGAGACAAGGGTCAAATGACCTTGCTGATTTTATTACATCCATCAGAAACCTTTGATCACAAAATGTTGTTGATTTGACTACAGACCCTTGCAGGGTAGACCAGTCTGTGTCAGAATGATTCCATTCCTGCCTTTTAAAGAAGTCCCAGAGGTTGGCATTGGGCAATTACCCCTTGGGCTCTCTTCTATGGGATTCCACAGTTTTCTGTTTTGCCATTTATCCTGATCAGTATACATGTCAAGCCATTGGGTGATAGTGAAACAGACTGGGCTATGATAGCACCAATATACAGATCCTATGTACAATCCTGTGTCTTGTATTCATCAAAAATTATATCTGTTTGGCTGAGATAGGGTCTTTGTTAAGGCTTTCAGTTAAGATTGGATGTCTTTCTAAAAGACGTTCTCCAGTTAAACCACAAATTAAACTTGATACAGAAATCACTGGGTGAAATTGTCTGGCCTGTGTTATGCAGATGATCAGTCAAGATGATCATAATGGTCCCATCTATCCTTAGTCTCAGGGACTGAGTTTTGTTTGTGTGTTTAGTACCTAGTACAATGTGGTCCTGGCCTACAATTGAAATCGCTTGACTCTACTGCAACATAACAAAATTATTGTAATAATAATGATATAAATGACAGTCTAGATAAGGTGATTTGATTTTAGTTGGCTGAGGAAAGCAACCAAAGAACATGACAGGGTAGGTATCTTGCCCCAGAATTAGGGAATGCGCCTGCCCTTTCCCAAAGAAATTTGCAATCTTGTCACACTTCTTCTGGATCTTCAATTACTTTTAGATTTCTAAGTGACTTCTGTGGTTGAGGGCACCTTTGTTCATTTCTGCATGGCGTAATCGATGAAACCATTCTTTGCTGCAGATTTTACTGCTCCAAGGTATTATTGAATCAACTAGCTTTGAAAGAGACTGAGTCCAAAAATTGTGGGATATTCATACAAATAAGAATAGCACCTGTAGTGACATAAAATTACAAAGATTTTGAATTCTCCTGCTTTGCAACCTAAGCTGATCAGTGTTTTATTCCATAGGGTGTAATATTGCACATATAGGTGCATTTCCTATTTTGCCTGTGTTATTTCTTGCATAATGTTTAATGAACTCTATATCAGTTCACAGTTAATCTCTATAATAAAATTTCAGGATTGTCGTTCTGAAGCGTAGAATGTGTGTTGAGTCAGTGTGAAGTGATGGAGACAGCTACAGGCATAGTTGAAAGCTCTTTTGATTCAGAATATCACCAGGTTGAATCATCACAGGGTTTGTGACCTGTTGCTATACAATTTTTAAATTCTCAGCCATTTTAATTACACCCAGGCAGTGTACAGTAACAGTAAGGCATGTTCCTGTGCCAGGCTAAAAGTCCTACATCATTATAACGTCCGAGTAACTCAGTCAGTCCGCACTCTTATTCTGCAGCTAATTTACATGCAACAATGTCATTGATTATATGAGGGAGACTGCACAGATGGTGAATTATTTGGCCCAGCTGCCACAGTTCTTCAAAACCACCCACACCGTAACACAACCAGCACACACAATATCCCCAAACACACACAGTGCCTCACCGCAGCATCCACCTGTCATTCGCCACCTGCAGGAATCAGCACAAATCTCCCAGCACAGAATAACCCCCACACAAATCAACACAACTCTCCCAGCCCTACACACACATTTGCCCACCTTCCTTCATACTGTCTGCGAGAACCAGATGGAGTGTTGGAGTCCAAAGGTTCTGTGGTAGTTGGAATGTGACAGCTGATCAGAAGGTGGGAATAACAGCTGTGCAGGGTAACAAAGAGGTGGTTGTGCCTCCAGCCAGGGGGACAGCCCTCTGTACAAACTGTGGGGAACATGGACTTTTAAGTTCTTAGCCATTTTGACTTTATAAATTACACAACACAAAATCCCAAAGCACAACCTCTCCAAACACAAGTCAACACAACCACCCTTTGTTCTCCACCAACACAACTCGATAGCACAACCTCCTAGACACAACAACACAACCAGAACACACAATAACCCCAAACACAGACAGCTCCTTATCACAGCAAACATCCCTTATTTGCCACCCACACAAATCAATACAAAATCTCCCAGCACTAGACGCATACTCGCCCACCCTCACTCAAATTTACCATAAACTTGAGCATCCCTGACTGGTACATGAAATAAATCATTGGTGCAAAATTCAATCAGTTAAGTTCAATGATCAAATGATCCTTCAAAAATGTCCACTGTGAGTGGTGAACCTTTGTGCTCTGTGTGTGTGCTGGGCAGGACAATGGCTTAGAGCACTTTTTTTTTCAGGAGACATTTTCTCAAATTGTCTTAGCAGACTTTCTTTTAAGAGAGACTTTCCAGAGCTGTCTAGCAGAAAAGGAGACACTTGTCTTTGCTGGGACAGGAAGCACTGTGTGCACTGCAGTTCTAATAGAAGCGCACTGTGGAGCTCTGAATAAAATATGAACATGAGTCTCCTGGAAAAGCAGATTCACTGGGCCCAGTGTCAACTGTCTGTATTTTGGAAGGTTTTCATCCTGTTAGCTGCAAGAAAGGCAACTTGGATGTAAATCAGGGAGCTTGGAATTTACAGAGCACAAAGAAAATCTATTGTGTCTGATGCACACTTACATTGCCAGAGTTGTGTAAAGGGGCCTTAGTGTAACCGTGTCTTAAAGTGGGAGTTAGTATAATTTACACCTATTTTAAATCTCCTTTACTTGGCCTGAGTGATAGAAAGGTGTCTTCATGTAAAAGAGAATCCAGCCATTAGCTCTTTATCTTCATCGTCCATTGTAATCTTTGGGCACATAGAGAATTATTTTAAAATCACAAAACTGGAATTTTAAATGTGAGGATATGTCTGTGGGCAAAGAGTGTAGTAGGCAGAAGATACCTACTCAAGCAAGAAGGAAGAGATGGAGGAGTAGCTTTAGGGATAATATGGCTTTCCTTAATCTAGTGATGTTCAGTGTTAGAAGAAAGCAGTTCTTCCTGTAATTCTTTTGTATTGCTTTGTGATGTAATGAAGTCGACAAATCAACTGGAAAAAAAAGTGTTCCCCCAACTCACAAGAGAGACTCATTCCCTCCAAGACAAGGTGCTCAGGAAATAGCTGAATAAACTGGGTTTGCTGCATGCCTCAAAAAAGTGAAAACAAAAAACAACCCCTCGCCCAAATCCTAGGCTTTTTTGGACCAGCAGACAAAGTGAGTTCCTCCCTCATCCTGAAAACACTGTGACCAGCCTGGCAGCGTTCAGAGTGTTAACTGGAATTGCTAGTTGATTTTAACTGCTGGGAAAGTGAATAACAGAAGTGGATCTCTGTAAGGAAGCCAGGGCACAACCCATGCAGGGCTTGGTAGGTCAAAATTAACACTTTAGTTTGCTTTTTGTTTGTGCTGTGGATAATGAATGATGGACTGTAGGGATGTGCTTGAATATCAACTAATAGCAAGTGAATTGTGATATTCAGTCCTCTGACAGTCAGTGCCCTTGTGTTTCACTTTTGGGCCTCACTCGGGGTGAATTATGTGAGGCTTTTGTGATTTGAATCCATGTTCACTAGGGACTAGGAATAGAGCCACCCAGTTCATGTTCATTGGTGCCCTCAATCTGCATGTGAACCCTGGTCTCCAATGCTGAAAGCCCAGAGAAGAAACCTAGCCCAAGCTGATTTGTTTATGCGGAGATGTAGTTTTCTCTTATGGTGAAACATTGTAATGGAAGCCCAAGATTTTTTTCCCCTTAAAATGGAACTGTGATGAGAAAGGTTTGACACAGTCACAGCTCACCCCTATCAGATGGCACTGATACGACAGCATGTTGTGGGGCAGTCCTAATACTGATTTGTAAAATCTTCAAACACAAGAACATAAGAATGGCCCTACTGGGTCAGATCA
The DNA here is from genome assembly GCF_025201925.1 of Gopherus flavomarginatus. Taxonomy (NCBI): domain Eukaryota; kingdom Metazoa; phylum Chordata; order Testudines; family Testudinidae; genus Gopherus; species Gopherus flavomarginatus. The sequence goes on from NC_066641.1 coordinate 6,782,777, forward strand.
AAGGTCCATCCAGCCCACTATCCTGTCTTCCAACAGTGGACAGTGCCGGGTGCCCAGAGGGAATGAACAGAACAGGTAATCCTCAAGTGATCCATCTCCTGTCACCCATTCCCAGCTTCTGGCAAACAGAGGCTAGAAACACCATTCCTGCCCATCCTGGCTAATAGCCATTGATGGACCTGTCCTCCATGAATGTATCTAGTTCTTTTTTGAACCCTGTTATGCTCTTGGCCTTCACAACATCCTCTGGCAAGGAGTTCCACAGATTGACTGTGCGTTGTGTGAAGAAATACTTCCTTTTGTTTGTTTTAAACCTGCTGCCTATTAATTTCATTTGGTGACCCCTAGTTCGTGTGTTACGAGAAGTAGTAAACAACACGTCCTTATCTACTTTCTCTACACCAGTCATGATTTTATAGACCTCAATCATATCTCCCCTTAGCCGACTCTGAAAAGTCCCAGTCTTATTAATCACTCCGCATACAGAAGCCGTTCCATACCCCTAATCATTTTTGTTGCCCTTTTCTGAACCTTTTCCAATTCCAATATATCTTTTTTGAGATGGGGTGACCATATCTGCACACAATATTCAAGATGTGGGCCTACCATCGATTTAGCATCAAAGCACCAAACAAGATCAGTTACCCATTTAGGCCCAGTAATTTTTGTATGGTTGATCCTTATTAATTTTTTTTAATTAATATTTGTATGTGTGTTTATTTTAGCATTTCTAGAGGAATTTAATTCTATCTTTCCCCTTAAATAACGTTATTCTCTGTGTATACAAACTGTGGACCTCATTCTCATTTAAACTAAGGTCCTTTACGCTGCCCTGGCAATTTCTGTAATTTCTCCAGCTCTGTGCACTGATATAACAATGAAATAATTTCCCTTTCCACTTCTGCTGATATTGTTTCTTCTTAGCCAGCAGGTGTCACTGTTAAACAGATTCAATAATTCTAAGGCATGCAGAAACTCCAGTGTATGTGAACTCTTCAGGGCTGGCTTAACCTACTGCTGAAAATAGAAGATGAGATGTGAAACAAAAGGATGGAATGTGATTAGTTTGTAGTAGCATTCCCGTACTGAAGTCCTGCCGTACTTTATGCAGCATTGATATAATATCAAGAATTCAAAGGAGACATATCAGAAAGACAGATATACATGGGGATTCAAATGTGTATTTATAGAAATAATATCCCAGGTACATTGGGCAAAATACATCACACGTTTTACTCCGACTATAAGATAATGAGTTTTCATTGTGATTGAAGTGGACCGTCAGAGCATCAATCAAGTGCCATGAAGGGGGCCTTAAGCAGAGTGATTTAGAAGACTTATTCCAACAATTTGGTTTAATTTTGTTTCCTTTCTTTGGGCCAAATGATTCAGTCCTGCACTTGCCAGTATCTGTTTTATCTGTCTCTGGTCTACTTTTCTTTCTCCTTTGCCACTTCCTATCCCCCCAACCCTGGGAGCACTATGTTTACTCTCCCCCTGATCAGACATTGAGCCATGCTGTCCTGAGAGAGTTAGGTGCTCTCTGCATAAAAGCAGTCTTGCACTTTTCACACATACAGAGTTTGATCCTGTCCAGAGCAGGTGTGGAGTGTTGTACAAAGTAAAAAATTGTGAGCAGGATGGGGAGCCCGGGGAAACCCCATCCTGAATTAATAAGAATGTTGCTAAACAACCACCAAGTCACTCCTGCTTTCTGGCAGGAGGGAGGCTTGACAGGGGAGCATGTCGTTAAGAACATTAATTGCCTGAAGAGCAGATCCCTATCTAAGTCCACTCCAAAGAGGACAGATTCCTCCCCAACTCTGTCTTCCAAGCAGACAAATCTTCGTGCCTGCTTAGGCACATCCTAAGCCCAAGGACCATGATAAAGAACGTACACAGGAGCAAGACTCTGCCAATACCAGACTCTGCACCAGGAGCAACGCTGTCTGCGGCACCATCCAGGTCAAGGGACTGAGAACCACCGGTATCAATGAAGAGCACCCAATGGGAGCTTCATTCACCAGTAATATCCCCACGGACTCCAGATGGATTCACCAGCAAAGAGCCTTTCCACTTCAACTCTGACGGGAGAGGCAGATAGGCACCCTGGGAAGAATGGAGATGTACACACCTGTGGAGGACATCTTTGTTCTCCTGGATCTGCAATCTTCCTTTTTGTCAGAACCAATCCTCACCAGGGATATTTTGACCTTGTCAGGAGTCACAGTGTATGGGAAAAGAAGTCTATCCTGCGTCCCATCTACTAACTGTGGTTTTTCTTCAGCAGAACTGATAGCACCATCAACTGACCCAGATCCAACTTTCTCATCATTGGGGGAGTCAGAAGTACCAGAGGAACAGTCATCACCTCCACTCAGAGAGATCAATCCAAACTGGACATTGCAAGCTGCCTGGAACCAATTTTGTCCACCCAAATCTGGACACCCACCCTAGGACCCGTGGTACCCCATGCTTTGGGAACCTGTAGAACTCACCTTTAACTCCTTGTGACAGCACTGTTCGGGCCCTGGGACCTGTGCATATAGCTCCCAGGGTCTTTACAATTTAATAGGGAGTCATATTACCTTTCCCCTCCAAGAGAGCAATCAGAATTTCCTCCTGATTTGAAGAGGGGGAATACAAGCCAGATCCATTGTTACCGACAGAGATATTTTCCTCCTCTCCCAATGAGGCCGTTGCTCCAGATTAACCATTTCCTTTGGACAACCACAGCCAATTCCAGGAGCTGCTATGGAGAGTGGCAGAAGAGCTCTAGATCTCCAGGACACATGACATAAGCTCCTGGACAACCCACAACCCAAGGGATCAAGCTGGATAGCACTCCCTGTGAATGAAGCCATAGTGAAACTGGCAAGGACAGTATAGCGTACATTGGCAGGAAATGCAAGACATACTGCTCCAATGGAGCTCAAGGCCAGCACTCCAGAAGCGATGCTCTCCTACTCCCTGGGATAGGCCACTTGAACTGTGCCTTTCCTCCCATCCTGCAGCTATCCTGGGATTATTTGGAAAATTTAACAAGACAGAGCGCAAGCCATCGTTGCACCCAAATGGCCCAGATAGTTCTGGTTCCCAAGTCTTTCATGAACGTCAACCCCGCTGCCTATCAGCATTCAATCCTTGTCAGATCTCTTGGCTCAAGAGAACGGCAAGCTCAATCATCCCAGTCTGAATGCTCTTCATATCACAGCTTGAATGGTCATCACATCTAGAACATTCCTGTCCCTGAGCTGTGCAAGCCGTTATTAATGACAGCAGCAAGGACTCCACCAGATAACATTATCTTGGCAAGTGGAAGTGTAACACCAACAAGCCCCGGTCGTCAGTGGGCAAGATTGAACTTGGGACCTGTGAAGCTTAGTGCGTCAGCCTCTACTGCATGAGCAAAAGACCACTTGACTCTTAGCTAAGCCTGTAGCAGACTCATTAATCTCTGGATGAGCTGGGTACAACTAGAGGGGGGACAGAGTACCACACTAAGCAAGCATACGTTAGAGAAGCATTTCTCTATCTGGGACTGGCAGTCATATGTCTCCAGAGATACCAAGTAGTCCTGGTATCTTCAATAACCTCCTTACCCTCAAGATGATGTGTCTTTCCCTTAGCTTTCTGCGGATCCACTTGACAACAGTCAGTACACGTCACCCATGAAAGGACAGCTACTCTGTCTTTATTCACCCAGTAACTACTAGGTTCCTGAAAGGTTTAATCAGAACTTTTCCAAAAATATCAAAGCCAACCCATCACTGGGACCTTGATTTAGGTCTTTTAACCCCCACTAAGCCACCCTTTCAACTCCTAGGTACATGTTTGATGTCTCACCTGTCAATGAAGGATGCCTTCCTCGTTGCCATTTCCTTGACCAGAAGGGTAGGTGAACTTGCGGCCCTAATGGCATACCCACCATACACAATATTCCATAAAGAGAAGGTCTCTCTACAACTGCACCCAAAATTCATCCCTAAGGTAGTTTCAGAATTTCACAAAAATCAGATAATCCACATGCCTGCATTCTTCCCAAAGCTCCATGCTTCCAGGGAGGAGCGGAGGCTTCATGCCCACGATGTGTGATGAGCAGTGTGCCCGTGACATGTGATAAGTGTTGATATTTTACATGAAGAGAACAAAACAGATCAGAAAGTCAGGTAGATTGTTTGTTGCCATAGTGGAGTGAGCCTGAGGACAAGCTATTTCCTCCCAGTAACTCACCAAGTGGATTTCTGGCTATATCCTACTTTGTTTCACATCTGCTCTCCACCGCAGAGTACAGGATCGCACTACAAGACCACAAGGAGCCTCAGTAACCTGACTGCACAAGGTGTCCCTGCTTCTTATTTGCAAGGGAGCAACATGGAGCTCCATCCACAAATCCACAAAACGTTACACCTTGGTCCAAGTCTCCTCTGCTGACACATCTTTTGGGATAGAGGTTCTACAAGCAGCCATACCCTCCTCTCATCACAGTACTCTTGTCAGTCACCCACAGTGGAATACACATAGGGACCAGCACTCAAAGAAGAAAGGGAAGTTACTTACCTTATTGTCCTTCGAGTTCAAGATGTGTGGTTCCTATCTGTGTTCAGCTACGCATTCCCTTTCCCCTCTGCTTCGATCATGTCTGGATTAACAGTAGAGAAGACACTGGAGAGGCAGTCGGTCCACACCACCCCTTAAAGGATCATAGAAGATTAGGGTTGGAAGAGACCTCAGGAGGTCATTTAGTCCAACCCCCTGTTCAAAGCATATACCTTCAGAGTGGTGCATGAGGAGAGCAGGATGTAGACGCAGACTGACAGACACCAATTGCAAAAATTCTTGGGTCTCAGTCACTTGGAGCTCATGCATACCTGCAGTGGAATACAGATTTTCTGACTATTTCTAAAAGAAATCCAGTTACAGTAAGGGAAGTAACTTCCCTTTTTCTGCCTGTGCTCCGGCCCTTTCATATCCTGCATTCTGGTTAGTTGGGGAGCAGGCACACAGGGGCTACCCTGATCAGTCTGGAGAGCTATGCTTCATATTCAACTTTTCCAGTGTCCACGTGTAACCCTCCTTTGTATTAGCCCTGACAGCAACAGTCTTGTGCATATCTTACATTGTGCCAGAACTTGCAGGATCAAGACCCATTGTCTCTGGAGTATGTATATGTCGGTATGGGAATATTCAGTGATGAACTGTGCAGCGTTAGCATGCGGTGACACGTACCACTTAGGAGAGTGAACAAAAGCTTTGATAACAGAGCTGGCAGCACTATTAATTTTTCACACAGAAAAACTTACATTAAAAATAGAAAGCCACTGAGGATAAACCTTTGCTGTGGTGAAATTCAAAGCAAATCATTTCACTGGGCTCCTTGGTGTAGAAATCATTCTGTGTTGTGTTTTTTTAAAAGACACTGCTGTTAGAATCAGTTTTTGTGTGCAGTTATCATTGACAGAACAAGTGACTGCAGATATTTATCAGCAAGCCCAAAGCCACTGCTTTTCGGTATAAGAAATATTGGAGAGGTAACATGTTGCTCGTGAATGCTAGCCTTTATTCTGAAATAGTTGGTGCATGCCTTATTCATAAGAACAGCCCAAACCATGCACACAGATATAGTATACATACACACATATTCTACCAGCCGCAGCTGGAAAGCAATAAGAACTACCTGCTGCCTTGGGCTGCATGGGTTAAGAATTGCACCTTATCTTCTGGTACACGGACCCAGCCACATTATTGGTGCCTGGATATGCCATTAATACCTACCGTTAATATAAAGAGCTTTGTGTTCAAAGCTCTTTCCAAACATTTTCTGACTATTCTTCAATCACCTCTGTGCAGTAGGCAAGTGTGAGCATTATTAGCTTTGTTTCACAGATGAGAAAATTGAGGCTGACAGGCCCTTGTATGGAAACAGAATCAGAGCCCAGTGTAAAGCTTTGGAGCTCCTTATTTCCATTCCAGTGCATAAGACCAGACATAAGGCCCAGAGCTGAGTTCTCTGAGTAGACTCAAATCACCATCCTTTTGGTTGAGGTAAATGTACGGGACATTGCCCGACAGATAAGCGGTGTAATCAGGTTAGTCATTAGATGTACTTGGTGTATTAAACTAACAGTAATGATGAGTTTTGCTGTACTGCTTGAGTTGCAGCTGCATCCTACAAAACTCAAGCAGTACATCACAGTGTCTGTTTCCTTTTAATCCATTTTCTTTCCTCTGTCTCTTTATGAGCACTACTGAAGGCTGATCATCGGTAACGATCCTCCTTTTACAGTTTTGATCAGTGTATTTCGGAAGCCCGCCACTACTGTGAATATTACATTTGCGAGATTATCTTCTTTAAAGGGACGCCACTGACTGAAAATCTAGTCAATTCAAAAAAAAAAAAAAAAAAGAAGAATCCTAAAGTGGCTTCAGGTGCTAGAACCTCTTCAAACTCCCCCTGCTGTTTTTCATGGTTTTCCAGTCACGTTCCCAATCCCATTTTGTGCATGGTTTTCTGTCCATCTCTGCTGTGTGGAAGACTCACACAAACAGGGAAGTTACTGATTAAACTACACACTTACACATGGACAGCAGTGAAACTGACTATTTGCAAAATGCTGCCAAATAAACAAAATACATAAACTGAATAAACAGAAATAAATATATTTTCTCTGGAATCCTTTTCAGTTCTAGTCATCTTAAGTGTTCCTTGTAACAATAGTGGGTACAAAAATTTCAGATGGCAGAGTGATATTTAAGTTGATGTTATACCTTTACATTCATTGCATTTTGGGGGGAGGTACAATAGAATTATGTGTAAGTTTAATGCTCTGGCCTTTGACTCATGGAGAAAAGGGTTTAAATTTTGCCTTTTAAGGAAAACGGTTGAAAATGTGTTTTGTTGTTCATCCTATTCTGCTAATGGATTGGTGCTGGTGCTGGGGGCTGGCGCACCCCTGACTTGAAGCGGTTTCCATCATATACAGGCTTTACAGTTTGGTTCAGTGACTCTCAGTCCCCTGCCCACACACACACACACACACACAAAATTGTTCTTGCACCCCTCTGCTAATGGTCATGTCTCCATACTTTAAAACCATCCTACAATCTGGCAAATAATCATCAGTCTCTCTATTACCTGTCAGAATTAAGGTACTGGCAGGGCTGTGTGAGAGAAGCTTGCTGCATACCGGGCCCTGGTTTACAGGTCCTTCACTTTCGTGCTACACTTAAACAAAACGACAGGTTATGGTTTCCCTTTTAGAAAGTGCTGTGTCTAAGGATTATCATTCTTTGGATTTAGACACGCTGATAAGCCCTAGCATTGTGGAAACATTGATCCTCTAGTCTAGATTACTCAGTTGCATTTAGATCATTCTAAGCACTGGCATATTAGTTTTTCCATTTGATAAGGTACTAATGGGATAGTAGCATGCTCTGTCCTTAAAAACCCTATTAAAGCGACAAGTTACATCATGTTAGCTTGGAGGAGGGGAGATTGTTGGTTTTTTGAATGTACAGCTGCATTGATTCCAGAAAAGAAATTGGTTTAAAAAGTCCCTGAGGCTTCCGAGGTCTTAGAAAAGCAAAATAATGCAATACACATGCCTTTGTTCCTTATCTGCGGTGTCAAGGGGAAATTACAGACAATTCTCTCTCTTCTCACATGTATTTTTCACTGTGGAGTACAACAAAGAGGACAGTTCCAACAGTGTGTGTTTATTTTTCTGATATAGTTGAACGATGGAGAAGTTTGCCAAGCTGGCACTCAAAAAGCCTGGAAGGTCACTGTATCTGGGCTGCTTATACATTTAATCCTGGCACTGGTTTTTGTAACTCTGCTTCTCAAACTGTTCCTTCACGTGAATCTGTTTGTTGTTGTTGTTATTTTTTTTCCTTTTAAAAATACAGTATATTTAAATGTAAAATGAGAAAGGGGTGTTGCTGTTAGGAGAAGCACTTCTTACAAAAACAAGAAATTCTTTTACCAGGAGGCACTGTTCTCAGGCCACACACGTTCAAGTATGGAACATTCTCTGGGGCCTGATCCTTCTCTGCTTTACATCTTGTGCTGTCACTTTCACCAGTGCAAAGTGGATGTAGAATTCTGTCATTCTGATCTGGTTATGTTTTAGACCTGCTTTGCACTGGAGTTAAATGACTATAGAGAACTCACAGCAGAAGAGAATCAGGTCCTTAATCTTTAAAGGGTCATTGTCAATTTGAAATATCAAAATTTTCAGCTGGAAATGTGTGTGTGTATTCTGGTTACAAATTACACCTGAGATAGCTAGAACCGAAAGAAGTTAATGAAATACATTTTCCTCTCTTTTTTCCAGTTTACTTTATGTATTTGACAGCACTCCATATATATAGTCTACTTTCCTGTCAATTAATTAGCTTCTCCCTTGCTGAAACCATCTTTGTAAATATCAACAGGAAAGTTTAACAACCCTTGTAATATTGTTGTATATCAGAGTGGAATTACAGCAGTGTTAGGAAGATATAACAGAAAGAAGAATCTGGCCGATTCTTTAAAGAGAATTTTCTTAAACTGGATTTTATTAAAATGTTTCACTTTCAAAAAGTCAAGCTGATGGTGTCCCTTCAATCAGTTTTTCTCTGTAAAGTGATTTTAAAATGGCACCATAAGGTTCTATAATTGCTGTATCTCACCGATTATAGTTCATACCTGTTCACATTACAAGTAAAAACTGTATTTTCTAATCTTCAATCCTGATAATTCCCCCAGAATCTGTAAATCAAACATAGTTCTTAAGTCCTACATGCTCACCAGTAATAAAAGCCCTGCGATTAGTTTATGCCATGGTATACAAATCAGAATTAGTCCAGTTCATTCTCCCAAGCTGGGTTGGCTCTGCAAGGCTAACAGGAGTAAAAAAGTACTGTTGTAAAATATTACTTTGTCCATGAAGCCAGCAAATATGACTCAGAAAACACACGCACCTAGGAGATCTGCAGAATAAGGGCTTGTCTATTTTAGGTAGGGTGTGAATAGCAATTCTGGTTGATTTCTCCATGTAGACAAGCCCTGAGCAGGTACTGTTTATATGTAGTCACTTTTCTAACCATCCCTACAATTTAAAATGAGTTGACAGAGACCCAGAAGGAGAGAGAGAAAACACCAGATGCTGTATCTGCAGAAGAAACTTGATATGAGATCCATGTCTCTCTTCTTTAACAGAAATGTTTTTCTAGCCTCAGCTTCATGACCCAACAATTCTTATGTCAAGGAATTAAAGTAAGAAATCATCAAGCAATTGGGTGTAAAATAAGTGAGGTCCATTATAGTGGGGTACCATTGAGAAGCATGCAGAGATACATCCTCATTAGAGGGACTCAGCCAAATGTCCAGGCTCCGTTACAGCAGTTGTTTGGTCAGAATTTACAACCAGTTAAGTGCATATTCTTCAGCTTGCACCCTACAGGCATGTGGATCTGAGAAGTCATTCGCTGGGGAAGTAGTTTGAGTGAGACTGATAGCCTAAGTCTTCCTTGTAAGGCAGCACGTAAGATTGGTGATGCTGAATGACATCAACCCCAAGGAAGATTTAAAAATGAAATGGGATTCTTCGAATACTAACTTTTTTTTATTCTTGTTCCTAGGAGTGGCCACACTCTGCTTGCCTTCTGGTTTTCTCGTCAGGAGGGGAAACTAAACCGACAACAGACTATTGAGCTGGGACATCACATTCTCAAAGCACACATTTTTAAGGTAACAGGAATACAAGGAAAAGCTCACACCATCCTCTTCCCTGACACACACAGTCTGTCAATACCCACTATCAGAGAGACATGGTGGGTGAGGTGGTATCTTTTATTGGCCCAACTTCTGTTGGTGAGAGAGACACGCTTTCCTGGGACCAACACAGCTACAACCACACTGCAATACCCGCTATATAAGGTCTGTTCTTGTTGCAGTGTGACTGTAAGAAGTGTCATTGCTTCAGGCTTCCAAAACACTTGAAGAAAGTTAGTGTTTGAGAACTGGTGAGGACATGAGGAATTCTAAAGGGCCAGAAAGTTGGGAAAATCTGCCTTGATTCTAAGGGGTGGGGAGGAATTAAAATCTGACAACGTCTTGTTTTGTCAAACTACCGCACACTGAACAGCAGATTAAAATGCTCCTTGCCAAGTACTTCTGCACCTGACTTAAATAAACGGCACTACAATTTTGACTGGGCGTAACATTTTGCCAGAGACAAGGGTTGGAATTCTGTTCACAGTATGCAATGCCGTCCTTGTTACCCAGGTTTTCATTTTGTGCTCCCACAGCTCTTCTGAAACATTCTTAATGTTAAAAGTGACAGAACCATAAGTGGAGAGGGCACTAGACAGAGTGTCAGGAGACCTGGATTTTATTCCTGCCTCTGCCGCTGCCCTTGGTCAAATTTCTTCTTCTGTCTGATTCAGTCTCCTTATGTGTAATATAGGATGAGTTCCCTCCTTTGTAAAATGCTTTGTTCTTAATCCGGGCATCTCAATGTATGAGTCGGGTATAGTTTGTTTATGATCTACCAGTGAGTGCATGTTTCTGCAGAGCTGAGCATATTAAAAAATGTCTAGTTACTGCTCCTTAATGGTCCATTTTTACCCACCACACAAAGAGTGACCCAGGGGTCACTAGTTACGATTCAAATTTGATCCACAACTGGAGTCATATCTTCAGGCCCAAAGAATGTTCACCAATCAGCATAGGAATTGGTCAGGTAACTGTAACTACAACAGAGAGAATAAATCATTTCTTAAAATTAATGGGAGCTGTTGGTACTCAGCACATCAGAAAATCAGGGCACTCATTCAGGTGCTTAAACTTCAGCACCAACTTTGCCAATAATTTTTTAGAGCAACAGGATAGTTTCGGTATCTCACCAGGCTTTATTAACATTCTGATAGATCTCTTTATTTAATTCCACTGGCTATATTAATGATCATGTGTAATGGCAGGTCTGCCGCATTTTGAGATTAATGGGAAGTTTGAGGTAAAGTGAAGAATCCCAATCAGTGTATAATTTTCAGATTTTAACATACATAAGTAGCTCCAGATTCAGCCCTGACATTAATGGGGTCAGTTCCTATTAACGTCAGTGCCAAAGCTGAATTTGGATCCTAGTCTTTTATCATTTTACACTTTATAATGGAGAAAATGGCAGGATTTCAAAATCTAAACAAACCTCACGTTTCATTAAGTGAATGAGTTGGCAATAGAGTCCAACTTGAATTGAAAAATATTTACCATCCTGGAAGGTGTCTGTTAACATACGAAAGATGTCAGTGTAGCTTTCTGTTTCTAATTACTTGGCAAAATCCTTTGTGTATGATTTTAGCAAGAATAATTTGCCTCGGTGACAGCTGAGGGTAATATCAGGTTGTACAGAAGTACTACAGAGTTTTGAAAGGGGTTTGGGTTAGATGGTTTACATGGGAAAATCACTGTAAAGATTAGCCTTTGGTGTTTCTTAAACAGATCTATTTTTATTCCTTAATGTACAGTAGTTGTTTGTTTACAAGGATCTGCTTGTATTTTTTACCAAATCGAACCATAGCAGCACTGTTTCTTGAAAGAGACACTTTCAAACTGGAACCTTTCCAGGGGAAATATAAGTATCTTGTGTCCACACTCCCATTTCTGTTATTGCAGATACTTTCTGTTTATGAGGAAGTGATTTCTCCTTCACAGCATCTCATTCTGCCAGGTCATCTAGTAAAATCAGTATCTTGTAGCTGTGATGTGAGCCTTCTGCCAAGTGAGATGCATGTCAGGTCATAAAGTCAGCTTACATTTTTTCTGTGGTATTGTGTTGGAAGAGCAGCCTTATCTAAATGCAAAGGTCCTGATTCTAAATGGTCACTGGTTTTATACCAGCATAACCCCATTGGTGTTACCTTGTACACTGCTGTGAAAGGAGAATCAGAAGCTAAACCATGGTCTGCTGGTGAAGCTTCCTCTTGGAGAGGCTAGCCCCTGCCCCGCCTCTTCCAGCTGAAGCCTGGCCTCTTCTGGTCGAGTCCACGCCCCCCGCTCACTTCTCTCAGCCTTCTCCATGGCCCCAGCCAGGGCGGGATTGGGGGCTGAGAGCTCAGCCCAACCACAGCGGGACTCTTGACCCTTGCCAGATCTCTGAGCACAGAGCCCATTTCCTGTTCCACCCCCGGCTGCGCTCATGACCCCACCCCCTTCCACCCCTTCCTCCGTGGCCCGTCCCCCATTCTGCCCCTTCCCCATAGCCCCGTCCCCACTCTGTATCTTCCCCCAAGATCCCATCCCCTGCTCACTCTGTCCCCCACCTTTCCCGCTATGGATCTGAGACCAGAAAAGCAGCCCCAGGGACATGGCTGGGGGAGGTTTTTCTGGGGGCTCCAAATTGGCCAGGGCCCCATGGGCTCTTGTGGTAATCTGCCAATGCCCCTTCCCTCTCTCATCCCAACCCCACCCCCGGGGGCATGAGATTTGGGGAGACTTAGCCTCCATTACGCGCCGCCCATGTGTAAAACATTTGGTAGGACTGGGTGGAGTTATGGGATATACACAGATGATATTTTGGCTAATAAAATAAAATTTTAAAACAGTGTTTATCCTAAAACTAATTCCTGTCACATCCCAAAAGGATCATGTCATTTGAGTCTGTTCAGGACAGACCCGGGTCTGGAATTTCAGTGTGTGATAAATCAGTGATACTCAAAATCATTGAATAACAATCACAAAGAGGTGTTTTGACAGATCTGCGTAGGGAAACTTGCATGCTGCCTGTTGGCGCTAGGGCTCAAGCAAGTGCCTTTTAGCCCCCTCACCTTTATGAGTGTAAATATTTTCAGGTTGTGTTTTAAAAAATAACAAAGTATAAATGTCTTTGGTCACTGATTTAAAAGATTAAGAAGGGATCTCAACCAATGGGAACCAGCTTGAAAGCCGCAGCATGCAATGAAAGGGCATCAAGAGAAACTTACAAAAATTATACCAGCAAATCTAAACTTCGAGGTAACATTGTTTTAAACATCAAGCAATGAGAAGTCCTTTGTTTCAGTCATAACTGTCCTGCCTAAAATGTTAGTGATCCAGAACTTCCCTTGTCCCTCGACTAAGAGACTGATTAAAATTACAGGCACTGAAAAGAGGCTAATGGAATGAAAAGTTGTCTAATATTCCTTGAAACAGTATTGCAAAAGATCATTACATTGAATTTAGCTGGCAAATTGTCTTAAAGCAGAGGCCCTTCACTATTGCCTTTCAGTTATAATCTTTTCACGGCTCGCAAACAAAAATTAATTTGGTGCACATCTAGTCCCTGGCTGATATTTTTCTGCATCACAAAATCACCATGCAATCTAGTATGATTCGGACAAAAGTTTTTAAATAGCCTGGAGATGTAAGAGGTTAGGACTGAGATGCTTTGACAAAGTACTGGGAAGATCCTGGATTGAAACAGCTAGGGTTATAGTAGGTGAGGTCTCAGGTACATTGACAGAGCTGCTTTGGAAGGATTTAGAACTGAAATAGCGCAGGGGTCCGTATACCAGAATTGCAGTTCATTGGCATTGGAAACTTGCACAAAGTCATTCTTTACTAGTCTCCTGTTCCTGTGTATGAACATATTAATGAGATTAAACCCGTTCCTCTTATTCCAGCAGTTTAATCTTGTATTAAAGTAGGATTCGTTGTTGCTGACAGATACAGTCTGACTTTATAACTCAGGACTTAACAAGGAAAGGGAAGAATCAGACACTAACTATGAATTGAGGAGAAATAAAAATTGGTTTCTACAGCTGAACTCTTTCTGTGTTGGACATATTTATTTCATAGAAAACAAGTGCCCCCTTCTGTTGATCAGAGTGTCTTGCATACTCCAAGTATATTTCTTTCAGTACAGTTTGCTAACCACGTTTTTTGCTTCAGTATTTTATCTTCAGATGGCCATTTTGAAAGGTGCAGATATGCTTTCTCGTGTCATAGAAGCTTATTTGTTAATGTAATAATACACTAATCATGTTTAGTATTTCTTTTAAATTGCTGCCTCTAATGTGTCCAAATTATATAGTGCTCACTTAAGTAACTGAAATAAATCTTAATATGTTCTTGTTTTATAGTGTGTGATCTAAAAAGCAGGGACTAATAATTGCCAGAATTCTTGAGGTCTTTGATTCCTACCTCCAAATACACACAAACTTTTCCTCTACAAGCATAGAGTCAAATGAAGTAAAAATCCTAAATGAATCAAACTGTATCATAGAATTTCTATGGATAGAAATTCCATTCTTGAATAATAAGAGTATAGCAATAGGAATATACTACCGATCACCTGACCAGGGCGGTGGTTGTGAAATGCTCAGGGACATTAGTGAGGCTACAAAAATAGAAACCTCAATAATAATAGGGAATTTCAAATTGCCCCATATTGACATGATACACATCACCTCAGCTTGTCCTGGAACCCACAAGGGGAGAGACAAGTCTTGATTTAGTCCTAAGTGGAGTACAACATCTGGTCCAGGAGGTGAATGTAGCTGAACTGCTTGGTAATAGTGACAATAATGCAATTAAATTTAACATCCTTATGGGGAAAAAGCACCAAAACAATCCAACGCCGTAGGATATAACTTCAAAAGGGGAAGGAACTACACAATAATGATGAAGCTAGTTAAATGGAAATTAGAAAGGTCACAAGGGTGAAATGCCTATAAACTGCATGGAGACTATTTAAAAATGCATAATAGATGCTCAAATTAAATATGTTCCCCAAAATAAAAAAAACGGTAAGAGAGCCAGAAAAATCATGGAGCAGGTCCTCAAGGAGTCTATTTCAAACCATTTTGAGGAGAGGAAGGTGATCAGTCAACATGAATTCACCAAGGACAAGTCATGCCTGACCAACCTGATCGCTTTCTATGATGAGATAACTGGCTCTGTGGATATGGGGAAAGCGGTGGACGTGATATATCTCAGCAAAGCTTTTGATACAGTCTTCCACAGTATTCTTGCCAGCAAGTTAAAGAAGTATGGATTGGATGAATGGACAGTAATGTGAATAGAAAGCTGGCTAGATCCTCAGCCTCAATAGGTACTGATCAACAGTTTGATGTCTAGTTGGCAGCCGAAATCAAGTGGAGTGTCCCAGAGGTCGGACCTGGGGCCAGTTTTGTTCAACATCTTCATTAATGATCTGGATGATGGGATGGATTGCACCCTCAGCAAATTTGCGGATGACACTTAGCTGAGAGGAAAGGTAGATACACTGAAGGGTAGGGATAGAGTCTAGAGTGATCTAGACAAATTGGAGGACTGGGTCAAAAGAAATCTGATGAGGTTCAACAAGGACAAGTGCAGAGTCCTGCACTTAGGATGGAAGAATCCCATTCACTTCTACGGGCTGGGGACCGACTGACTAAGTGACAGTTCTACAGAAAAGGACATGGGGATTACAGTTGACAAGACACTGGATATGAGTCAACAGTGTGCCCATGTTGCCAAGAAGGCTAATGGTATATTGGTCTGCATTAATAAGAGCATTGCCAGCAGATTGAGGGAAGTGATTGTTCCCCTCTATTTGGCACATTCCAACACCTCCCTAGGGAACCCATTCCAGTGCTTCACCACCCTCCTAATGAAAAAGTGTTTCCTAATATCCAACCTAGACCTCCCCCACTGCAACTTGAGACCATTACTCCTTGTTCTGTCATCTGCCACCACTGAGAACAGCCTAGCTCCATCCTCTTTGGAACCCCACTTCAGGTAGTTGAAGGCTGCTATCAAATCCCGCCCCTTCTTTTCTGCAGACTAAGCCCAGTTCCCTCAGCCTATCCTCAGAAGTCAAGTGTCCCAGCCCCCTAATCATTTTAGTTGCCCTCCACTGGACTCTCTCTGATTTGTCCACATCCTTTCTGTAGTGGGAGCCACAAAACTGGATGCAATACTCCAGATGTGGCCTCAGCACCATCCTTAGAGGTTTCTAAGGCCCAGGTTGACAAAGCCCTGGCTGGGATGATTTAGTTGGGGTTGATCCTGCTTTGAGCAGGGGGTTGGATTTCCTGAGGTCTTTTCTAACCCTGATCTTCTATGATTCTGTTAAATGCTGTCACGGCTAAACAGCAGAGTAAATGAGACGGTTGGAAACAGAAAGGCATCCTTTAAAAATTGGAAGTCTGATCTTACTGATGATGATAGAAAGGAGCATAAACTCTGGCAAGTCAACTGTAAAACTGTAATAAGTCAGGCCAAGTAAGAATTTGAAGAGCAGCTAGCCAAGAACAGAAAAACTAACAGAAAAAAAATTAAGAACATGAGAAAGCAGGAAGTCTGTCAAACAATTATAAGTGCCACTGCACGATTGAGGTGCTAAAGGAGCACTCGAAGACAAGGCCATTGCAGAGAAGCTAAATTAATTCTTTGCTTCAGTCTTCACTGCAGAGGACATGTGGGAGATCCCCACACCCAAGCCATTCTTTTAGGTTAGAAGTCTGAGAAACTGTCCCAGATTGAGGTGTCAGTGAAGGAGGTTTGGAGAGAAACTGACCAGTTAAACAGTGATAAGTCACCAGAGCCAGATGGTATTCACTAAAGAGTTCTGAAGGAACTCAAATATGAAATGGAAGAACTATTCACTGTGTAGATAACTTATCGCTTAAATCAGCCTCTGTACCAGATGACTGGAGGGTAGTTAATATAATACCTGTTTTTAAAAAAGGCTCCAAAAGTGATCCTGCCAATTACAGGCTGATAAACCTAACTTCAGTATGAGGCAAATTGGTTGAAACTATAATAAAGAACAAAATTATCAGGCACATATATAAACATGATATTTTGAGAAAGAGTTAACATAGCTCTTGTAAAGGAAAATCATGCATTACTAATCTATTTGAATTCTTTGAGGGAGTCAACAAGCATGTGGACGAGGGTGATCCAATGGATATAGTGAACTTGGACGTTCAGAAACCCTTTAACAAGGTCCCCCACCAAAAGCTCTTAAGAAAAGTAAGCAGTCATGGGATAAGAGGAAAAGTCATCTGTTAGGATAAGTCACGAGATGGAAAGGTCATGAGATGACCTGTAACCAGTTAGAAGACAGGAGGCAGGGTAAGAATAAATGATCATTTTTCACAATGGAGAGAGGTAAATAGCAGAGTCCCCTAAAGATCTCTGCTGTGACCGATGCTGTTCAATATATTCATAAATCATCAGAAAAAGGGGAAAAACAGGCAGCAAAATTTGCAGATGATACAAAATTACTAAAATAGTTAAATACAAAACTGACTGAAGCATTGCAAAGGGATCTCACAAAAGTGGGCAATAAGGCAACAAAATGGCATATGAAATTCACTCTTGATAAATGCAAAGTAACACACATCGGAAAAAAATAATCCCAATATTACATGCAAAATTAGCAGATACCACTGCAGAAAGAGATCATGGAGTCATTGTGGATAGTTCTCTGAAAATATCTGCTCAATGTGCATGGCAGACAAAAAAGCTAACAAAATGCTAGGAGCCATTGGGAGATGGATAGTTAATAAAACGGAAAATATCTTAATGCCACTATAAAAATCCCCGGTACACTCATGCCTTGAATACACACTTGAACACCATCTCAGGGAAGATAAATTAGAATTGGAAAAGGTACAGGGAAAGGCAGTTAAAATGATTAAGGGTATGGAACAGCCTCCTTACAAGGGGAGAGTAAGAAAGACTGGGACTGTTCCTCTTGGAAAAGAGACGACTAAGGGGATATATGAGAGAAGTCTATAAAATCATGAAGGATATGGAAAAAGTGAATAGGGAAGTATTTAGTTACCCCTTCACATAACACAAGGACTAGGGATCACCCCATGAGATTAAAAGGTTTAAAACAAACATAAGGAAGGACGACTTCACCCAATTCACAGACAGCCTGTGGAGCTTGCTACCATGGGATGTTGTAATGGCCAAATGTGTCACTGGGTTCAAAAAAGAATTAGATAAGTTCATGGAAGATAGGTCCATCAGTGGCTGTTAGCCAGGATAGTCAGGGATGCAACTCCATGCTCCTGGTGTCCCTAAATCTCCAACTGCCAGAAGCATCTAGCACTGGCCGTTTGAAGACAGGATACTGCGCTAGATGAACCACTGATCTGACTCAGTATGGCTGTTCTTATGGTCTTTATTTGACAAATGTTTAGCTAAAAGCTACAGGACTTTGAAAATAATAAATGTGGAAAACTGTTAGTTCTTCATGACGGCCATCTTTTATTGTTTTTCTAAAATAAAATGGTTTTCAATGGCAAGTATATTTAACTGAAAAAATGCTTTTAAATATTCACAGTAGTTACTTCTTATTACATAGGCAATACAGTCCAGCCACTTGACTGACATGCGCTATAATGGTCTCTAGATTAAAAAAATGTTCGTCTGTGGTATCATGATGTTAGGACAAAAGGCTACTAATGCAAGTGTATAGAAGAACATGTCAGATTACAATGGCAAAACTGTCATTGCTGTTTAATATCAACAAATTATGATGGTCAAACAATGGCAGTAAAAATCTGTAGAGACTTTATGCATAATTTTTTCATTGTCCTAGGCCCAGTATGGTTGTTTACATTATTGCAGAGTCGGTGTAAATCACTACTAACTTGAACTGGTAGCTGTTACACCCACTTTACACAAGTCTAAATGAGCACACAAGGTTCAAGGCAGTGAAAATCAGGCCTTACATGTCAAAATAGTAGCCAAAGACATCTGTACAGTTCCATGGAGACTACAGTAGAAGTAATGTTAAAGCACTATAGAAGAAAAGCTATCCTTTTAAAACCCCATCCAAAAATAGGCTCCCCTTTTATTCCGCCTATCATCAGGCCACTGATTAACATCTGTTTGTTATGAAGAAATGATCATTCTTATAACAGGAAAGCAAGCACGCTTGACTATTTATTACATAACCTATAATTTAGTGCTGTTCAAAAAGACGTTAGTACTTAGTATCTAGTAAGCATAAAATAACTATGTTAGCCAAATAAGAAAGTTGGAGATAATCTAATGTTAGATATGAAAATGTCTACTCTCTCTTTTGGTAAAACTTCCTTAATTTATCTGGCTGTGACGGAGAATGTAGTACAAGTTGAGTTAGCTCTGTGAATAATAAGAATATTTCGTGAATCCGTTTCTGCCACGATAGTAGGTACTTTATAAACAAAACAAAAAAAGAATCTGCCACCTTACCCCATGTAATGGGATTCTCTGAAAGAGAGCTCAGGAGGCCCGTGTAACCTCAGCGTGACAGGGCTGTCTTAGGGATATCCTGTCGGTACTACCTTGGGGGCTCTTCCTTGGGGCTGCAAGTTTCTTAGTTCACAGCAGGGATCTAACGTGATAAATGGCTTCTATGGCAACCTTAGTCTGTAGAGACTGTTCTTAACTGGCAGGGAAGAGTATTTTGGTTACATTCTCCTCCATTAAAGAAAGATGCAGTGGGAGGGAATATGAGCCTTTAACAGTAAACCACAACTGCATGTTTCTGTGTCGTCAGCAGCTCATTACTGTGACATTTTACATCAGCGGAGGATCTGCCCCAGCACATCTAGTATTGCCAGCACTTTGTTGATAAATGGTGAATTTTAAGTGAGTGTGGCTATGATAAATGCTTAACGTTATTTTCAGCTAGCTGACTTTTTATTGCTAGCAGGAATCTAATTCTCCGGCCTCAGATCTGTAAAATCCTTTTGTTAATTATTTTTATTACATGGAGTAATTCCTTCTGCATAATATAATGCAAATATGTTGGGTACTAGAACTAACTGGATCACTCTCTCTCTTTAGGGGCTGAGTAAAAAAGTAGGAGTGTCCTCGTCTATCCTGCAAGGGCTTTGGATCTCCTACAGCACAGAAGGTCTTTCAATGGCATTGGCATCTCTGCGAAACCTCTACACCCCTAACATAAAGGTACTGTACAGAACAGACAGTTGACAAGCTGGTTCAGTGCTTACAGCCTCCAGTGGTCCAAGTACGAAAGATTCTCCAAGGCTCCAGTTCAGCAAGGTCCTTAGCGCGTGTGTATTGTTAAGCATGTGAGTAATCTCATTGAAGTCCATGGGACTCCTCACAAACTTAGTTACACCGATATGTAAGCAACTTGTTCAACCAGGACCTCGTTTTTTAAGTGTCCAGTTAAGGTTTGATACCAATGAGTAGCGACTCCCCAACTTGTCTATGTTCAGCAGGGATTTTCTGTGAATTCCTATAAAAAAGCAGTGTCATATCTGTTCCTGCCGACCATCCTTCATTTCCACCGATTTCTCCCAAATATACAGAAGGCTCCCTTGGGTGTTGTAAACCTGACAGTGCCTTGGGGGTTTGTCTGCTCTAGCATTCTTTTCATCTCAGGGCGTTTTTGCAGCTATGGAAAGGAGTATAATGTGCATAGCTTGTTCCTCCATTAAGCCCAGCCTGGTCATGTCTTTGCGTATGATATCACACCATCTAGTCAGTGATTGGACTTACCTTGGTTGTATTTGCAGGGATAAAACAGTGTAGAGCTGCATCCCCCAGATGGTGAGGGGAGATAGCCCATCTTGGGGAAACCCCAAAGGGTTGCACTTGCCATGAACCGAGTATATTTAGAGGAAAGAAAACTCTTGATTTAAGACCTGGGCAGACAGAGTTCACTTAGACTCTTCAGGCAAGTCTGTCTGTTTAGAAGGAAAACTCTGATCATAAATCTGAGCAGGCCAAGCTAGCATGGAACCACTGGTACCTATTGCTTGCAGGCTATGAGACTTGGCATTCCCATGAGCTGGATAGGGTGGATTAGCCTAAGAAGCCATAGCATCCTAAATTCACTTGTAGAAACAGTTCTTTAACTTGAGTTAATTGCCAATTAAGTTGAGTTAGCTGACACATTTGTGCATGCTAGCGAAGACATTCTGCAAACATTTGTGAAGTGTCCAGATTAGCATGTACAAATATGTTAGCTAGAGTGAAAAAAAATCTAATGCAGAGAACCTTCTGGGCTTGCATACCTCTCCCCACATGAGGGTGGGGCCAGCCTGAGAGATCCTCCTCATATGGAGAGGGGGCCCATCGTCATCCTCTCTATCCTTTCCCTATCATGAGCCCTCTCTCTCATCTCAGCATCATCAGCTGTCTCTTTCGCTCTGCAGCCCAGTGCAGAGAGAGCAGAGCCAGGAAGGCAGCAGGAGGGGAAGCAGCAATTGAGGACCAGTAAGCATCACAAGGCCACTGTTGGATGGACGATCAAGCAGTTACAAAACCATCCACTATCTTTCTCTGTGTGAGGCTCCCTGTGGCTCTATGTCTGGCAGTATGGCTAAGGCCAGCCTGCCCCAACACCACGCAAATTACAGAACCAAGTCCATGCTAGCGATTAGACAGCGCTCCCTCTACCTAAAATAAAGCCGTGGTTTGGGCTTGTCTTTTTGTTGCACATTGTGGTGATGTGTTTCTCTTGTCCTTCAGGTCAGTCGATTGCTAATTTTGGGAGGTGCAAATGTTAACTACCGGACCGAAGTTCTGAACAATGCCCCAATTTTATGTGTCCAGTCTCACCTTGGTTACACAGAGATGGTGGCTTTGTTGTTGGAGTTTGGGGCCAACGTAGATGCCTCTTCTGAAAGTGGCCTGACTCCTCTTGGATATGCTGCTGCGGCTGGATATCTGAGCATTGTTATGCTACTGTGCAAAAAACGGGCCCAGGTAATGAGACTGTATTTATCTGATGACACTCTGACTTCCCAGGAATTCCACATTGACATGGAGGAGAAAGCAAGTAGTATGTGGAGTACATATCAGACTTCAGAAAAGAAATTGAGCCACTATTCACTTTTTCCTTTGCCATGTAACATTTCTTTCCTCTGGTTTTTGCACCTGAAGATAGGCTAAATGATTTAAACAGACTGTCTACTCTGTTGGAACATTTTCTATATGGTCTAAATCAAACCCCTACAGTTTCCACACGCGTCATCTTCAGAAGTCTCAGCATCCTACCCTCTTGCTTACAAAGAAGAGTTACCCTTCATTATTAAATGCTCAGTCCTGCAAGGGGCTGGACATCTCGTGTGAGTTTGCTGGACCACACTTAGTACTGGGCATTTGTCGTGTCATGGTGAGGATTCTCCTCCTTCAGGAGGGACTGGTTATTGCCTTAACATGGGTAGCCCCAGTGATCTGATCTGGTATGGCAAAGCCTATGTTCTTATAAGCCCCAAGTGCAGCATCAGCAATTAAAAAATATCTGACCAGATCCCAACTCTGCCCTCTTGTGTTTCTGTCCAGAGGTAGTATTTCAAAGGCACAAGAAGGCAGTCAGGTTTTCAACTCCATTGGAAGTTGATGGGAGGAAGGCACCTAACTCCCATTTGCACCTATGAAGATTCCGCCCCTGCCAACACACAGTTACTAGCCACCTAACGTCTATCTTACCTGTCTAGTTAGGCTGAGATTTTCAAGAGTGTAAGAGAGTTAGGTGCCCAGATTCCATTGAATTCAATGGCATTTGGGGCTTTGCCTTAATCTCTGTCTAACCAGTCTCTTTGTATCTAAGGCACTTACTCCCATGGTATCCAAGCATCGTACTAAAAATAGCACTGTGTGCGCCCTACTTGGCAGATCTCACATTTTCCATTGTTCCTGGGGTGCATGTGTGAGTGAGGGGTTTTTATTATTAGTGCAGTTTTTTGTTCCAGTGGTAGAACAGATTAGAATCCTGTTTGTAGTTGCTCCACAATGCCAGCCAGGTTTGCGTTTCTGTGAGAATGTGCTGCTTTGAAACATGTCGTTGGCACAAAAGGTATAGCAGGTTTGCAGGGTCTGTAATTAGCATTTGGGAATTCAGGCCTGATACTGAAACTGAGGAACCTTGCCTTGCTAATGGCTTGGTGAAGTCATTTCTCTACAAGTCCTTGACCCTTCGCGGTGTTAAAAAGCAGCATTGTTTTGCAGCATCCAATACACCAGGGGTTCTCAAACTGGGGGGTGTGATCCCTGAGGGGTATTATGTGGGGGGTCGCGAGCCATCAGCCTCTACCCCCAAACCCCGCTTCTCCTCCAGTATTTATAATAGTGTTTAATATAAAAAATGTGTTTTTAATGTATGGGGGGGTCATACTCAGAGGCTTGCTGTGTGAAAGGGATCACCAGTACAAAAGTTTGAGAACCATTGCAATACCCCATTTGGAAATATTCTCTGAACATTTCTGTCTTGGCCAGTAAACTTGACCAGTAAGAATACTCTTCGTTCAGTTTGTGGTGAGCATTTCAAGGGTTAATTGTATGTAATGAATCAAGTTTCAAACATTCTGTTGAACAGAAAAATTTTGCTCCGAACTGAAATGGGAGCCTCCTGGAAACAATTTGTGGTTTCTGTAAATGTTTTGCCTCGGTTCTGGAAGCAAACTAAAGGCTTGTGTGGTTTTAATACAAATGTCAGGATGACTAAGGGACCCTTTTACGTCTTGCTGAGTTGTCAGGACAATGTAAAGGAAAAAATAGACTTTAAAAAAAAAGATAAGCTGGGTGACTCCCTAGCACTGACTGAGAAGCGGTATTAATAAACTTCCAGTGGAGTCCCATTATATCCTCTGTCAAGGGAAATGGAAGGGAAACCCAGGGCACAGAATGTGATTTAAAAAATCCCCATCCCAAATGGAAAAAAAAGAAGCTAGCTTCCATGAGTGTTCCCCTTCAGTACTGAGAGAATATATACAGTAGCAGCCATTTTTGGTTCAAAGATGTTGGGTTGTATCGTGAATAAATTAAACAATAGTGGCCATGTGCATTTCCTGAACAAACAGATACGTTGTTCAGCAGTGAAGTGGTTAATGAGTAGAAAGAAGGTAGTTGAAATGTTTTGCTGGGATACTAATATTATTTGTATTATGGTAGGACCTAAAAGCCAAAGGTAACATTGTGGACAAACACACAGAAAACAGTCCTCAAGTTCCTAGTAGGATATCAGATTATAATACCACCACCTGAAATTTCTGTTTTAATTAATGTTTCTCTGCTGCCCCCTTCTAGTGAGGCTGACTAAGGTGCAGCTGAATAAAACAGGCTGACTAATCATTCTAACACTGGACTCAGGATGAGGTATTTTTGCTCATTTTGAAGAATTGTGAAAAGGTGGGTTTAGAACATTCTCTTTCGACTCAGTGGCTCTTTGTATCCTGAGGCAGACAAAGTCACTGGGTAGAATTTCAGTGCCAAAGGAACTACAGTTGGTGTACTTGAGAACGCAGCGGAAATGTGCTTTTGCGGGAATAAAGCCAGTATACTTTTAGTGTGACGAAAACTGAAGCTGTAAAGTGGTGACCTACCCAAAGAAAGCGGCTGTGGCCAAGAGGATGTCTGTCCTCAGGGCAGTGATTCTTTGGGAATGAACTTTGCCTGGTTGTGGATGGGATGGTTAACAAGAAGAATGCAGAGAATGTTCATCCTGCCTATGTGGCATTATTACAAAACCAGGACTGGAGACGCTGAGAAAGCCATGGCTTTTCAAACACGAGTCGGGTTTAATTTTGTTTTGTTTTTCTGTTCCCCTGAAAGGTGGATCACTTGGACAAAAACGGTCAGTGTGCCCTGGTTCATGCAGCTCTCAGAGGTCACCTGGAGGTAGTGAAATTCTTGATTCAGTGTGACTGGACAATGGCTGGGCAACAGCAGGGGGTATTTAAGAAGAGCCACGCAATACAACAGGCACTGATTGCAGCAGCCAGCATGGGCTACACTGAGGTAAGACATAACTACACTGTTCTGGATCTCTGTGGGATACAGAAATAAGAGGTTAGCTGCGTTCCCTGGTCACAAGGCTGAGCACAGAGGGTCTAGGAGGTGGAGTCAGTAACTTCCTCCCACCCCGCAAGTCAGTGGGATCCTCTGATTTCTTGGCAACCTTGGTGGCCTGGGCAAAATCTTCGCAAGCTTCCATCCAGAGGGAGAGTAAAAAGCCCCTAATGTATTTGAATATACCTTTAAGTAGGCAAAGGTAAAGCCATGTACTACTTATCCCACTTCCCCAGTGAGGGTAGGGATGATATGTAAAATACTGTTTATTTTCCCATTGGGAAGCAATATTTGGCTGAAAAATTGTTTCTGTTTAAATAAAACCCCTCTCATTAATTTCATTAATCATGAAACTTCAATCCATGAAAACATAAGTAACGTGATCAAATCAAAGGAGTTAATCAAAGGGAGCTGGGTAAATCACACCATGCAAGTGAACACAAGTTGAATTGCTTAGGAACAGATGTGCCTTTGAAGCAACAGAGCTTCTCTGCAGCCTGGTCACATGATCCCTAACAGCACACGGGATTATTCTAATGGGAAACTCCCCCATAATTTTACTGATATATTTGTAATTTTTTTTTAAAAGTGGTTTCAGAATTATTTACGGTGTATGCAGCGCTATAAATGGACATGGCACTTCACAGACAAATAAAGATGTGTAGTCCATGCTCTGAAATGCTGACCGTCAAGGGAGGTGGAAAGCCAGGGGAAGTAGTGTTATAATTAGTAATTATATAATATAATAATCATACTATAATTAAAATGTCTATAATTTATAATTATAAGAAAGTTAAGGTGGAATGTTACTTCCACTGATTAAACAGTTTGCTGACATAGCAAGCATTACCATTTTTCTTCTAGCAGTTAAGCACATATGAAAGCTGATTGAAAACTGGTTTAGTCTGTGACTTCAGGCTCCCCAGGGCCTGTGTTGTACATGCTGTTGCTTTTCAGTAATGGATAGCCCCAGCAGGCAGCTTAGAAATGACAATTGTAACTGAAAACCTTTCTTTTCAAAGCCCCCTTGCACGTTATGTTCATGAGAGATGCTTCCTGCCCTTGTCTGCTGTCAGGTTGCTATGCTGAGTACAACAGGCACAGTTGTCCCACTCTTGCCTTTAGAGTGGCTCTTGGTAGGTCTGCCCCTTCTTGGATGAGAAAAATGTACCTTTGTCCTTCAATAAACACTGTTCTCTCCTTAATCTCTTGCTTTCTCCTATCATCTTACCAAGCACTAAGGAGATTTTAGCCAATTTCAAAAATTTACCCTCGGAGGAGATTAATTCAGTTCTTTGAATCCCAGTCTACACTGGCCAGGGAAACCATGTTGGTACCTTTCTAGCGATCTGTCTGAATGTCATTCATGCTAGGAAGGAGCTAATTGTTTCGAAAGACAGTCCAATCTAGTATTCACCCACCTCTTTTAAGCACTTCAGGATCCAAAGATGAAAGTTACTAAAGCACTATTTCTTCACTGGTCACTGTGGGTAACCCAGGAACTATGGAGCATTCACTGCATGCACAGGATAATCTGTGTACAAAACATACACAGCTTCTGAGTTGTTAGGTAGCACCACTATAAAGGCTCGTCATGTGCAGTTGTCTCAAGAGACTTGTTTTTTCCCTTGTTCAGGGCAGCTGGCTCAGTTACTGATCTCAGGAAGAATATTTACCTACGCTGAGGTGCCAGGCAGAGACTTTGTTCATTTTCGTTTGTTTATTCAGAATGGCTTATGTTAAGATGTCAGCAGTTTATATATAACATGCTGAAGTTCCTGAGCTGACACGTCTCCTTGTTTTAGATTGTCTCCTACCTGCTCGATCTTCCAGAAAAAGATGAAGAGGAGGTGGAACGAGCACAGATCAACAGCTTTGACAGCCTGTGGGGAGAGACAGGTAATTTCTATAGAGGTTGCAGTTTCTATCTTTCATGTTTGTGTTTGTGGATTCCACTAATATCAAATATACATTTTAGACCTGCGTGTGTCATGACTTACTGAGGGGACATCAGTTTCTTCGATTTGAACTTCCTTGCAGATGCTCTGTAACCTGCTTTATTATTTTTCCAAAAAGTGCCTGGCCTGATTTTTGGAGTAACTGAGTACCTGGAAGATTCAGGTGTGCAGGACCTCTAAAGATCAGGCCAGCAATCTTTTCTGGGACATCTTCCACTGTATTGAGCTAGATGAGCACAGAACTCTCTTTTTTTCCTTTGATATTTGGCACAGCTATAAAAGGAATGTTTACCAACACCAAAATAACCTGCAACACTTGGCAGCTTAAACTCCTGAATGTTAAATTAGCATTTGGTTTTCTGCGAGCTTGTAATTGCTTTATTGTAACATTGAAAATATACCTGGCAATTAAACAAATGCATGTTAATGGAGGATAGTCCATCTGATAATCCTGCATGCCAGTCTAGATGTGTCACCTTCCCAGTGTCTACTAGAAAAAAGTCAGCATTTCAATCCACGTCCTTTACACGTACAGCTTGTGTTCAGCCAAATAGAGATCTGCAAAATGGAGCCATTGGCTTTTAACTTGGATGAGCTAGTTAAATGTTAGCGACAGGGTTTGTACTCTACTCACTAATTAGTTTAAACCACTGGTATTGCCACAGTGATATTCCTGTCTGGGTAACCACACAATGATTTTGATCCTGCCAGCGTTAGTCAGAAATGACCTGAACCAAGGATGCAAACACTGGGTGATGTGTAACTTTGTGTGTGGTTAAATTGTTTTTGATAAACAGAACACACACTGGGGTACATCTTGAATTGTTTCAGACTTTGTAGTTAGAAAAATATACTCATGTAACCAAACCTCTGAATGTTTTCATGTTCATGGCAACACCAAAATTTGAGCCTACCAGGAAGAACCTCCTCTGGGTAAATTGAGCTCATGAAGACAAAATTGTAGATGAGAATTGGCACAGTAGGCAGCCTGAACAACAACTAAGATTGTTGTGGGCTAGCAGCAGGAACGTGTGAAAGGATGAAGCCCCCAGAATCACCAGAGGAGACCTAAATACAGACTAAATATGTCATGATAATATTAACTGATTTTTTTTTTTTTTTTTACGAATAAATGTTACGTTAGAGAGTCATAGAAGGAGAAGGGAAAGGAATAGAGGTATAGTTATCTAGATATGATCCCTGAACACTGAATAGTATTCATTACAATCGTATAATGATGACAACATTTTTACAGATGAGTTGTTGATTCAATATGTTGACCAGCGCAGAGGTAGTGTTATCTAAAATATATTCTCTTTTACTTTAAAAATAAAGCCAAAATATCAAGTGATGCTATTAACTGGAAAAAAAACAGACTCTGGAATTGAGGATGGGAATCCAAAATATTTGTAAGGTTTGGTCAAAAAACCACTAAAATGTCCCTCTGTTGTATTTACTTTGGTAAGCAGCATCAGATACTGCAGATGCAGTTTTCTTCAACAATTTCATTAATGAACTGGATGATGGGATGAATTGCACCCACGCAAATTTGCAGATGACACTTAGCTGGGAGGAAAGGTAGATACGCTGAAGGGTAGGGATAGGATCCAGAGTGACCTAGAGAAATTGGATTGTTGGGCCAAAATAAATCTGTTGAGGTTCAACAAGGACAGGTGGAGAGTCCTGCACTAAGGATGGAAGAATCCCATGCACTTCTACAGGCTGGGGACCAACTGACTAAAGGTCAGTTCTGCAGAAAAGGACCTGGGATTACAGTTGATGAGACACTGGATATGAGTCAACCGTGTGCCCGTGTTGTCAAGAAGGCTAACGGTGTATTGGGCTTGTCACGGAGTCACCAGGTGATGCTCTGGAACTGCTCCTCACCAAGCCAGTCAGGACTTTGGGGAGCCTCCTCTCCCTTGGAGCAGACTTGTTCAGGGCAAGAAGCTCACACGTCTTCATCTCCTGGGTCTCTCCTTGGAGCATTCAGCATCCTCTGCCCCTCCGTGCGCTTCCCACAGCGACCCCGCCTCAGTGGGGTCCTGGGGAAGCCACAGGGTCCTGCACCCCCACTTCGCAGTCAGACGTGACTCTCAGCGAGCCAGTAAAACAGAGGTTTATTCGATGACAGGAACAGGGTCTAAAACACAGCTTGTAGATACAGCGAACCGGACCCCTCGGCCGGGTCCATTCTGGGGGGCAGTGAACCAGACCCCCCACGTCTGCACTTCACTCCTCGACCCCAGCCAGCTCCAGACTAACAGCCCCCCCCCCAGCCCCTCCTCTCTGCTCAGCTCCTTTCCCGGGACACGAGGTCACCTGATCTCTTTGTCTCCAACATCTGTCATATTAGGAAAAACTTTTTCACTAGGAGGGTGATGAAGCACTGGAATGGGGTTACCTAGGGAGGTGGAATCTCCATCCTTATAGGTTTTTAAGGCCCAGCTTTACAAAGCCCTGGCTAGGATGATTTAGTTGGTGTTGATCCTGCTTTGAGCAGGGGGTTGGACTAGATGACCTCCTGAGGTCCCTTCCAACCCTCATCTTCTATGATTCTATGATATCATTGGACATGAGTTAAGATAGCCAATGACTCTAGTTAAACTTGACATAGTCTGATATTAAGCCACACAGATTTTCTGGACTAGTTTCTAACTCTCTCTCCATTTGCAATGCAGTCTCCCTTCACATCCAGACAGCTCTCCCACATCCCTGACTCTGTTTAGATGTCTGCCTGGAGGCTTCTCATCCATGCACCTCTGCTTGATGAGTTCCAGCAGCTTCCTGTTCTGCTCAGACATCTCCCATTTCCATACATCCCAGGCCACTTTCCTTGGCTGATTGTTCCCTGAAGGACACATCCAGCATTTGCCTTGTTCCCTCTGTGTGTTACTACCCCTGCCAAAGAGCTCCCTTTAATGGAAAAGCTTTTGTGTGGCCATGACTATTAGATATTTCTGTCTGTTTGTGGAGAGCTCTTGGAGTCCATCTGGTTACCTTGTAGTGGCGTTGATTCATGTGCTAAGAGTCATTGCAAAGGAATGCCCAATATCTGATAAAAATTGCTCTTGTGAAAGATGGAAAATAAGCAGCCAGCAGTCAGGGCCACCCAATGGATTCAGGGGGCCTGGGGCAGCGCTTGTACTCACCCGGTGGTGATCCGGGTCTTTGGCAGCATTTCAGAGGCGGGGAGCCCCTCAGTCGCTTCACGTCTTCAGCGGCACTGGAGGGCTCCCCGCTGCCGAAATGCCGCCGAAGACCCGGAGCGACTGAGGGGCACCGTGCTGCTGAAATGCCACCGAAGACTTAGACCGCTGCGGGGCCTGGGGCATAGGGAAAATTGCCCCCCCAAACTGGAAATTGTCAAAACCTCAATCTCTAGTTTTTACACATATTGCATAAGTAACGTGAGCGTCCTGTGGCTCATGAGACTCCATTTTATTTTGTTTTGGTTTTATTTTCCAAAAAGTACTTAACAATTCTAGATAAAAATAAAGAGAAATGCAGCAGAAAGTGTTGCCTCAACCTGAAATCAACTTTGAAAATCCGTATTGGTTCCTGTTCTGTTTCGATACCTGTTGCTTGTCTCTCTAACCTTGTCTGGAGTAGAATTGACTGCCTGGCTTCATGATATTATCCTACTGTCATCTGAATTGCAATGCCAAGTTACATCATAACCTGGGCACTGCTGACAGCACAAAAAAGTCAGTTCCAGATGGAATATTTACCTCTGAATCAAGACTAATATTAAAAGCCAGCAGAAAGTGTCTGTGTCAACAGTAATAATACAGTCAGAGATGGAGGTGCAAATACAATGGTGATAAATGCATCAAAATGTGTCCTCCTGCTACTGAGTATGAAATAGATGATTGTAAAACACAGGAGACTGAAAGCACATTAAAAAGGTGGTTCTTTTTCCCAGTAGAGAAGTTGACTTTTTCCTTAGAAACAGCTCAATTGCATTTAAAAGTACATTGTTATTGAGCCCACTAGGAATGTAAAATAAATGCACATTACATAATTGACAGTCACACCATTGTCCATAATAATACTTTGTGTGAGGGTACGGCCAGACTACCCACCGTATTGGTGGGTAGCGATCGATTTTTCGGGGATCGATATATCACGTCTCATCTTTTTTCACGTAGCTGAAGTTGAGTATCTTAGATCGATACCCCCCCCCACCAGTGTAGACCAGCCCTTAAAGACATTACACAATGAATCAATGGCAAAACCCAGGAAGAGAACCCAGAAGCCTTGATTCCTCCCTTGCTTGTGACCACTAGACACAGTCCCTGTCTTCTACATTTGTAGCTTACATTCAAAGCCACATGGATACGATTACGGGTCTCATAGTCACTTCTGTTTGCAGCATTTAGAAGTTTTTCGTTTTTAACTCTTGATGTCCCCCAAACCCAAGAGAAGAAAATAAACTACAGTTTCGAACAGAGAGAAGTTGAATATATCACCCACAAGTAACAGGGTTGCAGCTGGAAACCCATCAACACCTCTAAATCAGCCATCCCACAGAAATGAACTTCAAAGAAAAAGAAACATGCCCCATCAGTTAGAAATAGACTCCCAGCTTCTGCTCAGACGCCTACTAAAAGGAGCAAAACACGGAGCCAGAGGAGCTGGGCTGAAATACACGTGAAGCTGAGGAGGAGAGGGAGGAGCTGAAAAGTCTCAAATTAATACTGAAGACAAGTAAAAGACAAGTCCTACACTTAGATCTATTTTCAGATTCAATTTCTAACCCAGCCATGTTGTCAGAGTTTACAATGTACATTTTTCCAGGGAGTGGAACTTTCATGCTACCAGGTCACTTGAAATATTGAAAATTAAAGATAATTTTGGCTTTGCATAAAAAGGCATTTGCAGGTGGGATCTGTCCTGGCCCAGAAACAAAGGGCAGAATTAGCATTTAAATTGAAGAATGCTTGTTCATATGCATTGTGTTCCAATTGTTTCCCTGATGGGGTTTCAAAACCTTACGCCCTAAAATGAGATAGTAAAAAACAAAAATCTTCCATTTGCATAGCACGGCTCTGCACTAGTTCTGAAAAAGAAAACCACAAACTCTACTAACTTCCAGCTGGCTGGCAATAATCTTTCAATAACTCCATCTCTCTCTCTCTCTCTGCCTTCCTTCAAGAACCCCACGTAGTCAGGTTCCCTAGTGAAACTAGACAAATACAACTTACATTTTGTGGAAGGGCTTTAAAGTGTATGTGAAGAAAGCATGTACCCAGAGGTTTGTGTGTTCTATTGAAATCATTCCCATGTAGTGACGTACTTGGTTTTAGAATCTCTGGATTGTATGCTGTACTGTGCCACAGAAAAGCTGCAGGAGGCACAAGGGGAAATGTTTAAGGTTTCAGATGACACTGCCTTGAACTTCATAGTTGCACATGCCAGTAGGTTATTTGGTGATTATCATAGCTGGGTTTTTTTTCCTGGTCCATTGCAACTTGGGGAAAAGGAAAATGGTCTTTCTCATACAGTACTCTTTTTCCAGGCTCTTATGAGGTCTCTTTCCAGAAAGAACTAACCTTTGATAATAAAATATAAATGATTAGTGAAAATTACAGCTAGCAAAGTATCATAGTCTCTCTGTCTATCCATTATGTGTCTTTTTTTATCCTACCTATGAGAGTAGTATCTAGGCCCTGAATATAATAATTATAACCATCAGGGTGGAGGGAATGCAGATGTTTGGAAGAAAGAGAAGGCTGGTCCACACTAGGGGGGGGGAAATCGATCTTAGATACGCAACATCAGCTACGTGAATAACGTAGCTGAAGTCGAATATCTAAGATCGGATTACTCACCCGTCCAGACGGCGCGGGATCGATGTTCGCGGCTCTCCGTGTCGATTCCGGAACTCCGTTGGGGTTGATGGAGTTCCGGAATCGATATAAGCGCGCTCGGGGATCGATATATCGCGTTAGACGCGATATATCAATCCCCGAGCAATCGATTTTAACCCGCCGATACGGCGGGTAGTCTGGACGTACCCAGAGATTTGAGATTACTGGCAGGAATCACAGCCCTCGTGAAAGCTACTCACAAATTGCCATGAATGAGCAGAACAGGCTTTCTTTCTCTGGTATAAATTTTTTGGTGAATTCGGCTTTTTATTACTGTTTTTTCATTTGTTTTCATTGATTTTTTTTATTATTATTTAGTTCACTGTAATGCTGAAGTACAAGCAAGCTGAGTCGCTCCTTTTGCTTGGTGAAATTGAAAGAAAATTTGTTTAACATAAAGCATATTATATTTTCTGATCACCGAAGGGAGCAAAGGAGACATTTTTCTTACTGCTGGAAATATGCAGTTCTAAAAGACCTTCTCTTTCTCTCTCCCTTCCTCCCCCTTTCAGCTCTGACAGCTGCTGCAGGACGGGGTAAGCTGGAAGTATGTCGTCTGCTTCTGGAGCAAGGAGCAGCAGTGGCCCAGCCAAATCGACGTGGGGTGGTGCCATTGTTCAGCGCAGTGAGACAAGGCCACTGGCAGGTAAATGAGGTCACTGCAGCATCAACCAAAAGTTATTTCTCATTTGACTAGGGTGCGTGTCGTTGGTAATAATAGAGTTATGGGTTTAGATAATCCCTTATACTAGTATTCCATGCAGGAAATGTTCAGCCACTAAAGTCATCAGGCTTCTGACTTGCCCAACTAAATGCTTTGGCCTAAATATTCCACAATGTTTCATTTGGAGAGGGCATATAAAATGAGGCCCCTTTAAGGTGTCTTAGTTCAGACATCAGAAAATCACCAGTCACGTTAGAAGATGTAGGTCTTTACTTGTAGTGCTATGTGAGTAGTTTCTCCTAAATATGATACTCTTATTATTATAGAATCATAGACTATCAGAGTTGGAAGGGACCTCAGGAGGTCATCTAGTCCCACTGCCTGCTCAAAGCAGGACCAATTGCCAACTAAATCATCCCAGCCAGGGCTTTGTCAAGCTGGACCTTAAAAACCTCTAAGGAAGGCAATTCCACCATCTCCCTAGGTAACCCATTATGGTTAAATAGAAAAGGCTTTAAGCCTTGAAATGTAACCAGAGTTAGAATTAATGGCTGTCTTAAAAGAACCAGTGGCTGTCTTGGTGCCTTCTCCATTAACTACCTAAAAGACAGAAAGTGCTGGTGTAAATGGAGCTATTATTATTAGGATTATTGTGGTTGTTGTTATTATTACAGCCTTTGTAATGCAGCCAGGACCATGCTATTTTGGAGCACTTTAGTTTGTTTAGATTAAAAACAATATTTTCTCAGTGATCTAATCCCCTACAAACCCCCTGCCTCACCTCACTTTAACAAACAGTGGCACATAAAGCCTGGGCAATAGGTTAGGTGCCAGGCACTCCAAAGTCTGCAGTTAGCTAGGGGGGAAAATATGGATAAAGAAGTAATTTCTTTCTCTGTGTCTGAGGTCTGGGTGAGGTTTCAAGGCAGGGGGACTGGTAGGCTGTATCTCAGCTCTCGTTTCATCCCAGCAGAACCTCTTTGTTTCAATTGTATCCTTGTTTTACGTGTTTCCAGATTGTAGATCTCTTACTCACCCACGGCGCTGATGTAAACATGGCAGACAAGCAAGGTCGGACTCCTTTGATGATGGCTGCTTCTGAGGGACATCTAGGCACCGTGGAATTCTTACTTGCACAAGGTTAGATCTTAGGCAAGGCTGAGTTGGAGCACAGCACTGTACTACTCGTGTTAGAAACAGGCCCGGGTAAACCAAAAGATCAAATCACTGACATCATTGGGACCACTGCCACTCTGTTGTCTAGGGGTGAAGGTTAGATCACATGTAAGTGCATTACATGATTTGGCACTCTCAGGCCCCTCGATACTTTGAACAATTTTCTCCTCTTGACTTGTGGACATTGTTGTTACTAACAGTTCACACACACAAACCCTTTGGTTGCAATCGTTGGAGAGCTAACGGAGAATGGGTGCTGGAATTTTACCCACCATGTCATCTAACCCTGCTGAAGGCAAGGCTGCCTGACACTGGTGGCTGCTGCCACTTTGTCTACACTAGTGCTCCCAAAGTTGCTACCACCAGTGAATTTTCATTGTTGGAAACGATGGTTTGTCATTTTAGAAAATAAGACTGGAGTAGTCATGGCCTTAGTCTTGGCTGTTCATTTGTTTTCTGTCTTGAGTGTGTATGTGCTCATTTGAGAGCTTCGTTGAATAACACACAGTGAAAGCTTCAGCCATCAAGTTTTCCAGAGAAAATGTATTAAAAACAATAAAAGAACCACATGCGTGCTAAAAGGATTACCAAAGGTCATCTCAGCTCCAGCCTGGAGCTCTCGCAGGTATCAGTCCTTCAAAACCTACAACTGGGTTTTCCCCATGATAACAAGTTTATATCTGTCTCACATTCAAAACCGGAACCACCAGCTGGTTTCTTTACACAGCTTGGGCCTTTGATCTCCAGCCTCTGGGAATGGATAATCAGCAGACAAATACACTCTCCTCAGGGCATAGCTTCAAAAGATAGGGTATTTGCATTAGCCTCTCCCTAGGGCATTCCCCAAGAAATCCGCTTAACACTCTTGTTTGGCACATTTTCAATATAGTCCTCTGAACTCCCAGGCCTCACATCACATCTCCCGCCTAGAGATGTTACATACAACCCCAACCCACAATAATACATAAACTTTGCATTTAATACAATGGACCCAAAAGATACTTAAACTTAATTCAATAAGGTTTTTCAATGATATTGCAAGAAATTGCCATATCTGTTGCAATGCCCCTTAACCACATCAAAACTAGGAAACGTACTTCTTGGTCATAATGAGTGTCGTGATGGAAACCATTTAAATGCGTCTTGACAGGACCAAATCTCAAGGCTCAATCATGGCTTATGAAACAGTACTGAGCACAGTTTGGGACACAATTTAACACTTGTAATTGGACCATTTTCAGCTGTTTTAGCTGCTCCCACTGCTGATATCAGTGTGAGCACCAGGTAAAATCCCTAGTGTGGACAAGGATTTAGACCTTGTCTACACTTGTCTATCCTTGCGGTGACATCTATGGTAGGCATAGCCATAAGCCACAGTGAAACGCAGGCTGCGTCCCCACTCATTGCGGTGTGTAGCTACACCTAGCAGTGAAAATCTCCAGCAGAGGGGAAAGGCCCCAGAAGCTTCCCTTTCTTTTAATATTTTGCTCCAGTTTGTCCTCATATTTTCTTTTCAGATATGCTCTCTAAACGAAAACCCATTTGGGGAGGGATATTTTCCTTGTCATAAGTAGCTGGGTCTACCTAGTATTCCTGCTGGCTAAAATATTAATTGTAAGACTCTTGCATAGAATTATTTACGTAGCCATTTAAAATATGATTTTGCATTGAAGAGCTCCCAGACTTTTGAGTGCAAGATACCCATTCCTCACCCTGGCCATTCTGGGAGTGTGTGCCACAGCGATCCCCACTCTTTAGTGCTGTGACTTGGACAGTGAGATGGGCCGGCTCTTGAGATCTTTTCACATTAATCACCCTTTTTCTTTTTGTCCCTATTAAAATTCTGACCTTCATATCTCTCCATCTATCTTAAAATAAGTATTATTTAACAGACACGAGAGAGAGGCACGCTGTTTAAACTTGAGTGAGCACTGGATGGAAAACTTTACATAGCAGGGCAAACATGAAAGAGCAGAATCAGCTAATCTGGTCCTGGATGTAAAATGGTCAGAAAAGTCCAGTTCATGTATAATCGGCCCCTGGGCTTCATGACCCTGGAGAGGTAGAGAGGTCAAGAATATGAAAATCACCTTTCATAAGAGATGCTCTGTAATACAATAGCTTACTTAGCATCCACTAGCATAAAACATACAGCTGAAAACTTAAACCAAGCCCAGGTAGAATACAGCACTACATGGTGTGTTTTAATTACAATGGCTTTGACAGTCCTGTTCGGCGTTTCATTAAAATCAAAGTGTGAATCAGAAAGCGTAAGTGTTAATTAGTATGTTGCAACGCAGATCTTATTTAACTGTACTTGATTAGCAGAGGCAGCATTTGTAAACACTAAACACTTCTTATTAACAGAGTTACTATCATCAATCAATTTGAAATTCACATTTGCAGAATTACCTGCTGTTCTTGGTCGTATCCAGAATTGGTGGGCATGTGGACATTACATTGGCATTCTCTGGCCACAGCTGGATGGAATTCTGTCGTGTGTTGAGCTGGAACTGCAGTACACAGAGGCCTGAGAACGCTGCATGAGCATTCAGTTTTGAGATCTCTTTGGTTTTAGATCATATCCGAAACACTGGCTATAGATTATGCTTTTCAGCAGACAGAGCGCATCTTGCCTCATACAGTCACCAATCTTATACTACTTGGTGCAAAAGACAGCTAGGGAGAAGGAAGAGGTCAGTGGTTTGGGGTGGTTTTGGGTGTATCACATCATCAGCAGATGTTTGCTTTCAGTGATTCAGGTGGTGATATCCATCACCCTTCCAGAATATTCCTATACTACTGGCAATCTCTGCTTTCCAGCAGCAGTAAAGTGAAGGACCTTTAGCATGGAAATGAAGAAGCTTTCTGTATATACAAAACAGCTGTTTGAACAGACTCAGCAGGCTCAATAGAGCTCTAAATACTGTGTCTTCCTGGTCCAGGCACTGGATCATCAATGCATCTTTCACTTGTAGACCAACTTTTGCTTTCCCATCTCTTCAGGGGAGCAGTGAAGTTTCAGGATGGTATGGACAGTTACCAGCCAACAGAATAAACTTTCTCCCTCAATCCATCAGTTCTGAAGTGCTGGCAGATCCAGCTGTGAATAATCTTGGCTTTGATCCATATGTCCCACTGGTGCCAACTTTTAGAGGCAAGGCCTTTGAGTTCACTTGGTAAACGACAGCTTGGATTAGTGTGGAGAGGTTGTGCATTCCAATTTAGCTTGTAAACCAGGCAATGGCATGATCTCTCTGGCTGGCAATGCGGAGACAGTTGTTATACCACACACCAGGAGGAACTAGTTTAAAAGCTGTTTGCAAAAATCTATCCCTCAGAACAACTGAAAATATATTTGTTTTTCCAAGGGTACAAGTTTTATTTGTTCCTCCCTCTCTAGCTTGTGTGCCTCTGTTTCATAGCACTGAGTTCTAAGCTATTGAAATCACCCACTTCTCCTTCCCCAGCGGAGGCACACTGCTACCTGGGCATTTTGGTCTGTAGCTGCCCTTGGATTCCTTTCTCTGCCCAGATAGGATCTGCACCTTCCATCATCTCTTGCTGCATGTCACTCTGCCAGGCCTGGTGATCCTAGAGCAGATCCTTTTGCCCTTTTGACTGAGAGTTGAATGGAACCCCTCTTACAATCTCATTCGCTCACTTATTTTTAAATATAAATGTAAAAGGTTCTCTAGTGTGTTGAGGCTTCAGTGCATCACTTGTGTGGGTTTGATGCAATTTGTTTTTCTCTTGTCTGTGTCTCTGCCAGGTAAATATTTTACAGTTTGATTGCTGACTGGGTCACATTTTGAATTTTGTCTTTAGCCTGATTTGTTTTCGGATAAGGAGACGCAGCCCAGCAGTTTTACATGCTCTGGGTGCACTCACACAAAGGACCTTTCCTGGTGCAGCAGGAATCACAACTCATCTACATATGGGCACAGTTCTAGGGGGTCACCCTAACCTGACAAAGTTGAGGGCTAGAGGCTTGTGTCATGTTTGGCTTCCCCCAGTGTTAAGTGGGTTATGAAGGACCTTAAGGAAAGACACTCTTCACGGTGAGCAGAGTCCAATGTAGGTCCTGCTGAGAGCAGTGAGTGCATCATGGATTTGGCACTTGTGTAGAGGCCAGGCATGACAGGCCTAGGAGCAGCATTTTGACATCCTTGAAGCAGTCTGAATTGTGCACTTAAAGCTGCACTGGTGCATCAGTACCCTGGGGTCTTTATGTGTCACCCTAGAGTAGGGCATGTCATGATCTCCGGAAAGGGAAAAGAATTAAAAAGGCTAGTGGTTGTTGCGACTTTCTAGCCTTTCCCCGTTCTTGTAGGAGTTTTACTTACCTGTGCAGGAAGATTCAGGAAGAAAACAGATTGGAAACCTTTGGCTGCTTGATCCCCAGAGTGCAGCTAGGAAAAGAGAATGAGTCCTCTGTAACCACTTCCATGAGCACACTGCCCTCTGATTGGCTGACTACAGGCTAGCTGACCCTTTCAGGAAGCTTTAAAAGCTGTTCAGGACAGAGTGAGGGGCAGTGTAGGAGGAGGCTGTCAGATGAAGAGGAGCTCCTACTGGTAGCAGTTAAAACTGGGCTTACATGTGTATATCCAAGCTGTGTTTGGTATATGCCTCTTAGTGAAGCAATATACCATCTGTTTCTGAACGAGAGGTCTGGCCACACATTCTTTTGGTGTTCTGCACTCAAATTTGGAGGTTGTTAGGGTGACCAGACAGCAAGTGTGAAAAATTGGGGAAGAGTGGGAAGTAATAGGCACTTGTATAAGACAAAGCCCCAAATATCAGGACTGTCCCTATAAAATCAGGACATCTGGTCACCTTAGAGGTTGTGCCCAAGCATGGTGCCATGAATGTGTTTAGAGCTCTCGTTGGAGACTTTTTTGGTTGTATCCCAAGTGAACTTGCCTGTGTCAGTATGTTAGGCTCTTGCTCCTCTCCACAGGGAAATCTGAAGCCAAGATGCAAGGAATAAGGCTGCAGATATCTGAGGTGTGTTGTCTGGATAATCTAAATGGATTTGTTGTCTATCCAGTGAACACATTGACCTAGATGGATGAAGAGGGTTGGAAAATACACTCTTCTGGCTCCCCTGCTTTTGCTAAGAGGATGGCTGTGGTCATCCTTTTGCATTTGGAACCTGTCAAGAACCCACAGTGGATGTGATAGAATTTGCTGGAGACTGTCATTTTACCTAGTGGAGAAGAAGAACTCAATACCACAGTGTTTCAACCTATTGGTAATAGAGTCACGAGCGTGAGTGGTGGAAAAGCACTTTCTTCAGTGAGTTGCAGCTGATTTAGGTCCCTTTATCACACTTTTGAATGAAAACGTTGCCATTGCTCGAGCAACAGAACACTTCCCTTTCCCATGAAGAGCGGTGTTCAAGTACTTTAGTTATTTATGTTCTCTCACATTCCTCCCTCATGCCAAAGATTCTAACCAAGATCATGAGAGAAAGAACTTGGATGATCCTTAAGTAGCT
This sequence comes from Gopherus flavomarginatus, assembly GCF_025201925.1. Classification (NCBI taxonomy): domain Eukaryota; kingdom Metazoa; phylum Chordata; order Testudines; family Testudinidae; genus Gopherus; species Gopherus flavomarginatus. The sequence continues at coordinate 6,822,729 of NC_066641.1, forward strand.
CCTGATTGTCCAAGAAAACTTCGGGTCTCTCTCCTGTTGGCTCTCAGTTGACAGTGTCTGATCCCATAAGGAATCCCATCAAGTTAGCTCAGTTGAATTAATTTAACTTGATAACTACAACACCACCAGCTCAAATGATCTCAAAGGTGTTAAACTGGGACTGCATGAGTGCTATGGAAGATGAGAGGTGGGATTGAAAAATTAAGCTAACAACTGAAAAAGCATCTTTTTTTCCTGTGTAGACAGAGCCACTATGGCTGATTACTCCAGAATGCCTTTGCATCTCTTTCCAGACTCTCCGTCCATATAAGCATGGTTCCTGAGAGAGAAGAGTGGGCTTCTTGATGTCTCTGGGGAGGGATCTCAAATCCAACTAGCTATTCAGAAGGAGTTTGGCAGAAAAGCCTACAGATCTAAGTGGGGACAAAGTGCATTTTGGTGTGAACCAACTCCAGTTAGTCGCAGTCTCTCTGGTAGATTTCAGTTGCCATGACCTTCTACTAGGATTTAAGCTGCTGTAAATGCTTGGTGAGTCTAGCCCCACGTCACTAGAAGATCACAGTAGAGCAGGAGCTGTATTTATCCAGCTTCAAGGTACCATTAATCCTCTGACTGATTTAAATTTTGAACTTCTTAGAGACAGGGACTGTGTCCACTGTGTGTACAGCACTGCTGGTGCTCAGTGAGTAACAACTGTGCCGATGTGGTGTTCTTCTCATGTTAGAGTCTGGCTTTTAGTTCACCTTTTAGTGATGAGTTCAGGGTTCATTACCTCCCTGCAGCACCTGCTGAGAGAGCAGGTAACTGCATTCCCTGGATTCTGCTTCAGTTACTAGTATTGTTTTCTCCTGCAGCTGTGGAAATGCAAAACCCCTGAGCTCAGTTCGTACCAGGTCAGTAAAACAGGATCTGATTGGCCTGTATTTTGTTTTAAAAGTTGTTTATGTGCAATTTTTGAGGTTTGCACACACGTTCTCTTTGCGACACAGCCGGGGCCTTAGTAGCAGAACTGCTGCAGAGGTTGCATGAGAGCCTGCAGAGGCTACTGCAACTGTGGTGCTGAAGCAGCTTCCAGTGAGCAGCTTTCCAGCTGCTCTGCATCCTCGGGAACTGATTCACTCCCATTCTTCCATGCACACATCTGCCCAGTGCTCAGTCCAGCTACTCAGCATTTGGTCCATAATGACTTGGGATCTCATGAAGTCTGATGTTGTTCATTTCTTTAATAAGCCTGGGTGGTGACTGTGCTGACAATGCCATTAGGTTTCCCTTTAATTATACTTACAGAAACATAAATCAACAGAAACCAGGTTGATTCGTTGATCATCATAGTCTAGTGATTAAAGGAAGAACTTTCCTGAGTTCTTATCCTGATTTTGTAACTGTCTGTTTATGTGGCCTTGAGTAAGTCAATTAACAGCTCCATCAGAACAACAGGGATAGTCAGACTGGGAAAACGGGGAAAGTAGTTAACACTTGTACATCACTCTGCAAACAAAAAGTGCTACTGGGTAGCAGTGCTAAGCGTGATTACTGTTATGTAATAGTACCAAACCCTATACAAGAGAGAGCTCTTACGTGGATACGCACTTGCTCTTTCAGGTGGCTCCATATCCCTAATGGACAAAGAAGGCCTAACTGCCCTTAGCTGGGCTTGTCTGAAGGGCCACCTTTCCGTGGTGCGTTCCCTGGTGGAGAATGGAGCTGCCACAGACCACGCTGACAAAAATGGACGCACTCCCCTGGACCTGGCAGCTTTTTATGGTGATGCAGAGGTGGTAAGTGCCGTGTTACTAATTGCAGAACAAGGAAGAAAGCAGCAGAAATACCATAAAATATTAGTGCTCAAATGTCTCACCCATCTTACGGCATTCATGTAGCACCCAGACCTGCAGACTAGAGTGACACAAGAGTAACTTTATCTCAGATACTATAGTGATGGGCCCTGGATGAGACCCAGAGTGGAACAGAACAGAGCTCCATACACATGGCATGGAGTTGTGCCAGGTTGGTCTTGCATAGGGCAGTGGTGACTGTGGCATTCATCGTTGCAGGTTCAGTTTCTGGTGGACCACGGTGCCATGATCGAGCATGTTGACTACAGTGGGATGCGCCCACTCGACAGGGCTGTGGGGTGCCGCAACACTTCCGTCGTGGTCACTCTTCTGAAGAAAGGAGCGAAGATAGGTAGGGCGAAGGGGGGAACCCCTCTTTCAGCTGTTTACTAAAGCAGGAAGTCCGGGGAGTGGGTCTGGCTTCCTGCAGTGTAAATGTTAAAGCGGAACTGCTGCTTCCTACCCAGAGTGCAGCACATGAGTTCTGACTGTTGTGTTCTGTGTGTTAAACTGTGATTTTTGCTGCCATACTACTTAGCAAACGTAACCCATAAGCTGCTGTTTCTTTGGCAAGGCCTTTCCTATGGTAATGCTTTTCTGCCTTTACTAGTCCTGGTCTATAAACAGTACTGTATTCATGCATTGCTGTGAGCTGCTGCTTTCACTTGCTCTGTATATGCTTTCAGATCCTAGCGTTAACTGCGCTGCTCCACACAGCCGCTCACGTTACCTTGCCCTTGGAGGGGATTTTGCTGGTGCATTGGCTTCTTTGCTGCCTGCCTCTCACTGCTGCTTTTTCCTTTCTTTGTTTTTGTTTTTTTTCACTTTCATCCATTTTCCCCCCCTCCTACAACTTTTTGTTTTCTCCTTTCTTTGAAGGTTGTCAGACGTTACCGAGTCGCCCTCGAGGTATATTTCATCGCTGTCAGCATCAGGCTTGATCTGATGGCTTTGTCAGCTTTGCTTTCTCCCGTTTGATTTAGCCTGCATGCATTCCCCTCGACCTCTAATCTTTTAATTTACCTCACCTTAAAATATTTTGTTAATGACTGTTGCAGAGAATAACTTGAACTCAAAAACTAATCCTGAAAAACACATTGGCTCCACTTTTAAAATATGGTTGACTCATTCTTCACCCAGACTAATGAACTCTGCTAAATTTTTTACCACTGCTCCCTAGCTGTATTAGGGCTTGACCCATCAATTGACTCTGTCTGGGTGGATGCCTGCACTCGCTGAAGGCAGTGAGACCCTGCATTGGTGCAGCTCTCCACCTATGGGGAGTCAATTGTGGGAACAAGACCTTAGAATAACCTGCTTCAGCGTGGGCTCTGCCTGAAAGATTTTGTTGTTATATTCTCCAGCTTATTGAATTTTCCATTCTTTAGTATTTCACATCATATGAAGTTTTAAATCAAAACCTAGTCCTAATATCTAGGCGGCTGAATTATTGATTATCTCTGTTAAATTTATATATATATTTACTTAACTTGCTTTTTTATGTAACCACTTTGATTTCCTCTTTAAACTTATTTTTTAAACCCAACCGTTTCCCCCAAAGCTTATTCTACAACATGTGCTGCCCTCTTGTGATCATTTAAAACAGAGCCAAGTCTTTGAACGAATAGAAAGGAAAGACATTGTGTGGAAGATGGTGTTAATTTAAGAAATGCAAGATGAACTGCCAGCCCTTTAATTTGGAGCAGTCTGCTCCTTGACCGCACCAAGTTGTTCTCTCCAGCAGAAATTCCCACCCCAGGATATTTTTTCCACCTAGCTTCCTACCACCCTTGCATTGTATGAGTTTTTTACCCATCATGCATCCTGTACACTACAGGTCCAGCAACCTGGGCGATGGCCACCTCCAAGCCAGACATCATGATCATCCTGTTGAGCAAGCTGATGGAGGAGGGGGACATGTTCTATAAGGTGAGAGGGAGAGCAGAGATTTTTCCAAGGGATGACCGTGAGAGACCCACAGTTACTTGGTGTGCTGTTTTGTTCTCCAGGTGTCAGTTTGCTAGGTAACACTTGCCCCCTTAATCCAAGCCAAGAGAGAGCTACATCTCTATCAGAAAGAACACTCACTGGATTTCTTGCATTGCAGAGGAGTTTTACCTTCTAATTGCTAAATTTAAACAGGGCTGAAATGAAGCAAAATATGTCTGCATTGTGTGGATTCGAGGTGAGATGTCATTGGTTGTCCACCTTGAAAACTCCAGAACCAAAGAGCTTACAGGGATTTGGTAGCACTGATGTGGTTGCTTGGCAGTGTCATTGTTACGTAGCAGAGTTGTTGCCATACAAAAAGGAGATAACTCAATACGAGTGTCCCAGGCAAACATAGTGAAAAAATGTCCATGTAATGAAAGCAAATTCTCAGGACATGGCTTTTTTAGCCAGTCATTACCATTAGGCTGACATTTCACAATGACAGCAATAGAGCCCATTGGCTCTGTATTTATTTTTAGCTGGTCTTCAATACCTGGAGATTTGCGCACACACAAGAAGCTGTAAGTCCAACGATGATGCAGAGTGAGTCTGAGAGGGAAGTAGAAAATATGCAGAGCTGGCACCATAACTGAACTCATCTGCCAGGGATATATGACACAACTGAGGAACTTGAGTCTAAAAGATTTTAAAGCTTTGCAGCTGCAAAATTAATGCCTGGATAGTCATAAATTGCATGTGTCCTAATTCCCATTTTTCCCCTCCCTCTTTTTTTCCCCCCATTGCTACCCATGTGTCAAACTTGTGCATTTAAAAAAAAAATGAAGCTACAATAATACGACCAGGTTTATCCTCCCCCTCAGAGAGGACTCCCCTTCACTCCCATGTCTAAGCCCTAAGGATTCCACCAGACTCAAATCCTCCACCTGGAACAAAGGCAGTAGCTACCATCCTTCAAGCTGAGGAGGTCTGCCAGTGGGTCTCATTAATCTTTGGGCTGCTGCTGAGTAACACCAAGCACTCATTCATAGGGATTGAATGTCTCCTTCTATGCTACACTCAGCCTCTGCCTGCCCATGGGGGCTAGCTCAGGGTGAAAGAAAGGGGCATGCAAGAACCTTCCCTCTTCCATGTCTGTTCATGGGCCTCCCAATGGAGCAATCCTTGGGCTGCTCAGTCTGTAGGGAATGCAAAGACTACTTGTTCCTCCTCAAGGGAGTCAGGGTGCCTAAGAGCAGCTGGGAATGAGGTGGGATCGTGGCTTTGTCCCCCTCATACACTGGCCAATGAGAGCAAGCTGCTCCCGCCTAATGGGTGAAACAGATTGTGCTCCCCAGTTGCCCAGAAGACATTGGACCTGCCAGAGACACTGTGTCTCTAGTGCTGCTCCTGAGGCAGGGCAGCTCCACTCCACCTCCAATGCACGGCAGAGACCCGGATGTCGCAGTCTTGCCTGGAGTGAGAGGAAATGCATCTGAGTCACCTGTGAGCCAGCACACTCAAAGGGCACCTCTTTGGCTTTGCTTCGTTTCCATGAGGTCACATAGTAAGCATCCTCACATAGATGTTCCCTGCACAATCCAGCCCCGGACTAGCTTTCAGTACTGCCATTTGACCAGGGAGAGGTCACTACACATAATTGTTCAGTCCAGCTTGAGTGCCTGGCATAGCCTGCAGGGCAGGGAACATACCCAGTATAGAACAGATTTTACCGGATCCTTCTGAAGAACGATACTGTTTTTATATGCTATGCGCTCTTCCATCCATGTGAGAAGAAAGGGCAACCTTCAGTCTGATTATCTACAACTTTCAGCCTTCTAGCCCTGCAGCATATGGAATTTACTCTAAAAATCTTTAGCTTCATCAAAGTGCTTGTTATTAGGCTTGCGGTATTAATCGTTGGTTATATCAGTGTTGGAAATTACAGTACCAGTATATGACATCTAGAAAGTGGGCACCTTCTGGTCCCCTGGCACAACAGTTACGTAATATTGTTGCCATGTTACACGCCAGACATAGCTGCATTACAGTAGTGGGTGAAGGATTTCTAGCTGATCTCTCTGTGATATTTCGAAAGCACATACCACCTCTCCAGGGATGGGTTAATGCATAAGCGAACTAAGCACGTGCCTAGGGCCCAATTTTGGGGGGAAGAACCAAGATGGACCTCCTCCACAGGTGGGTTCACAGCGCCATGTGGGTTTGGCCTAGCTGTCCTTTTGTCACGCCGGAGGGATGGCCAGCCCAAACCCGAGTGGTGCAGGCGCTGTAACCCTGTGGGAACCTTAACTTATTTCTGCATCCCCTGCCATTTAAGTTGAATTATGTCAACGTACTGTGGTGTGAATGTAGCGTGGTCAGTGTGTTGTTTCTGGTGTTAGAAGGTCAGGCCCCAGAGGTGTATGTTTGCCTAGAGGGCAGTGATGGGTTAATCTGGCCCTGCATCTCCCACAAGGAGCACAGCACTTCACCTACAAAATATGCCTCAATTCCAACAGTTCCAGGGAGTTTTTAAAAAAGAGAATCTGTTTATTTATCCCAAGAAATCCAGAAATAGATACAATTGCCATCCAGATAAAAGGTGGGACCAAGGAGGGCGTTGAGAAGTTTGCTCTAAAGCCAATTTCTAGCAGTGAAGAAAAAGAATTTTTAAAGAAACTGTCCAAAGTGCTTTCGTAAAGTAGTGTCATTAATGTTTCTGTACTGTGCTGCAGGACTGGAGGAGAGCGCCCAAGACGGGGCGGTGGCAGCCAAACTCAAAGAAACAAATTTGGCTGTCAAATATATACCAAGTTCCTGCTCTGTTTCCTATTGTAGCTTTAGAGCGATGTGCACGGGGGGAGCAGCTCTTGCAGAATGCATCTCCATTTTAGAAACTGTTCCCTTGAGCACATGTTCTGGCTGTTCTTTCTGAAAAGGAGATCAGCACCTAAGCAGTGTTACTTGTCCATACGGTCACTGCAGCTGATTAATGGGCTGCTTGTCAGCAATTAACAAGCTGCTGCCACTCTTAAATCAACCAAGTGGTGTATTTTGACATCTCACCCTTCTATTAGAAAGGTAAAGTGAAGGAAGCGGCACAGCGCTACCAATACGCCTTGAAGAAATTCCCCAGAGAAGGGTTTGGAGAAGACCTGAAAACCTTCCGTGAGCTGAAGGTGTCACTCCTCCTCAACCTCTCCCGATGTCGAAGGAAAATGAACGTAAGTTCCACACACTCTTCAAGTCCCTTTAGAGCAAGCTGCCAGCTTCCTGCCTGCGCGTAACAGAGTGTGTCTCTCCCATGGTTCTGCTATGGCCTCTGAAATCTCTCCTCTCTGTAACCTGGTTGTCCTTCACAGAGCACTGATATTTACAATTCGGAAGAAGTAAAGTAGTGATTTAATATTCATTTCAAACGATTAAAAATTCATTTCCATGTTTAGAGCTTTCTGAATTTTTTATTACTCCTTTCTGATGACAATATGAATTTGAGGGTGGAGAGGTTAGTATTTCTCTGATTTCCAGGGCAGTGGTGAGGGGTGGAGTCAGTAGATGTGATCATTTGAATACCAATGAATTTGAAATCAGGGAGCTTAGAGAGCTCTCACTTCCCCGGGGCAATGACTCATCCAGAAACACTCTCCCTCCCTCCTCCCAGAACACCATGTCCCTCCTCTTCCCCCTGCTCTAATTTAGCTGCACATAGGGATAATCTTCTGGAGTCTCTCTGTTCCTCCAAAAGAGACACATGACACCTCTCCCCTTCTCTAGATTCTGAGAGCATCACATCTCCACAACCTGACCAGTCTCCATAGATTTGAGAAGTGAAAGTCTTCTTCAGACCCAAGTGCTGGCCAGGATTATGTTGCAAGGGAGGGGACTTTGTGATGCCTTCATTTCTTTAAGCTGTTGAAGGGGACAGATGAAAGTGATGTGTGTAGTGATCTTAATGCTGGCTAGCAAACAACACAACAATCAGAGAACACTACAGAGACGTTAAACTCATCTTTAAACAAGCCAACTTTCTGCTAAGCCTGCACTTTCAGGGCCAAATGTTCAGCCAAGTCTGAAAACTTGCTCTTCTTTTCTTTTTCGGCACAAAATTGCAGGGGGCATATCATTGCACCCATCATTTAGCTTACATGGACATCCAAACCATAGATTGCATCTTCAGATAAGTGACTTAGATAACTGAGTGACTGGAATTGCAGATGTAAACTAAAATCAGTCCCTGCAGACCCACTCTTACCATTTTTTGTGTATTTTGGGTGCAGAAATTTGTTTAATAAGAAACAGCTAATCAATTTTAAACCAAACAGGAAAGATAATTGATTAAAAGGCAAGTGTCTGGAAATAGAACTGAAATTAAGCAAACTTCCCTCAGTGGGTTTCTGTTCTGAAGACATGGTTTGCTTAAGCTACAAATGACGTGTTTGAATGATTGCTTGGTGCATTATGATTAGCAATTTCATGAACCAAATAAAGTCAAAATCAAAGTCATATTGCCAGTGCATCCTTGCCTCGGAACATTGTGTTAACTTGCAAGGTAGCACACAGCTGTGGTTCACAGAAGTCCTTTTCAGTATATGAGATGCCAAAAGCCTTTTCAGGTTACACTTGTTAGTGAGTGCAGCCAGTGTGCACTGATAAACTCCATTTGTAGCCTAGCAGAGTTTGCCTCGCTTATTTTTTAAGCAAACAGGAACTGTGTTAGACACCAGATCCTAGAACTGCTGACTGTGACAGCCCAAAGCCATTGCTAGACATGATGGGCCAGCGGGTGCTGTACCAAAGCCACCCCACTAGGAAGTGGGCACCCTACAGAGTGCTCACATGAGCTCTGTGGCGAGGCACATGGGCACTAGGGAAGACAAGGTCAAGGGACGGGTAATCAGGAAGAATTATACCTTAGCCGATAATGTCCCATTCATGGCAAGGCCACATTCGAGCATTTTAACCAAGCTACATTCTGTTCCACCACCTTCCCCTTCACCCCTAACTCAGTGTTTTCTAAGTAGCCCCTAAAGGAGAGGAACAGAGGGAAGTGAGAGGGAGTGCACTGTGAATGGGTCTTGTACGTTGCTGCACATAGCTATATAGGCACCAATATCCCTTTCCATCCGGAGAAGTGTTATTCACGATCCCTAGTATTAGTGTGTGTGTCAGAGACAGTCACCGGGGGCAGTCGGGGGGGCAGTCGGAGGGGAGGGGAGGGGAAGGGTTTCCTAATGGTTTCAACAGTGGAAAATCCTTCCTGAGATGACCTTCCAGTCTGTGTGAGAGCAGATGCTTACTGGAGGACGTAGGTTACTGGACAGGGACTGCATGTACTCGATTGAGATCCAAGAAGCAGAGAAAGGGGCACTTCACCTTAGGTTAGTGTGGGTGTCGGACAGTGGCTAACATTATGGAATGGGTTTGCCTCTTCTGGACACAGTTGTAGCTCTCTTGCTATCAATGCTGTCTGATCCATGTGAAAAGTACCATCAGGTTTTCCAACTCTACATGCAAAATCTTTGTCCATATAATTTTGTTTTGTTCCCAAGTTGTATATATTTTTTATTTATATATATATCTATATATATATTCAATTACTTATCTACACACCTATTGTAATGACAGGATTTTGGAATGGCGGAGGAATTTGCCACTAAAGCACTGGAGCTGAAACCGAAATCTTATGAAGCTTACTATGCAAGAGCAAGGGCCAAACGCAGCAGCAGGTGAGGCGAGAGAGAGAGAGAAGTGAGAGGGGCTGTTCTCTGCAAGTCTGGGCACAGCGGTGTAGGAATTGACCATGCAAAACTACATGAGTATCCCCGTGAGAACAAATTGCAAAGGAACATTGATTAGGGTGGCTGTAAAAGACCCCAAAATCAACATCTTCCCTTGTTTAGTAATCGCTGTGGAGCATGTTCATGTGAACTGTTGAGAAGCTCATTGTAGTTGAGTTTGTTGGAATATACTCAGCACTTTACATCGCTGAAAGCTTCAAATCACAACTGAAAAGATACACTCTAGTTCAACTGCAGCTATTGGACTTGAAGCAAGGATTCATTCATAGAATTGCTATGGCCAGGAGGTTCAACTGAACGGTCACAATGGTCCCTTCTGGCCTAGGAATCTATGAATCTGTCTATCCTAAAGCGTTCTTCTTCTTGGCTACTAGTAGTGCAGTGACTTTGTGGGTAAATGCCAGCCACTGTGCTTTCAGTGCTCCATACTGGGCACTAGAACGATGCGATATTGGGATCTCACTACATTTCAGATGCAGCTAGGAGGATTCCCTCATTAAATCTCCCTGAGGGCCCAGGGAGATGAGATCCCTGCAGAACCTGTCAAGGTTTGAGTCTCTCCCTCCAGCTGAGCACACTGTCACTGCACAGCTGCTAGTCTCTGCTCAGTCAGTGGCATGAGACCCCAGTGTTCCCTGCATGGCAGTGCCGAGCCTCACCGCTAGCCAGAGGATATTTACTGTCTGTCTGTGTAAACATCAGAGCTGAGTAGAAGACACCGCAATTTAACCTCTCATCCCAACGACAACACTTCTAACTGTGCGTCTCCCCTAGCTATCACTGCAGGGAACTCAAGTCTTATGTGGGAGTGAACCCATGACTTTCTCTTCCAGAGACAAGCCCGGCTAGTTGAACCAGACTGACTTTTTGTAGTTTTCCTTGAATGTTTTCCTCCTCCACTGGTTGCACAACATTTACAGACGTTTAAGCCTCAAATGCCTTTTCCAGATGATTTAGCCCTATCCTACATACAAGCAGCATTATTTCCCCGTCTCTCTAATGAAACAGGCTCAGCATGACTCTTTTTGGTTACTTCCTTGTTTGTGCGCCAGCATCACCATTGAGATCAGCGTAGGTCTGGGGAATTCAGTTACCTGACCTGCTCTCCCCTGACTGGGAGTGGGTCTTACCAAAGTGCTGGCAGGCATTTGGGGGTTTTCTTTCTCTATGAGGGAGCAGTGAACGAGAGCATTTTATAAAAAGGCACATGTTGAATCTGGAGGCTGTTCGCCGCCAGGTCACAATCGTGTTCAAATAGATTCAATTTTGTTCAAAAGCTAACAGTGTCCCTGTAAATGACAACCCACCTCCCCTGAATACCCCATCCCCTTACTCCTCACAGGCTAGCCTTTACAGTGTCAGTCCCCAAAAGCAGCTTCCACGGGGGCCTTGCGAGCTTAAAACTGTTGGAACCTCTCCCTGCCTTGTTCCCTTCATCCTGAGGAGACAAACCCAGTGCCAAGCAAAGTCTGAGAGGCAGCCTGGTCTTATGCATTGACTGGGGGAACCCCTGAGTTCTAGAGCCACCCCTGCCATTCTGTGGCCTTGGGCAAGTCAGAAGAAGCTAAATGGGCCACAGGCATGAGCAGCTGCAGCTCCGTCGAAGTGGACAGAGTTGCTCTTGCTTACTCCAGTGGTGGGCTTGGCACTACGTCTGTGCTTCATTTTTCCGTTCCGTAAAGTGGGGAAAATCTGCTGACAATGCTCACGGGGTGCTTTGAGGAGTAATTAATCTGTAAAGCTCTCTCCAAGGGAAAGGATAATTACCGGGCTGAGTTGTGCTGTCCCAGTAACGTGTCTCCCTCCTCCCCAGAATGACTAACAATGTTTTTCTTTGGTTGGTGTAAAGTAACCAAATGGAGACCCATAAGGCAGAGCTCGAGAAAGCCGCTGTAGAGATCACAGCCTCTCCCTAAGTAAAGACAAGCTGCTTAAGCTCTGTAGAATCCCCCAAAGGCTTCATTCAAATCTAGAGTAACTTCAATTCTCATATCTGTCCCCTTGTCAAGCAGGCAGTTTTCAGCAGCCCTGGAGGATCTGAACGAGGCCATCAAGCTGTGTCCGAACAATCGTGAGATCCAGCGGCTGCTGATGAGAGTGGAGGAAGAATGTAGACAGATGCAGCAGCAGCAGCAGCAGCAACCCCCAGTGGAGCCAGAACCCGAAGCACAGCATGAAGAACTGTACTCTGTGCAAGATCTCTTTGAAGAGGAGTATCTTGAGCAGGACGTAGAAAATGTTTCCATTGGCTTACAAACAGAGTCGAGGCCCAGCCAAGGGCTTCCCATCATCCAGAGCCCACCCCCTTCCCCTGCTCACCGGGATTCAGCCTATATTTCGGGCTCGCCTCTTGGGTCACATCAAGTTTTTGACTTCAGATCCAATAGTTCTGTGGGTTCACCAACAAGACAAGGGTACCAGTCCACCTCTCCTGCTCTGTCTCCAACACACCAGAGCAATCATTACAGACCTAGTCCGCCACATACTTCCCCTGCTCACCAAGGTTCCTCTTACCGCTTCAGTCCACCTCCAGTTGCAGGTCAAGGGAAAGAATATCAAAGTCCACCACCTTCACCCCTCCGTAGAGGTCCTCAGTATCGAGCCAGCCCTCCTGCAGAAAGTATAAGTGTCTATAGGTCCCAGTCTGGCTCCCCAGTACGTTACCAACAAGAACCTAGTGTTAGCCAACTCCCTGGTAGACCAAAGTCTCCGTTATCCAAAATGACACAGAGGTCCTTCCAGATTCCCCAGCTTCCTGTTGCAGTCCCACAGCAAGGGCACAGGCTGCAGCCAGCCAAGGCACAGATTGTAAGAAGCAACCAGCCGAGCTCTGCCGTGCATTCTAGTACTGTGATTCCAACTGGTGCTTACAGCCAAGTTGCCCATTCTATGGCCAGCAAATACCAGTCTGCATCAGGGGAAATGGGAGTTGGTCAGAGTAGGTTGGTCTACCAAGGTTCAATTAGTGGAATAGTAGGTGATGGTAGACCAGTGCAACATGTTCAAGCCAGTCTTAGTGCCGGAGCTATCTGCCAGCATGGAGGGCTAACTAAAGAAGATCTTCCACAGAGGCCTTCCTCAGCATACAGGGGTGGAATGAGATACAGTCAGACCCCTCAGATTGGGCGCAGTCAGTCTGCTTCCTATTATCCAGTCTGTCATTCAAAGCTTGATCTGGAACGTTCTTCCCTTCCCTCCAGCCAACTTGGTTCTCCTGATGTGTCTCACCTAATCAGAAGGCCCATTACTATCAACCCCAACGAAATAAAGCCTCACCCACCAACTCCAAGACCGTTGCTTCATTCCCAAAGTGTTGGCCTCAGATTCTCCCCTTCTAGCAATAGCATTTCATCCACCTCCAACCTGACTCCTACCTTCCGCCCTTCTGCTTCTATTCAGCAAATGGAGATCCCTCTCAAGCCAGCCTATGACAGATCGTGTGATGAACTTTCTCCAGTCTCTCCACCTCAGGGGAGTTACCCCAGTGAACCAGCCCGTTCCAGGACCACGCCGTTCATGGGAATTATAGATAAAACTGCTCGGACTCAGCAGTACCCTCATCTCCACCAACAGACCCGGACCTGGGCTGTGTCTTCAGTGGATACTGTTATTAGTCCGACATCTCCTGGAAACCTCCCCCAGCCAGAATCGTTTAGCCCACCTTCTTCAATCAGCAACATTGCCTTTTATAACAAAACAAACAATGCACAGAATGGCCATTTGCTAGAGGAAGACTATTACAGCCCCCATGGGATGCTAGCCAATGGGTCCCGGGGAGACCTCCTGGAGAGAGTCAGCCAAGCCTCCTCATATCCAGATGTTAAGGTGGCTAGGACACTGCCCGTTGCACAGGCCTACCAGGACAACCTGTACAGGCAGCTCTCCAGGGACTCTAGACAAGGGCAGACATCCCCTATCAAACCAAAGAGACCGTTTGTGGAGTCTAATGTGTAAAAGACACTTGTTGGAGTGAGACCCTTATGTTTTCAGCACACGTTTCCTGGCTTGATTCTCACCTATATTTTTATCATTACTATTATTTCTATTTGGTAGCTACATGAGCAAGTTTCTCCAGTAATTTCTGTGTGGTGATCAGACAGCCATGCACGCGCTCAGAATCCTTTGGTATCCAGCTGACGGTGAAACCAACAGCAAACAAGCCAGTATTGTTTGCCCAATTCAGACTGAGTTCTCTCCCAGGTTTCAGCTGTCAATCAGGATATGTTAGTACCCATGGAGTGGGTTAACCCAGCTAGGTCCCCTATGGGAGGTAACCAGCTGTTTGCAAGAGTTCATGTTGGAATCAAATTGGTTTCTTTGGTTTAAGGTGCTCTCATGTAAAATGCTTATGAAAATTCCTAGTGGAAACTGGCTAAGAATTGGCAATGTTTTCAAAATTTACATTATCGGGTATTCCCCTAGACAACCAGAGCCTTCCTCTTCCCACTTGTCTCTTGCCCCAAAGAGCTCATTATCTGCACCAAATGGGGCTTAATTTGCTTTTAATACCGAGTAGCTATGCATAATAACCGACCTGCTTGAGCTGGTTTTATAGCATTTTAATCTGAATTGGATTGTTGTTTTTAATAACGTGGCCTGTCGCAATGAGTGGGGACCATACTTTGACAGCTGCGTTCCAAATGCCACAGTATTGATTTACTCTGAGGCATTTTAAAAATAATCAAACTCTGCCCCTTTTGTGAATTTTAGTCGGCCAAAGGAGTTGGCTAGAAACCTCTTGTGCATTTTGTAAGCAAGATTAACCACAATCTTTTCTTCACACCTCCAGCAGATGATTGCATCTCACACACCCCACCACGTTTTCACCAGGACAGTTTAACGGGTTTTCATTTTGCTCACAAGGAAAATGTGAATAGGAAAACCTTAATGGAGGAAGACATCTTAAATCTTTTTTTTATCATGCTGCATAACGTGACATGGAGGTTTCCAAGCCAGAAAGTGTCCAAGGAGTCACTTTAGTAAAGTCCTTCTCAACACACAGCCTTGCCTTGCCATTTCCTTTGTGTTTGCACCTACTCTTTGGAAGCTGCGTGCGATAGGGAGGGGTTGCACTCCTCCAAGGGATTAATGAGTAAAATGTGTGTTTCTTAGAGCTGCAAGATCTGTTCCTGGAATTTTGGAAGGCGGTTGCTGTGTTCCATACCTGTAAATGTTAGAGACAATGTTTGGCTCTTTAAGGACCTGTAGTTAAGAGAGAGATATTTATAATTAATTTATGTGATCGATTTCAGAAAAATGTTTTTGTTTTGGTCTGGTTTCTTTCTTTTTTTCTTTTCAATCAGATGCTACTAGTGTTGAGTCAGTGTGAAAAGCAGGGGACATTTCCGAAAACCATTTTTACAGAACTTTCCAAGCAGTTTCTGGAGTTGTGTTTGCATAGAGGGAGCTTTCTTTGCATAGGTTTGATTGATTGTTGGTTACGTTTTTAAGCTGCCTTTTCAGTAACTGAGGCCAGACAGCCAGGTGGATGGGAAGAGCAGTAATAGTGTAGCTTGTTTTAAAGCAAACCAGTGCCTGTTGCCTAGCATTGCATCTCATAGCAATTCTTAAAAAGGGAATTGGTCCTTAGACAGAGTTAACGCTGGTTGTTTCCAAAGGGCTACGTGAATCTAGTCGTACAAGGAAACATGCATTGAACCAAATTAAGGGCAGATCCTCAGCTAGTGTAAATTGGCGTCACTCCGTTGTGACCGCAACACAGCTACGATATTTTAAACCAGTTGAGGCTCCAGCTCTAAAACTCTTAGCAAACCCTGGCTTTGATTAGCCTTTCACTTGTGTGGAGCTGGAAATTGATCAGCACCGTTTGTTGTAATTTCACTACTTAGACTAAACTGAGTGGCACCACCCTTGGGACAGGTCAGGCGTGTCTCACTGACAGATGGAAAGTACTCTTGATTTTGCCTCTGTTTTCTTTGGGGATTACGTTTCTTCCTTTTATGTGTCTCCAAGACAGTCTTTGTATTGGAGGTTTGGTTTTTTTCCCCGAAGGGGCAAGAAGGTGCAGCTCAGAATTTTCTCCCTTTGCTTTATGACAGGGATCTCTAAGCAGGTGATAAAAGTGGGAGCCTTCCCAGTTACCTGTGCCTCCTTCCCAACACATTTAGGCTGGGCCCCAAGGAAAGGAAGCTGCATGCACTATTTCTGTCATTGAAAAGGATACTGACCAGTAGTGTTTCTCTCTTTTTTTAAGTAAGTGTGTTCTACCTTATAAGGAGCAACTGATTGTTTGACTCTCCCTACAGTGCACCAACCTAGCTAGAGTGTGTCCATTGATTTTTTTTTTAATAGCATCTTGTTTTTGTTCAAAGCCCCGTCTTTCCTGAGCAAACGAGTGGCTTTTTGTTTAGTTTCTTCTGAAAGGAAAAATTTGACCCCGTCCCTTTTTTTATATACAGTTAAGTGAGACATGCTGCTGCCATAAGCCAGTAATCTCTAATCTTATTGTTAAGAGAATCCAGACTGAATGATCCTTGTCGAAGATAACGCCATTGTAATCTCTCTGACTGCTTTGCTTTGCTATTCACTGCCATGTGATTCCAGTACTGTACTTTAGAAATGTCCCCTAAAAGCACTTAAATGTACAACTTCGGGTTTATGAAGATGTTTTAAGGAGAAAAAAAAACAGCTCACACGTTAACACTAATACAAAAATGAAACAACGCTTAAATACTGTAGTGTGCAGGGTTTTTTCCCACAGTATCGTGTTACATTTTCACAGGATTCTTGCACTAATGGTTTACCATCTGTTCTCTCTGTAAATGGGTGCACTTTACTGTTTGAATTTGTTACTATGATAAATACTGGATATTTAAGCGTGAGTAGTGTCTTCATTAGAAAATAGCATAACAGCTCTTGTCTCAGTGTATTTTTCAAAAAAGAAGTGAAGCAATGAATCAGAACATTTATAGCACAAGAACTAACTGTTGTATATAAGCATCACAAGATGGAGTAATTTTTAAATACAAAACCATTTGCAGTGATTTTTAAAGCGCTTCCCCAGCAATTTTCTTAGGACACCTGAGGGATATTTGTTTCTTTAGTTACTGGATCGGTAAGGAACACGTGTCTCAATCAGTATTTATTTAAACAATCGTTTGTATCTTCGAATAAGTCATAATTAGTAGCTGGCATGGCCATTAGTTTGTATTTGCTGTCATACTTTGTCTCAGTTGTAGAATACACTAGTTAAAGGCAACGCAATAGAGCACAAGACTGACGTTTCACTTGCTGCCCTTCACTCCATCAAGTTAGCTGCATATCTTTTAAGCTTGTCTGCTGAGGAAGGTAGGACAGTACTAGACTGTACCCCCTGGCTGGTGTCAGATTTCCAGGCAGGCTGTACTTAGATCCTGTACATTTCTCCTGTTGGACTAATGAAGCCTGCCAGCATTGCCCCCCCCCCAACCGGCGCCCCACCAGGAGTCCTTGGAAGTCCTTGGAAGTAGGATTCTTCAGGTGCACCAGGTAAAACAGTTTCTTGATGCCTATGTCAAGACCCCAAGAATGTTTTCCTTTGAATGTAGTCAAATATAGTTACTTGTAACCAAACTAGCCACTAGATGGCACTGTGACTCCGCACAGAGTCACCTTGAGAGGGCACTGGGTATTGAACTGTCTATCCCAGCTGTGAGGATCGGGATTCACAAGCTGGAAAGGCTACACTGAACCCCAGGAGAGAGGGCACCAGCTTTGTGTGTGGCTCCACGGTGATCACTACAAGCCAGCTTAGGAATGGTACTGGAGGGTTTGAAGATGGTGCTTAGAGGAGGGAAGTGTTCAAGGAGTGAGGCCCTTGGACCCGTCTCAGAGGGAGAATAGAGCTGGACAGCCTGAGCTGTACCCCCTTCTTCCTTACGTTATGGGGTGCAGAGAAATGCTGTTGTGTAGGTGAGGACTGTGACAGTTGCTGGCTGACCTGGACTGTTGGAATCACATGCATGGTAGCTTAGGGGAGTTTCAGTTGAAGACTGGGCCTCGAATTTTCTTTCTTTAGACATTTTTGTGCACATACATAAACCATCATTTGGATTAAGTAAGTCCTGGCGAGGGTGGCTGCTAAGTACCAGTGACTCCGTGCCCTAGTACAAAGATTATTATATATTCAGGGCTACCCAGAAGAAGTCTAGCTAAAACCGAAGTGCCAGCTACGCCTTACATAGAGCACCAAGCGCGCCTGCTAGTTTTTTACCTTCATTGCTAAGGTGGGTCCTTGCAGATCTGTTGCAAGGTTGTTGTCGTCATTTTTCCTTTGGACGTTCCAGACAATTCATCTACTGATCTTTAAACAAGGGCTTAGGCTAAGAGCTACTGTATCTACTGTGCAGTGTCACAGAGACCTCCACAGCAAAATGCCTTTACTCACTTCTGGTTGCTCAAAGGAAAATTTGGTGGGGATGCATGTGGACACAAGCACAATGGTGAAGGTGGATCTGCTTTTTCAGAATTACTTGAATAATTGATGAACTTTATTCAATCAAACTCTTTTTCTAATACAAACCACTAAGGGCTGAATTATTTAGCAAGATTCATTTGTGTGCAACGCCTGACAACAGCTGAATCACACTGGAACCTTTTACTGATGTATACACAACACCCAGGAGAAAACAAAACGAACACAGGCAGTGCTATTAAAGGGAACGGACACCAGATCAGTACACGGTTTCCTTTATATCCTACCAGCCGTTCGGTTGCGCTCATGTCACTTAGCAGTAACAACCTGAACTGGAGCTTGGCCCGGCCCTTTTACACTCACTGCTCACTTACTTACGAAGGAGCTGGGGATTGGCCACTGCTAGAACACAGTCTTGGTACGGGTTGGTGGGAAAGCCCAGAGCGGTAGGTCACTTTAGCTGCAGTATGCCTTGGTGGGCCCTGACATACCAGACAAATGAGGGGAGTGACTCTGTGTTTAGGTCCATTTTGCCAATACATCAATAACCTAGAGATTCCAATGTGGTCGCTTCCAGCGGCGACGGTGTCATGTCCGTCCAGCATTTTATTGTCCGTAGTATTACAGCATTTTGGTCTCTGTTCCGTCTGCTCCACCTTCAAGAGGATTTGAATTAGTACAAAGATGTACAGTACATACACCTTGGATGATTTGTACTAAATCAATCGTACGATTTGCCATCCTTCAAGACACTTGCTGGGAAGATCTTTAAGACACTTCATTTTCCTTTAGCTTTTCTATAATTCTGATGTAAAGGACTTTCTCTGTACAGTATATTACTCAATGCATGTTCTGTTCTCTCTACGGATATATTGAACACAACACAGTTGTGATGTGGTGCAGGGGGAAAGCAACTCCTGCACTCAGCTGAGGCCCTCAGCCTCTAATGTATAAGGAAAGAAAAACTATTTTTTCCTTTGCTGTATTTGCTTGAGCAGAGTTTTCTTGTCTGTACATGTGAGCTGTGAGATAGATGTGAAAAGTTCAACCGAATGCATTTGCCCCCATGTATACAGATTGTAATCTGTACAATGACCTGTACGTATGAAAAAAATGTACTTATTTATAAATGGTTAACACTTGGAGAGAGAGTCTGGCCTGGTGTTTTCCTCATTGCTACAGCCTGAAATTAAGAGCATTCGATTGTGTCTTAGCACAGCCCTAGAGATACAACTAAACAGCATGCTGCGCTCTACTGATGGAGTCTGTGTGCACCCAGTTAGTGTATGGGGAGGGAGTGTGCCCCCTCTTGTCATCCCCGCTGGATGCAGGAGAATGGACCAGTCTCTATGCCACTGCCCTGAACCACCTACTGCCTGGTAGACGAGATTTCTCCCCATGTGGAGCACACAGGCTGCCGCCATCTCCTGTACCAGTTCCACCACTCCCCCAAGAGGAAAAGGCTCAGTCCAGCACCCTAAGCTGTTGATAAATAACATGCCCTTGACTAACAGAATGGTGTTGCTGGGGAAGTTCGGTGAGCACTGAACCCGAGGAGCCTCAGCTACCACACCCACTCCTCGTGAGTGGCAGCTGTGTAGTCAGAACAGATTTTTGTTGGACTAGTCAGCTTCCGGCAAACAGCATGATGCCAGTGGGAACGATGCTTCCCACAGCTGCAGAACTGCTGCCTCAAGGTCTATAGAACCTCAGGGCCCCTGCTGTGCTGCAGCCCTACTGGCTCGGGCTGGCTGCTCGCGGGGACGCATCGAGTGACTGCAAAGAGAGCAGTTACAGCCCATTGCCCTGCTGGTACCTCCACCAGGCTGCATGTTGCTCACATCCCACAGCATGTGAGGAGCTCGCCAGCTAGCTGGGCAGGAGAGGTATTTTCCCCTCTCACTTGAGCCAAACTGCCTCTGGCCCCCTTAAAGACAAGGGTGGTACCTGCACGGGAGCAGTCACAGGCACTCAGGGCCGGATCCTGTGGTGATGTTGGGCACAAGTTATATGGGGCCAGATTATTAAACGGTAGGTGGGTTTATATGCATGTTTATGTCTAGATGCCTTTACAAATCTGGCCTTTAAACCAAGGCTACAGCTGCTCAGCAGTGACAGATACGTCCTCTATTGGCCGCATGCAATGAACGTGACGTAAGCAGACTGCTCACTCTGTTAGCTCTGGCTCCACACTGGCCGAGGAGTTGTGCTTAACTTGGCCAGCTAGAAAGCATATAAACAGTGGCCCATGCTAGGTACCAGGATTTATTGACTTAGGTGCAGTACAATACAGGCAAACAGACTGTTTAGCTCAGCATTTCATTAATGTGGTTTTTCCTTACTAGCATTTATGAGGCACCAACACAGTGCACTGATTGCGGCTCCTTTGACACGGCTTTAAAGCGCATTTTGTTTTAAAACAAAACCTATAAACTATTCTCCCACGTAACCATTAGCTGCACCATTTGGGGTCAGTTCAGGACTATGCATTTGGCAGAGGAAAGGTTTCTGCAGTACGAGACTCTGCTGCAAATACTCATTGCTGGCAGGCATTTTTTCAGGAGACTTTACACCCTCTGTTTGATACAAGCTTTTTTTTTTTTTTTTGGGACTGTTAGAGATGAGTGCACTGCGGGGAAGGGAAACACAGCCCTAGCAGGGTGTTACTTTTCTGAGCCAACCTTATGGAGTTGGCCAGTTGTTTTTTGGACTAAAGGAACTCGCATTGGTCCTCCTGAGAGACAAGATCAGTGGTTGAAATCCTGGCTCCACTGCAGTCAGGGGAGAGCAAATTTCAAACACTGGCTATAATAGTTTTTAATAATAATAATAATTGGAGATTTTCCTAGACCAGGAAGGGACCATGAAAGGTCATTGAGTCCAGCCCCCATGCCTTCACTAGCAGGACCAAGTACTGGTTTTTGCCCCAGATCCCTAATTATTGGCCCTCTCACAACCCTGGATTTAGCAGGCCAATGCTCAAACCACTGAGCTATCCCTCCCCTCTTTCTTCCCTCATTTGGGACAAGGGATGACTGCGGTAGAACAAGTCTTTCCAAAAACCAGGCAGGTGCCCTGGCCGTGTTAGGAAACGTGCTAGCCACAGCTCTTTCACTACAGCACGTAACATGGCAGCAGGGCCCAGTGAGTGTTGGGCACCCAGCTTGAGTGCTGAGTTAAAGAGCCAGCTGCACTCCAGAGGCCCAGCCAGTCTCTGCTCAGCAGGGGGAGTTTGAAAGGGAGGCAGTGGTGGGACAAACCCCCAGCTCAAGCTTTATCAGGCTCAGGTCACTTTAGGGGAATGAGTCAGAAAATTAGAATCTGCACTGAACAGAGGCTGGGGAAATATTTATAAAGAGAATCAGCAGCCACATGATGAAGTTTTTCTAGGTTTACAAACAGGATCTGCTAATTAACAGCTCAGGCCCAGCTGTCAAGGCTCCTCCCTGCAGCAGTTATCTGTTTGTTTTTCTGCATATAAAAGCCAGGGCCCTGCCCCATCCCTTTCATTCCTGTGGGGACAACTTTGGCTTTTTCTGCTTAGGGCTCTAATGCCGATGCTGCTTGGCAGACCCCCTGAAACAGGAGCCGTTTTCAGCCTGTGCTCTGTGGCCACCTGGGGAGTTGCACTGTGGCTAAGGGGGCCATGTCTCCCTTTGAACACCCATGTTGTATAATGAAGAGATGGGATTACAAACAAGTTGGCCAGGGTACAGCTGTTATCACACAACAGCATCCTGGACCACCTGGGACACAGGTGTGCTCTATTACCCGTCAGCATGGGGAGAGGGGGGTGCTTAACCACTCTTTGAGGAAAGCATGGCTAGAAGGCTCTCAAGCAGCCCCATGGAAACAGGGTTAGTCTGCTAACCTCGCCCCCATGCACAGTTCAACCCGCAGCAGCAGAGCCTGCCTTGCTCTGCATACAAAGCTGCACTGGGAGGGGGGGCAGGCTAGTCCCTGATCAGTCATGCATGAAGGGAATATTTAACAGGTGATCAATGCAAAAGTCTTTGCTGCAGTATCACTAGGCACCAGCAATGCCTGGCAACACCTGCAGTCTTGCATCTCATTACAGAGAAGAGCAAACAGATGGGAAAGTTTTGATGTAAAGAAAAGCCCCTGGCAGCTGTCATGGGTCACTCGTGCAGACAGGGACTGTGCCCCCTGCACTGAGAGCTGGGGGAAACTAGGCCTTTAATGTTAAAACAAATTCACTGCCCACCCCATCACTAGACCTTACCAACCTGCATTTCTACTCTGCTCACTGTCAGCTGGCTGGAGCACCACCTGTAAGCAGAATGGAGCTGCTAGCAAGAGCCCACAGGGCAGCCCCTGTCAGGAACGAGAGGTAGCAGGGATGAGGAGTTCTAAGGACACTGCTGTTTAAGGGCCAGGGCAGGTTATCTTACCTACAGCAGACAGCAGCACATGTACACACCCCCACCCACTGACTGATCAGAGAGAGGTGCTGCTGTCATTAAAAATACCCTAGCCCGCGACACACACAAAGCTTTGCATGCAAGTGAGGGAGGGTTTAAAACAAGGCTCCTAGAGAACGGGGTTTGGCTGCCATGGAGCATGGTGTTCAACACACCGCTTAGCAGCCTGCATGAACTCCAGGAGGGAGAAATCTTCAGGCAGCCCAAGGAGCGAGCCAGGCCCTGACCTTCATCCGCACTTGAGTTAGTGGGCCTCATGCTAACTAGCCAGGCAGGCTGGGAAATGGAAATGCGGCCATCCTGTTGCTTGAGGGGTGAGGGATCCAAACCTCTCCCCCGCACAGCAGCTCAGCCAACTGGGAATGCCCCTGCGCCTGCCACATACAAAGCCCATCCCCCATGATTTGGGTGGCAGGGAAGTGGCCATGGCTGGTATAAGGGCTCAGTGGGAGAACGTGGCTCGTCCCAGAGCAACATGATGCCTATTACCAGGATGGGGCTCCAAGCTGCTGCCTTAGCACACAGCTCCCCTGCAGACAAGGGGTTAAAGCAGAGGCCCCCCCCCACACCAGCTGTACATGTAACAACCAGCACATGGCAGAGAGATCACAGCAACACCAACACACCAGCAACAGACACCGGAGGGGCTAGTACATGCAGGGTGAGCAGCGACCATGAAGTCCACCCCAGCCCTGCCTCTGGGGGGAGCCCCACAGCGCAGGGAGCCATCACTGGCTGCTGCTGGGGCTCTCCCCCTTAGTGAGGGTTTTAAAATCCATGGACAGGGCCAGCTCCTCAGCCAGGGGCGGCCGCTTCCACTCGTCCCGTGTCAGGATGTAGCCGATCACCAGCCCAAAGCCGATCAGCAGCAGGCCCAGGACGTTGGCCAGGATCCCTTCCGGCACGAACGAGCTGTAGGTAGCCCTGCAGGAGCAGAGAGGGGCTGGGCTGAGAACAGGGAACACCCGAAGGAGGAAAATGTCTGCGTGGCTCCCTGGAGTCCAGCCCAGACCAGGGTACCATGCTCCTCCCAGCCACGGCCCAGGAAATGACACCCAACCCTCCTGAGCCTGCAGTGGGCAGCCCACAGCCCCCCGTGGCCCTGCGAGTGTTTCCTCTCCTCCGAGGCATGGCCAGAGGCAAGAACACATGCTAATGGTCTGACTGTAGTGTTTGCCATCTCCAGCCCCAAGAAATGCTCTCCAGCTACTTTGCTGCCTGTTCTAACATTGGGGAGGGGGGGTGGAGGAGGGTGTCACGCTTCCCATCACAGCAGCAGCATGGGTGAGTGAGCTGCAGAGCCACATGGAGCCAAATCTGCAGCAGGTTTTCCCTACAGCTGCATTAGAGCTGCTGGGAGGGAAAGGAGGGACACAGTTTTGCCTGCCCTGGGAAGGGCTCTGAAGTGGTCTTGCCTCTCCCAGCCATTTGGGGCCTGGGGTTAGCTGACAGCTGACACCGCCTCGCCTGCGCACGCTCCAGGGATCAGTCCAAGAAGGAGGTTGTGTAATTTACACTAGCCCTGGAGAAAGGACACCTGCGTCAATTCTCCCCTTCAGAAACAATCCTGGAAAACATTTCAGTCTATGTTTTCTACTGGAAAACGTTGCAGGTGAAAGATTTCCAGCAGCTCCAGTCATTAGGGTCACTCCCTAGAGGGGCAGCGCCCCCAGCTTGCCACGGAAGGCTTTGCTAGCACTGGCCAGGGATTCCGCTGTCTGTTTTTGCCACAGAGGCCGTTGCCTTTGAGAAAAAGCAGATTTGCCCACTGAGGGCCTGAACCAGCCCCACGTTTAGGAGAGGTGAGAGTCCTCACACTGAGGGAGGTTCAGTGATAGGACTGAAATCTGGGTCCGGACGACCCAATCACTCCATTTCCCTGCGAGGTGCCAGGCTGTGGCAAGGGTGTCTTGTTTCTAAACTCCCGGGGGACGCTGGGAATTGCAGCCCAGATGCTTGTGTCACTTACTGGATACTGAAGAGGAGCAGCTCCTTGATGCCCAGCAGGCACGTGGCGATGGAGAGAACGAGGAGGAAGACGCCAAAGAAGACGTGCTGTGGTTTGTATCTGCTGCGGAGTGAGAAGGATGCTCCAGGAAACAGGAAGAAACTGAAGCCCATGAGCCACTGGAGGGGAAGAAGAAAGTGCAGAGGGGCCTAAGGGCTCTTTCCATGAACAGCCCAGGCTTCCGCTGGAAGTTGGTGTTATTACAACAGGCTTCAGAAATCGGAGCAAATTAGCTCCTGGCCCGGCTAACCCAGGATTGGTGATGGTGGGCTAATCCAGCCAAGCCCTCCTCAGACACTGGCACAGCAACAAGCTCCTGCCTGCAGCCAAGGAACAGAGACTGAAGATCCAAAACAAATCCACCAGAGCTGGGGATAGAACCCAGCAGTCCTGCCCCTGCTCTAACCACTGGAGGACTCTGCCTGCCTGCCTCCTGAAGGGGACCCTCCTCCTCCTCCTTACCTGGATGAAGTAGAGGCTGAAGGCTGCTATTCCACACCAGCTGTGCAGGCTGTACATGTCTGCAAAGCCTTTCTTCCTGTGGTAATCGAACACGGCTATCACACCTGCAGGGATGGCAGGAGGCGGTCGGTTAGGGCTGGGGACCATTCGTTAGCCCGTTCACACACACAGCCCACTCAGGGATCTGGCCTGGACCCGTTCCCCAACCCGGCCTGGGGAGCAGAGTCTCAAACTGCAGGCGCTGAGCCTGGGGAGCAAGGGCTCTGCTCTGGGAGCCTTCCTGGGATGATCTTTTCGTTGTAACAGAAGAGGATGGATTTAAAAGCCTCCCTGGGCAGGATGCCACTGACCCAATACAATGGCCTTAGGGGCAGGCGGACTGCCACACGGGTCCTTCTGGGTCACCTTTCCGCTGCTGCGTCCAAGACTCACCCACAAGGGCGATGACCAGCGCAAAGGCGTGGAGGAGCCCGTGGAGGATTTTGGCCGAGCGCTTGGTCTCGTTCCTGAAGACCCGGTAAACCAGGAGAGCTGGGGGAGAGAAACGTGTGAGAGGCAGTGGGGGTGGGCAGGGAACAGCCTCCTCAGCTCTGCAGCCCAGAGCAAAGGGAACCGTCCCCAGGCCAAGTGGGCTAAGCACATCAAACAAAGCCTGGGAGAGGTGGGGTCCCAGGGCCCCGAGGAGGGGGAGAATCGGCACTAACAAACCAACGCGTCAGAGCCGCTGAAGGGAGGCAGAGGGTGACTCATGCTGGAGCATTAAGCACTTGCTTGTTCTCCCAACTGCCTTTTCCAAATTTAATTTGCTACAATTAATCTTTTCTTTAAGCCTCAGGGACTGTCTGGGGGCACCTGCTGATGCACTTTCCCCATCACGGCTCTGTACAGCCACAACCAGCTCTCTGCCCAAGTGGCCGTCTGGGAGATGATTACTGCCCCCGGCTCCACACAATTACATTAGTGTGAAACGGAGCAGCGCATAACGCCGAGCTCCCTGCTAAGTGCTCTGCCTGCCATGGGTTTGGGCCACGTCAGCTCCGCGGAGAGCGGGAATCTCACCACCCGCAGGAGGCTGCTGTTCACTGCACTGTCACCAGAGTCTTGGGGTGGGGGGGGATCTGGTAGCATCCTACTCCGGCACTCGGGCAGAACAGTAAGTACCTCGTACTGAAGCAACCCCGTGTAGACAGGGTCAGTGCACCTGTTACTCCAGCTCTAGTCCCCATTGCTAACACCAGGAGACAGCTTTGTCCTTGACCAGGTTGGCTACCTGGACCAAGTTACCTTCTTAGCATCAAAGCCCTAACACTGCTGAACCGCAGCCGAGCAATGGAAGGCATTACGGTCATGATTCCAAGCCAATTACTCATATGGAAATCAGGAGTCACTCCATTTTTAAGGCTGCAGCAGACACACCTAGACCTTCCAGCAAAGAGCTGGAGGTATCTGTGTGATCGTGGCAGTAAAGGGGTCAGAGCCTGGCTGAGAGGTAGGTAGCATTTTGAATGCTCTTAGTCCTTCAGCAATTCTCCATCAGGATCCCAGCTTACCATCCCCTTGGAGGAAGACCATGCCAATGACCATGCAGAGAGGGTGGACGTTGAACTGCAGCGCGCTTTCCCAAGCAATACCGCCCCGGTACTGGCCCATCCAGGCTCCGGTCATGGCAATCACAGTCAAACCTAACAGCTGAGAAACTGCCATGTAACAGGAGAGCCCTGCTGGGCTCGAAGGCCTTGTGAGACTGTCCTCCATGCCAGGCGAGGCCAGGGACACGCCTGGGACAAAATCTCAGGCTGCAAGAACAAGGAGAAAAGTGATCAGCATGGCAACCTGACAGCATGCTGGGAGCACTGGGCTGCCCATAGGGACCAGGGCTGGGAACTCAGCCCATCCTGACTCAGAACCAAGTCTCCCCAGAGCTGCTTGCTACTCAGCTTCAGACAGGGCCTCTGAATCCTAATCCAGACCCACTCCCAGCTCTAACAGTGCCTATGCAGCTGGCCGGCCCAAAGCACCTTGCTCTATTCCTCACACTGATCTCTGTAAAACCAGCCCAGATATTATGTGCTGACCTAGAGAAGCGCAGCCCTAACACTGCATGGTTGGCATGCAGACAGGCAGCACTTGGCTGTGGGATTTAATTGCCTTATTTGATATTTATCTGGAGGGAGACACACCCAGAGGGAGGCAGGCTGGGTACTGTGTCTACACTGCAAAGACAAACCCAGGATTCCCCTGGGGGTGGATTTCCTTTTAAAGAACTGGAAGGGAGAGGAAAGGAGAGGGCCAGAAACAGCTCTGCCAAACTGGCCAGTCAAGTCGTTTTCACTGATCTTAGTGGCAGCTTTCAGTGTCTCCCCTCATTGGCCAACACTGCTCCAGCTTGGACCTGCCTAGATACAGACAGAAGCTTTCTGGTTTGCCTAGAACCAGACAGGGGATAATCACAAGACAGTGTTAGCTTGGGGTGTTATAATGATCTCTCAAATGCTCACCTGGCGCAACAGGTTTGGCTGGATAACTTAGCCAAGGCAGTGGCCACAGTCAGGGCTAAGAATTAATCAGATGAACAGACTTCCCTTTCCTCACCCACCACAGGGTCTTTCCCAGAGCCTTCCCTTTAAAAAAATATCTCTGTTTTATCCTCCCTGGGAACACTTAGACCTTCTCCCTGGGAACACTTAGACCTTCTCTCTCTAGCTGATGCCCCAGGTGTGAGATTTATATTATAAATTCTTTGGGGTCAGGAAACCGCTTATTTTTGTTCTGTGCAGCTGGCACAAAGTGGTTCTGGCCCATGACTGGGCTCTTCTGTACTACAGCAGTGAAAGATGTTAACGTGCCTCTGGGTTTGTAGAGCATTGGGTCTGACGGGCAGCCAGCTCTTGAGATTTTATCACCAGTCTTGCAATTTGGTCATTTTCTTAAAGACCAGCTCCTGGAGTCCAGTGTGAGAGAATCGCCGCTTTCTTTTACAAAGCCAGTTTGCAGCACACATCATTGCAGAGAAAACCCTGAAACCCTGAATCCTAAAGGCTCAAAAACCAGACAGCAGATAAAGCAAACTTTAAAATAAAAAAACGTAAAATGAGATTTAAGCCAATCCAGGGGGGATAAAAAGCAATAAATGTTGGGGAGGAAAAATAATTGGATTTAAATTTTTTTTTTATTGTTATTTAAATGATAATAAATTTCTCTATTTTTAAAAATAAACCTGTTTAAAACTAAATCTGAGTTTAAATACAAAATATGTTCAGGCCTAAACTTCTTTTAATCTCTCAGAACATTTAAATAAAAAATGAAAATGCTGAATCCAAGAACCTCTATCAAAAACTTTGAGGCAAAGGCAGCTTTTCTAGATAAACAAAGAACTGGGGGGAAAACAACTAATTTTTTAGGTCAAGCTTTATGAATATGGCACAATAGGTCATGTACTGTATTAAGGGCTTGCTCCTGTGGGGGACCCAAAGCGTGAGACTGAAAAAGTCATCACAGGTGTTGGGACCTGGCCTCTGACTCCAGGAGACACCATCATGTATCTCTTCAAGTTCAACTTCCTATTTTACAGCTTCCCCCTACCTGAGCTCTGCTTAGCTCAGTTCTCAAATTATGACAACTCCATCCACCCTGGAAACACTCCGCTCAGGGAAAATCTCTGATGGGTGCGGTATTTCGGCGGCGACGCCTCTGGAAGACGCAGCTTGTCAGCGACATTGCTCATCCGCCGGCCAGTACGTGGGCACACTTAGATGCCATGGCACCCGCAGGCACCGCGTTGGGGACCCCTGCATGATATATTGATGTGCTATTTTCTAACATACTAAAAATGTACAGTTACGAATCTGAAAATATTAATCTATATAATTGTTTAAATAAAAAGTACCCAGTCACAGTGTACTCTCCTAGGTAGCAACAAGGTATACCAATTCTAGTGTAAAGCCTTCATTTAGCTTTAAAATCAACATGTTTAATGGTTACTCAACCAGCGAGAATGCACTTCTCTTTAGGATAGAACAGAAAAATGATTCAAGTCACTGATTTAATTGAGGTGTTTCACCTGGTGATATAAATGAACCCACCCTGAGCCAACTGCATGATTTTGGAAGTTGGACTCATGATTTTGGAACACTAGGAGTTGGCCATTCAGGGACAGAGCGAGTCAGCATTAAACAGCAAAACCTTTGCTCACAGGATGCACTGCTGAAGGGATAGCTCCCAGAAGGAGCCCACAATCTTGACTGTTTTGCTCTCTGCATGGAGCAGATGGTCTTTTTCCAGCACTGGCTCCTCCACGAAACCCCCAATGCCTAGTCTCCACTGGTATTCATGATGGCATGCCTGGGTCTGCATTAAAGAGGCAACACCTTCCAATTGGGAAGCAAGAAAACCAAGCAGGCAGGGTTTTAAGACCTGCTTAGAATAAGTGAGCGAGATGAGCTGGACATACAGGTGCTCTTGGGACAAAATGTAACCCTAGACAGGATTCATGGGACCAACATGAGACAGAACAGAGCTGTCAACTGCTTGGCATCTGGAGTGGTGGGAGCTGTTGGGGGGAAAGATTCTCACTCTCTCTCCACCAAAGGAGGAAAAATGGGTGGTGATTACCGCAGCATAGCTACACCTGCACAGCCCCTAGTGTAGACGCAGCCTACGCCAAACAGTAGCAGCGAGGTCAATGGAAGCAGTCTTCTGTCAGCCGAATTGTATCTAACCTTGGGGATTTGTTGACATAGCAATGTCGGTCGGGGTGCTGTGCAGATGTAACTTTTCAGTATAGACCAAGCCTCATGATTGCTAATAAACAAAAGTCTGACATGCCGCAGCCTTTCTTGGGAGCAGGGCTGCCTGGGGGGGCAAGTGGGGCAATTTGCCCCGGGCACCGTAGGGGCCCTGCGAGCTGCTCCGGGTTTTCGGCGGCAAGCCCTTCACTCGCTCCGGGTCTTTGGTGGCAGGTCCTTCAGTGCAGCGGAAGACTCGGAGCAAGTGAAGGACCCATCGCTGAAGTGCTGCCAAAGCCTCGGAGCACTGCCCAGTGACAGCAAGCACCAGAAAGGGAAAAAAAAAAAAAAAAAAGCTGCAATCAGTGGCATTTAAGCTGCTCTACTGCTGCTGAAGACCCGATCCTGCCTCAGGCCCCCTGAATCCTCTGGGCAGCCCTGCTTGGGAAGTAATAGAAACAGGGACAGAGAAAGTGCAGAAACCCAAGGCTTGAACAGTGATAGGTCCGGGGAGAGCGTGAATACTCATGGTACATGGAATTCTTTACCCTAAGGCTAGTAAGCACATATCTGTATTGACAGGGCCTTCATTTATGAAGCAGGACATTCAAAGGCTCTAGTGTCTGCCTTCCTCATCCCGAGCCACCCGCCACAGGAGAGGAGGCCAACCCCCTCTGATGAGCTACTCTGCTCTGCCACTCCCTGTGGCTACTCAAGAGGGGAAGAGGGCTGGCAGAGCAGAGATGTTGCACAAGAGGAATGAAGCACGTTGGCAGAGCCAGGCAACCTGGCCCCAGAGCTCAGGCCAGGCCAGGCAATGCCCTCCCTTCCATGTTTATCCAGCAATTGGAAAGCAGTTTTGACTTTCAATTCTGCTCAGACACCAGAGCAAAGACAACAAACTGCCCACCTGGCACACGATCTATTCCCTAAGTCAGCATTAGGGCTACAAATTAACTTCTCTTAGGAGGTGGCAAGTGCTAGATAGAGTTGCAACACCATTTCTGTTGCATACATAAGATCAGCTGGGAAACTGGTACGTCAGTTCAGAGTCCAGGGCAGAGCGAGTGGTGTAAACTGGGAGTCCTTTGGTCAAGTGGTTCCTGAAACAGCAGCATTCCCCCCTCCCCCACACCCGCAACCCAAATTTATATTTTCAACCTTTTTGGGGGTAGGGAGGCACAGAAATAGGGGGAAGAGCCCTGGCAGTATCCATATGGACCTTATAGCATTGGAATGGCTCTGTTGGATGCTTACTCCACCACCACCACCTATCCTGAGCCCTGGGGGAAGGAGCAGTGGGTTGGGAGCAAGGAGACCATGACTTCAGTCTTCCCCCAGCTGTTATTAATATTTCTGGGTACTATACACCAATGCTGATTGACCCAGCCTGGCCTCAGCGACTGGCAGCTATCAGTCCCCCTGTGTTACAGATAAGATAACGGAGACTGCACAAGGTCACTTTAATTAGACTCCAATATTGCCGACCCAAGCCTCATTGCTAAAGTCTAAGCAAATGAATGGACAAGTGTGTGAAGTCAACATGTTTGCCTCTGTAACAGCAGCTTTACCCCATCTCTTTGCTGAAACCAGGAATCCTATTTACTGTGCAAACCATTGCTAAGTGACTTGATCCCCATTCACGCCGGCTGCTGACTCACGTGAGGGGCATTACGCTTCCCCCAATGGAATTTCTCTTCCACCGGCACAGCTAGTTGTTGACTCCTCTCTAAAATTCATTTGACAAGAAATCAAACAAGGCTGAAAAGACAGATAAGGGAGAGGCCTGGCAGAGGTTCTACATGTCATGTCTGGGACAGTCGAGAGGAGAACCAACCTGAGCCTGCCACGCTGCCTCTCCACCAGGCACTGTGCACCATCAGGGCCTTCATTCCCCATAGCCTGCTCAGAGGCGGGACTTCGAACCATACGTACTGTCTCACTGTTTCCTTGTGCTCCCCTGTCTCTCTATATCCATCTGTTGTGTCTTGTCTTATATCTAGATTGTAAACTCTTTGGGGCAGGAACCAGCTTTTCATGCTGCGTTTGTACAGCACCTAGAACAATGGAGTCCTGCATGTGACGGGGGTCACAGGCACTCCCATAATACAGATAATACCCCCACCCCACAAAAAACCCCAAACAATTAAATGTTACAAGGGAAAAAGCCAAAAGGCCACAACACAAACTTACATACAGCAGGAAGTGCAGTAAGGGTGCTGCCGCACACACAGTTTAACTCAGCCCTGGCAAGGGTGCCAGCAGAACATCACGGTACCTTACTCCTCCCCAGCACCCAAAAAGCTACTTTCTACGTGCTCACCACAATTCCAGGTCAGGACCCCTACTCACACAGTCCAACAGGACCCTCAGCATGGTCTGAGCAGCAGCACTGACCTGGCAGGGGGAGAGGGGAGTTGCTGCTGGCGGATAGATCATGCCGAGTGGCTTTTCCTTTGTGTGGCCAGTTTCACAGGCACAATGCAAGAGCTAACGATGCACTAAGGAATTTTCTCCTTGCAGGTTAGGGAAGTATCTCCCACCATTGAAGGAGGACAGGACAAGGTGTTGGTGTCTCGGCATTAGTGGTCTCTCTTTTCATGTCACACAAGTGTTCTTTTGGAGAAAAGGTAACTATACGCTAGCTCCCAGCGCTGGGCTGCGGAGTTTCGAAGTCTCTCGATTTGGAAGGGTCCAGGAGCAGAAGGCAGTATCGTTAATTCCACCTTGAAGTTTCTGTGTAAGTGACAGAGGCAGATTAAAGACGCCAGTTGAAACAGGAGATTTATTAAGAACATGCTCACTTCACTCAGCCAGAGCTGCAGGCTTTATTGGATCAAACCTGATAAGTGGATTAAGACAACTGGCTTATTCTATTAGATTGCACTGAAAATGCTAGCTGTGTGCATGTGGCACTTGCAGCCTGAGGGCAGAAGAGGCTCTGGAACGGACATTAGGAATCAAAAAGCAGAGGAGTCTCATGGCAAGCAGCAGGCGTTGTCCCTTTGGGAATATTAAGGGACTGGGTCATAGGGCTCCTCTCTCTCAGCCAAAGGCAGGCACCTCTATTCTCACATATCTCCAGGGGCAGGGGGAACATGACACACTTGCAAGCCAGCTAACAGCACTTTCCTTGTGGACGTGGAATGGGGACATCAATGGACCCACCAATGCTGGGATGAGAGCTCTTCGCCAAGGGAAATCCTGCCCCTAGCCAAGAGGGAAGGGGGAGGAGAAAGAAGAGATGCAGCTCCCTCCTCCAACCCCATAACCTCAGAGGCAGCCCCAAAATTCCTAGCCCTAAATTAAGCCACCTGTGGACAAATGGCCATTTGTCCATCCACAGTACAAGACGGCTGGGGGTTAGTCAGCTCCCATTGTCCTATAAGGAGAAACAAAGAGCCTTGGAAAGCTGGGGGGAGGTACAGCTCAGTGGTTTGAGCACCGATCTGCTAACCCCAGGGTTGTGAGTTCAATCCTTGAAGTGGCCACTTAGGGATCTGGGGCAATAATCTGTCCAGGGATTGGCCCTGCTTTGAGCAAAGGGTTGGACTAGATACCTCCGGAGATCCCTTCCAACCTTGATATTCTGTAGAAATGCCACTTCCAGTTTTCCAGTCCCCACACCATACAAGGTAGTCTGCTGCACCAGGATGGAGTCAGAACCTGACAATCAGACACCAGAACAACTGGCATCACCAGCTGTTTTTAGGGCACAGAATCCAGGTGCCTCCTGCAGAGCTCACTTTTCATCCCAGGTACCATGGGAGTTCACCACAAGGGTTGTTACCAAGCTGGGAAAGAGCAGGACATAGTTGTGGTGGCAGGAGAAATTCCTACCACCATGACAGAACTTAGATGACCCTGGCAGTGCATGTGGCTGTAACAAGCCTTCCTCTCCCAGGGGCTGGGCACCAAACCATAGAAAGGTTCACGGCAGGCAAAAAAAGATGGATATAGACAGAAAAAGGCACTAGGAAATATTACGGGCAGCAAAGCACACCACATGGGGCCTGAGACATTAACCCCTTACAGGTACGAGGGGGCATAATTGTACCAGAACTTTGCATTGCTATAATTGTAAAATGGCCTTCAGAAGCCTCACGTGAGGCTGGCTTAGGAGCTATTCGTATGGCAATGCTGTTAAAATGAGCCAGCCTGGAGGTGGATCCAGCTATAACTGTTTTGACTTGATATTCTGTGTTCTGCCCCTTAACAACCAGATTTTCCAAAGACCTATCTAGGTACCATTACAAGCGTCCAGATTCACAGGATTGCTCAGCATGCTGGCTGCAGGGCAAACAGGCCAATGGTGTCAATGGGGGGGGGGGGGGGGGGCTGAGCCCTTTTAGAACATGGCCCTAGTTGTGGGTGCTGTGACTTTGAAATCTGGCCCTTACCAGCTAAGGGATTCCTGGTCTTCAGAGAACAACTGAACACACAATAGCTGGACAGACTGATACAGAAGAAGGAAACATCATCGGCTCTGATGTAGATGTTGCTTTTGTTCTCTAAGTCTAAAGTAAAGGTCACTCTGACTTAACTGCCTGGCTGCTCTTTGTGCCTGGAGAAACATAACCTGCTTTAAGGCCAGGGCATCAGAACAGCTACCCTGAAATAGAGCTAGGTCCAGACAAAGCCTAACCTGATAGCATGAGGGGAGAACAGAGACCTGTTCTCTTCTGTTCAGGGTCCCCTCGAACCAGTACCACAGGGGACATTTTCTATATTGCAGAGGTTACAATTTTGTCAACATTATTTTTAGTAAAAGTCACAGACAATAAACAAAAATTCATGGAAGCCCATAACCTGTCTGTGACTTTTACAAAAATTATGGGGGGTAGAGGGACACTGATGGGGGGAGGAACTGAAGCCCAAACCCCGTGGAGTGGGGGAGGAGCACAAGCCCCACTGCAGGCAGCTGAGGGCCCCGGGGCCACTGCCGGCTGACCACTCTGGCCCTGCCACCTTGGGGCAGAAGCAGAAACTGTCACGGAGGTCTCTGAAAGTCTCTGTGACTTTGTGACAATCTTATCCTTAATTGATGCCATAAGCAATAAGAGAATCTCTCTCCATCCCCACCCACCTACCCAGCAATGGAAACACCCAGTGCAGGACAGACCCTCTGTCACTGCAGCACTAAGGATTTAAACACCAGCTCTCCTCACCCCTCTTTGCCAGCTCTGCAGTCCAAGCCAGGGCCCCTTAACCCCAGTCCCCCCATCCCTTCTATCACTCAGCTGCCACTTGCTTCCACTGAACATCTCAAGAAGCTCTCAATGGGACGCACAAGGCACCAGGTGAGGATGGAAACTAGGAGGGGACCATAACTTAAAAGAAAACCAAGACATGCATCTGGAGCGGCTACCTCCCCCGCACAGTCTAATGGATGGATGTACTCCACCCCAAATAAATACACTTCTGCTGGAAAATACAGACATCAGTCTCAAGTCACTAAAGCTCAGTTATCAAAATCCCATGCAGTTAGCCCTGCTACTGGGGCTGGTCAGAGCCCCACCTCACACTCCCAACATTAAAGCCTACACAGTCAGTGCTAAACTAGTCAGAATCAGACTCACATAGACTCCTAGACAGGCAGTCCACACCACACTTCAGTCTCCAACAGCAGCGAGAACAGCCTCTCTGCGTTTCAGTGTCATCTGCCAAATGACAGCTGCTGGCCCAATGCTCTCAGCTGTGCCTGATGTTTCAGGCTAGGTTAATCACCTCCTGACAATCAGCCTCAGCTAAACTGGTAACATCTGAAGCAAGATCCCCAATTAAGCTATGCATGCTGGGAAACAGATGCCCAGAAGCAGTTAACCCATTCCGCTTCACAAGGCAGTTGCCTTGACACTGCAAACAGGAGCACAGCACATTAGTGCCAATTCTCTGCTCCCAAACATTTAGCCACTGAAGCGATCCCCCCATGGGCACAGGAAACAAGTGAGACACACATCCTGTCCCTGGTGGAGCCTTGAAATAAAGCATCTGGCAAAACACCAATGCAACCGCCCTAAAAAGAGTTTTTACAGCTGGTGATTTAACAGAATCAGAAAGTTTGAGGTAGAATAACCCTATCTGACTGTCCAGCCTATCTGCAGGAGTCAGTGCAGGATTGGTCTCTCCGGGGCATCTTCTAATCCTTTATCCAATCCAATTTACCCAATAATGGGGCTTCATCCTTTTCAGTTGAAGACTGTTGTACAGTCAAATACAGCTCATGCACAAGAGCTTGTTATATCCCAATATTCAGTCTACACTTTTCCTTGATTTCATCTTATTACTTCTAGCTAAACCTCAGGTTACTACACAAAGCATTTCCCTCCCTCCTTGGCCTTAACAGACTGCAAATATTTGCAGAGTGTTCTATCCTTCCTTAGTCATCACTAACCAAGCTATACAACACCCAGCTGGAATTTTTACAGCTAGATTTTCACAAGAGCTCATACATCAGATGCACACTGGGTGCGGAGTCATGAAAACCTCCTAGCCCTATGTGGCACAGGGGCTGCTGGGCGCTGGGCACTTTCACAGATCTGACAAGCAAGCAAGCAAATGAGGGACCAGCTCTTCTGAAAATTCAGTCCTGACTGTGGATGCTGAGCCCTGGGAACTCTAGCTCGTGGCTTCAAATTTCCTTATAAATCAAACCCTCCAGGTCAGGTCAGTTGCTGTTCTCTGAAAGCCCTCCAGTGTCAATACTGTTCTGGTAACTCAGTGCCCAAAGCGGAATGCAATATTCTAGGTGGGGGTGCACCTTGCAGAGAAGAACTTTGACCTCCCTGCTCTGTGAATGCAATTTCTCTTTTAGGAATTTATCACCCCCCTTACCACAGCATATGAGTGCCTACAATCTTTAATGCAGTTAATCCTCACACATCCCTAGGCGGTAGGGAAGTGCTCCTACCCTCCGCTTACAGATGGGGAACTGAGGCACAGAGGCACTAAATGGCATGCCCAAGGTCACACCAGAAGTATGTGACAGAGCAGGATCCTGGGTAGTGCCCTAACCACTGTGCCATCCTTCCTATCTGCAGTCCAGGATTACACATCTCATTGCAAACACCTAATGCACTGCCCACTCTTGCTCCTAGATCTAGTTCTTCATTAGAGCTGCCTGGGTATTTCTCTCACATTGAACACACGTATTTCAGATCATTCTCCAAGTTGGACCTCATTTGGTTTGATCTGATAGAACCCTGTGAGTAGTGGCTGATGGAAAAGTCCAGTTACTTGAGGCACACCCACCAGGAAGTGAGGGGTGCCTAGCATATTTTATGGAAATAAGAAATCTATATGGGAATGTGAATCTTTCCAAGAACCAAGTGTCAATAAACTCCTCAACCAAACCCAAGGGAAGGGAAAGGAGGTTAAGAGAAAAGAAGGCTATTTAAAAGTTTGCTAAATAAACAGTTTTGGGGCAATTGTTACAGCCTTGTAGAAACTATGCAAAAAAGAAAAACAATCCAGTCCTCCTGAGGAAACATTCTCCACTCTTCCATTTCTTCAAGTGCTTGTGATGCAACAATGAAATTACTGCCAACAAATGGAAGCATAAGGCAGCTGGATAAGAGAATACAAAAGACAGGGTGGGTGGCACCTGGCTTAAGGTCCTGTCTGAAGGTCCCTGCCCTCTTGTCCCATCATATGATTAAATGCATCTCTCAGACATCTCACAGCTTCAGCACTGACTGACAAAAGGGTCCATCTGCTGACCAGGAAACGAAGCAGAGAGAAAAGGCCTGTCATCAGTTAACTGAGGGACCAACCCTGTTCTGCTAGCAGGTGCAAAACACTCCTTTTTTTTGGCACAGGATCGGCCCTTATAAAGCCAGACACATTCAGGAGGGAGTGAGCAGGTTACAGGACAGCACCACACCTTGAGAAAGGCAAGTGAGAGGCAGTGGATCCTCTCTGCTAAAACACTGTCTCTGCCTTTCCCCTCCTTCCCCCAGACAGGCTTGTTCAAACCCAAACCAGAACAAGAGGTGCACTGCAAACCCACAGGAACCAAGGCACAGTGCCCAGCTTCACTGGAACGACCACAAAAGGCCAAGTCCCACACAGCTCCTACCAGTCCATCGCTCTCTGGTGGCACTGTTCAGACAGACGAAACATGGAGGTGTGCCGTGGCTTCTGAAAGCGGGGCACTGAACTGCGCCCCACTGGTGCCATTGGCCTTAACGCAGCTGCCGAACGCACTCCTCCCACTAATGCGTTCATGGGCTCAGGACTGGCTATGCTCCTCTTCTGGGTGCGGAGCATCTCTGGCCATGCCAGCCTGAATCCCCTGGCCCATTAGAAGTCTAAGCACTGGCATGCCAGCTACCCCCTTACACAGGAGCCCCCATCCTGTGCCCAATTACACCCAGCATGCTGGGGCCTCCAGACCCTACCCCGAAGTCTTGCCACTGTTAAGCATCGCTTTCCCCCACGCTTAGTGCTACGAGTTCAAAACCTCCGAGGGTCAAACAAATGATCCAGGTATTTGCTCTTCCCGGAGCCAAGCTGCCCCTCACCCTGGCTGGCTGCGGATGGTGCCCGCCACGGAGAGTGTATGTCGGTCAGTCAGGGTTAGTGTAGGAGATGCTGGACACTTGACAGCTCTGTATGGTCCCAGCCTCCCCCACGCCCGCTAAATCCAGGGTTGCGAGTTCAATCCTTGAGGGGGCCATTTGGGGATTTAGTTGGGGATTGGCCCTGCTCTGAGCAGATCCCTCCTGAGGTCCCTTCCAACCCAGGTATTCTGTGACACCCCTGAGCACCACGCCACCCCCAGCCTGGCCCAAGAGACAGGGGCCTGAGCAGCTGAATCCTGCCTGGGGCATAGTGCTTGGGGCTGGAGCCGCAGCCGTTAACGCCCTGAGAGCTCGGCTGGGGACGCAGAGACATTGGGGGGCGGGGGGAGAATCTGGGGCTCAAAGGCACCAACCCAGGGGCTGGGGGGAGGGAATCACTCACCCCTTGGGGCTCAGAGGCACCGACCCTGGGGGGGCCGGGGGGGTCTCACCCCTTGGGGCTCGGAGGCACCGACCCCGGGGCGGGGGGGGGGTCTCACCCCTTGGGGCTCAGAGGCACCGACCCTGGGGGGGGCCGGGGGGGTCTCACCCCTTGGGGCTCAGAGGCACCGACCCTGGGGGGGGCCGGGGGGGTCTCACCCCTTGGGGCTCGGAGGCACCGACCCCGGGGCGGCGGGAGGACCCCACTCCCCTCACGCCCAGACGCTACGGCGACGGGCGCAGCAGACCCCAGCGGGCTCCGGGCCTCGGCTCCTACCTGCGGCGTCGGGCTCAGGCCGCGGCCCGGCGGGCGAGGAGCCGGTACCCCTGTCAGCGCGGCCGGACGGGGCCGGGCCGGAGCTTCCTGCTCGCCGGGAGCGGGCCGCGGCGTTGCCAGGGCAACGGGCACATGGGCGGCGGCTGCTGGCGCGCGGGGCGGGTACCTGGGCGGGGGGAGTGTGCACCTGTAGGGGGAGGGGCTGGAGTGGGCACGTGTGTAACGGGGGAGGGGGCAGAGCTCCCGGGCGGGGCTGTTTCCTCCCACCCCCCCCAAGCGCTAACAGCCGGGGGCGGACTAACAGCCCCCTCCCCCCCGTGCCCCCAGCGCCCCCAGCCTCCTGTCTGCCCCCCCTCAGCTACCCCCATTGTGTCCCCCCCGTGCCCCCAGCCTCCTGTCTGCCCCCACTCAGCTACCCCCATTGTGTCCCCCCCTCCCCCCAGCCTCCTGTCTGCCCCCCCCTCAGCTACCCCCATTGTGTCCCCCCCGTTCCCCCAGGTCCTGTCTGCCCCCCCTCAGCTACCCCCATTGTGTCCCCCGTTCCCCCAGCCTCCTGTCTGCCCCCACACAGCTACCCCCGTTGTGTCCCCCCCCCGTGCCCCCAGCCTCCTGTCTGCCCCCACTCAGCTACCCCACGGTGCCCCCCGTGCCCCCAGCCTCCTGTCTGCCCCCACTCAGCTACCCCCACTGTGTCCCCCCTGTTTCCCCAGCCTCCTGTCTGCCCCCACTCAACTACCCCCATTGTGTCCCCCTCTGTTCCCCCAGCCTCCTGTCTGCCGCTCACTCAGCTACCCCCATTGTGTCCCCCCCGTGCCCGCAGCCTCCTGTCTGCCCCCACACAGCTACCCCCATTGTGTCCCCCCCCCGTGCCTGCAGCCTCCTGTCTGCCCCCACTCAGCTACCCCCATTGTGTCCCCCCGTTCCCCCAGCCTCCTGTCTGCCGCTCACTCAGCTACCCCCATTGTGTCCCCCCCGTGCCCGCAGCCTCCTGTCTGCCCCCACACAGCTACCCCCATTGTGTCCCCCCCCCCGTGCCTGCAGCCTCCTGTCTGCCCCCACTCAGCTACCCCCATTGTGTCCCCCCCCGTGCCCCCAGCCTCCTGTCTGCCTCCCCTCAGCTAAATCACGGTGCCCCCAGCCTCCTGTCTGCCCCCCCTCAGCTACCCCCATTGTGTCCCCCCCCGTGCTCCCAGCCTCCTGTCTGCCCCCACTCAGCTACCCCCATTGTGCCCATCGTGCCCCCAGGTCCTGTCTGCCCCCCCTCAGCTACCCCCATTGTGCCCATCGTGCCCCCAGGTCCTGTCTGCCCCCCCTCAGCTACCCCCATTGTGTCCCCCCGTTCCCCCAGCCTCCTGTCTGCCCCCACACAGCTACCCCCATTGTGCCCATCGTGCCCCCAGCCTCCTGTCTGCCCCCACACAGCTACCCCCGTTGTGTCCCCCCCCGTGCCCCCAGCCTCCTGTCTGCCCCCACTCAGCTACCCCACGGTGCCCCCCGTGCCCCCAGCCTCCTGTCTGCCCCCACTCAGCTACCCCCATTGTGTCCCCCCTGTTTCCCCAGCCTCCTGTCTGCCCCCACTCAACTACCCCCATTGTGTCCCCCTCTGTTCCCCCAGCCTCCTGTCTGCCGCTCACTCAGCTACCCCCATTGTGTCCCCCCCGTGCCCGCAGCCTCCTGTCTGCCCCCACACAGCTACCCCCATTGTGTCCCCCCCCCGTGCCTGCAGCCTCCTGTCTGCCCCCACTCAGCTACCCCCATTGTGTCCCCCCCCGTGCCCCCAGCCTCCTGTCTGCCTCCCCTCAGCTACCCCACGGTGCCCCCAGCCTCCTGTCTGCCCCCCCTCAGCTACCCCCATTGTGTCCCCCCCCGTGCCCCCAGCCTCCTGTCTGCCCCCACTCAGCTACCCCCATTGTGCCCATCGTGCCCCCAGGTCCTGTCTGCCCCCCCTCAGCTACCCCCATTGTGTCCCCCCCGTTACTGCAGCCTCCTGTCTGCCCCCCACTCAGCTACCCCCATTGTGTCCCCCCCGTGCCCGCAGCCTCCTGTCTGCCCCCACTCAGCTACCCCCATTGTGTCCCCCCCGTTCCCCCAGCCTCCTGTCTGCCCCCACACAGCTACCCCCGTTGTGTCCCCCCCGTGCCCCCAGCCTCCTGTCTGCCCCCACTCAGCTACCCCACGGTGCCCCCCGTGCCCCCAGCCTCCTGTCTGCCCCCACTCAGCTACCCCCATTGTGTCCCCCCTGTTTCCCCAGCTTCCTGTCTGCCCCCACTCAACTACCCCCATTGTGTCCCCCCCGTTCCCCCAGCCTCCTGTCTGCCCCCACTCAGCTACCCCCATTGTGTCCCCCCTGTTTCCCCAGCCTCCTGTCTGCCCCCACTCAACTACCCCCATTGTGTCCCCCCCGTGCCCGCAGCCTCCTGTCTGCCCCCACTCAGCTACCCCCATTGTGTCCCCCCGTTCCCCCAGCCTCCTGTCTGCCCCCACACAGCTACCCCCGTTGTGTCCCCCCCCGTGCCCCCAGCCTCCTGTCTGCCCCCACTCAGCTACCCCACGGTGCCCCCCGTGCCCCCAGCCTCCTGTCTGCCCCCACTCAGCTACCCCCATTGTGTCCCCCCTGTTTCCCCAGCCTCCTGTCTGCCCCCACTCAACTACCCCCATTGTGTCCCCCTCTGTTCCCCCAGCCTCCTGTCTGCCGCTCACTCAGCTACCCCCATTGTGTCCCCCCTGTTTCCCCAGCCTCCTGTCTGCCCCCACACAGCTACCCCCATTGTGTCCCCCTCTGTTCCCCCAGCCTCCTGTCTGCCCCCACTCAGCTACCCCCATTGTGTCCCCCCTGTTTCCCCAGCCTCCTGTCTGCCCCCACTCAACTACCCCCATTGTGTCCCCCTCTGTTCCCCCAGCCTCCTGTCTGCCGCTCACTCAGCTACCCCCATTGTGTCCCCCCCGTGCCCGCAGCCTCCTGTCTGCCCCCACTCAGCTACCCCCATTGTGTCCCCCCGTTCCCCCAGCCTCCTGTCTGCCCCCACACAGCTACCCCCATTGTGTCCCCCCTGTTTCCCCAGCCTCCTGTCTGCCCCCCCTCAGCTACCCCCATTGTGTCCCCCCCCCGTGCCCCCAGCCTCCTGTCTGCCTCCCCTCAGCTACCCCACGGTGCCCCCAGCCTCCTGTCTGCCCCCCCTCAGCTACCCCCATTGTGTCCCCCCCCGTGCCCCCAGCCTCCTGTCTGCCCCCACTCAGCTACCCCCATTGTGCCCATCGTGCCCCCAGGTCCTGTCTGCCCCCCCTCAGCTACCCCCATTGTGTCCCCCCGTTACTGCAGCCTCCTGTCTGCCCCCCACTCAGCTACCCCCATTGTGTCCCCCCCGTGTCCGCAGCCTCCTGTCTGCCCCCACTCAGCTACCCCCATTGTGTCCCCCCGTTCCCCCAGCCTCCTGTCTGCCCCCACACAGCTACCCCCGTTGTGTCCCCCCCGTGCCCCCAGCCTCTTGTCTGCCCCCACTCAGCTACCCCC
The DNA here is from genome assembly GCF_025201925.1 of Gopherus flavomarginatus. Taxonomy (NCBI): domain Eukaryota; kingdom Metazoa; phylum Chordata; order Testudines; family Testudinidae; genus Gopherus; species Gopherus flavomarginatus. The sequence goes on from NC_066641.1 coordinate 6,865,130, forward strand.
ATTGTGTCCCCCCTGTTTCCCCAGCCTCCTGTCTTCCCCCACTCAACTACCCCCATTGTGTCCTCCCCGTTCCCCCAGCCTCCTGTCTGCCCCCCCTCAGCTACCCCATTGTGCCCATCATGCCCTCAGCCTCCTGTCTGCCCCCCCTCAGCTACCCCATTGTGCCCATCATGCCGTCAGCCTCCTGTCTGCCCCTCCTCAGCTACCCCCTTTGTGTCCCCCCCGTTCCCCCAGCCTCCTGTCTGCCCCCACTCAGCTACCCCCATTGTGTCCCCCCCGTTCCCCCAGCCTCCTGTCTGCCCCCCCTCAGCTATCCCCTTTGTGTCCCCCCGTTCCCCCAGCCTCCTGTCTGCCCCCACTCAGCTACCCCACGGTGCCCCCAGCCTCCTGTCTGCCCCCACTCAGCTATCCCCATTGTGTCCCCCCCGTTCCCCCAGCCTCCTGTCTGCCCCCACTCAGCTACCCCCATTGTGTCCCCCACTCCCCCCAGCCTCCTGTCTGCCCCCACTCAGCTACCCCCATTGTGCCCATATTGCCCCCAGGTCCTGTCTGTCCCCACCCAGCTACCCCCATTGTGTCCCCCCCGTGCCTGCAGCCTCCTGTCTGCCTCCCCTCAGCTACCCCCATTGTGTCCCCCCCGTGCCCGCAGCCTCCTGTCTGCCCCCACTCAGCTACCCCACGGTGCCCCCTGTACCCCCAGCCTCCTGTCTGCCCCCACTCAGCTACCCCCATTGTGTCCCCCTCTGTTCCCCCAGCCTCCTGTCTGCCCCTCTTAGCTACCCCCATTGTGTCCCCCTCTGTTCTCCCAGCCTCCTGTCTACTTCCACTCAGCTACCCCACCATGTCCCCAACCTCCTTTTTGCCCCCCATTGTACCCACTGCCTTTTGTCTGCCCTCCTGCACCCCCCAGCCCTCACTCAGCTCCCCCTGCCCTCCTTGCCCTTCCTCCACTCTGTCTCCACTTCCTGTGCTCCCAGTCCTCCATCCAGACCCCGCTGTGGCCAGTTTTATGCAGCTCCATGGGTGATGTCATGCAAATTATGTTGCGCTAATCTGCATACTTGTAAATAACCACAAACTCTAGTGCCTGGTCAACACACCCTGCTCCAAACATTGGCGAACGGGTGCTAAATTGGAATGGCTGGGTGAGAAGTTGGAGGCTGTTTTATGGAGATGTCTATGTGGAAAACGGAGTGGGTGTGGGTGGCATGCCTGGGGGTGTAGATGGTGCTAGAGAGGAGTGGCTGGGGACACTACTCCCCCCTCCACACCTTGCCCCAGCTGCTACCACCTCCAGCTGTTCTTTCCCTGTTCCTATGCAGGAGGAGGATTGGAGGAAGGCAGGCAGAGGGGCTGCCCACAGCTCCCAGGAGCTGGGAGGAGCCATTGCAGGCCCGGAGAGGAAGCATGGTTTAATGGTCAAGGTATTGGGCTGGGACACCCTCCTTCCATCATGGAGCAGGCTTGGGAGAGGCAGCACACTTGGAGGGAGGAAGGAATAAAGCCACCCTCAGGTTCCTCTCCTGGTTCCCCTGAGGACTGAACATCCTTCCTCACAGCTATTAGGCTTCTCTCAAGAGGAACTTTTAAAGCACTGCTGGCTTTCAGCCAGGCCAGGAGCACTGAGGATGGGAGCCATGACAATACTTAGGCGCTAAATCCTTGTTTTAGGTGCCTAAGTCCCAGTTTTGTCTCCACTGCAATCCACAAAAACAGTCATATCTGAGACACACTTGCCCTGAAGATGGGCCTGGAACGTCTGGCAAGCCAGGCAAACTGCTCTCAGCTCCCTGACGTTGATAGGCAGCGATAGTTCTGGTTGTGACCATAGGCCTTCAGTTTTCATACTACCCAGGTACGCTCCCCGGCCCGTCTCCGATGCGTCAGTGACCAGGGACAGTGAGGGCTGAGGCTTGGCAAAGGGCACTCCCACACAGATCACCTGAGGTTGTAACCACCACCTGAGAGACTTGAGAATTGGGGGTGGGAGGGTAACCAGTCAGTCCAGAGAGTCTCGGCTGGGTCTGTATACCTTCACCAACCAAGGCTGGAGGAGGTAAAGGCGCAATCTGACATGTTGTACTACATACGTGCAGGCTGCCATATGCCCCCGAAGCTTCATGGCCGTGGTGGTTGGGAACCGGTGGAGGCTCTCGATGATGCTACTGATGCTTTGGAACCGGAATTTGGACAGGGAAGCTCTGGCTTGCGTGGAGTCCAGGAGAGCCCCAATAAATTCTATTTTTTGGGTTGGGACTAGGGTAGACTTGGGCACGTTCAGAATGAGCCCCAGCCTGCTGAAAGTGGCACGTGCCAACGCCACGTCCTCTTGCACTTGCACTCAAGAATTGCCCTTGATGATCCAGTCATCCAGGTACGGGAAGACCTGTACCTGGCGTTTGCAGAGGAAGGCTGCCACAACTGCCATGCACTGTGTGAACACGCGAGGGGCTGAAACAGGAGTACAATGAACTGGTAGTGTCAGCTGCTGACCGTGAATCTCAGGAATCGTCTGTGCACCGGAATAATTGATATATGAAAGTACTTATCCTTCAGGTCAGGGGCAGCATACCAGTCCCCCAGATCCAGGGAAGGAAGGATGGTGGCCAGAGAGACTATACGATACTTCAGCTTTCTTATAAACGTGTTGAGGTTTCGCAGATCCAGGATAGGCCTGAGCCCACCTTTGGCCTTGGGGATGAGGAAATATTGGGAATAGAATCCCTTGCCCCTGAAATCCTGAGGAACCTCCTCTATTGCCCCTAGAGCGAGGAGCGATTGCACCTCCTGTAGGAGTTGCTCGCGAGAAGGGTCCCTGAAGAGGGATGGGGAAAGTGGGTGGGAGGATGGGAGGGTACTGAATTGGATAGAATATCCCACCTGTATCGTGCTCAGGACCCAGCGATCTGACATAATCTCAGCCCAGGGACGGTACGATTCACAAAGGGAGGGAAAGGATCCGAGACTCGGGCTGGTGCTCCGTCCTCGGGCGCACTTTCAAAAGTTCAGCTTCAATCCAGGGGGTTGCTCGGAGGAGCCCTGGCTGGAGGAGGACTGTGGAGGATACCTCCTGTTTCTGCCCCTCTCTCGATTATAGTCCTGCCTCCGGGGCCCTGGATAGAAGCATGAGAGGGGCTGGGGTTTGAAGGGTTTTCTCTGCAATGCTAGCGTGTGAATTCCCAGAGACTTGAGAGTTGCTCATGAGTTGTTGAGACTGTGCAGTCTCCAGGGCCAGCTCCAGCTTTTTTGCCACCCCAAGTGGAGAAGCCAAAAAAAAAAAAAAAAAAGATAAAGCCAATCGGCGGCACTTCAGTGGTAACTCAATCGTGCTGCTCCGTTCTTTGGCAGCAAATTTGGCAGCGAGTCCTTCTCTCCCTCTCTTCCTCTTCAGCAGCACTTCGGCAGCAGCTCAAAGAGGAAGAGAGAACTGAGAGACCCGACGCTGAATTGCCGCCAAAGACCCAGACGTGCCACCCCCTTTCCATTGGCCGCCCCAAGCACCTGCTTCCTTCGCAGTAGGGTAGGTGGGGTAGGGAGCTCTTTGGAGTGTTCTATCATCCCCTCCTAAAACAGTGTCCCCCCACTCCCATCTGTGGTGATCTATGCAGGCTGACCCCCATGGAGCCCCAGTGAGTTCACTAGGAGGATTTCACACAGGGAGAATTAGAAAAACCTCACTACAACCAAATCAACTCCAAATCTCACTGTGAGTGACGGCTGGTGCTTCTGCCCCAAAGAAACAGAGAGAAGAGACAGGAAAGTGTTTTTGGATTGATTTCCTTAGTCAGAACCTACTCATCTTGGCAACCATACTCCTGAGTCCAGTATTAGAGGAATAGGTCAACTGCTGTGTGCGCCCACAGATAGGGCACTGGACTATGACTCGGGAGACTTGGTTCCTGCTTTGCTACTAACCTGCTGCGTGACCTTGCTCAAATCCCTTCACCTCTCTTCCCCTCCCACCCTTTGCTCGTTTAGACTGTAAGCGCTTTGGGGAAAGGACCGTCTCTGTGTCCTGATCGCTGTTGGGGCGTTCTACGAACGACCATAATGCAATGAATAGCTCTGCAATGAATAGCTCTGCTGGGCCCTGTCCAGCCCTGGTGGGATCAGTGAAGCTGCACCCATTTACATCAGGGCTGGGCTGGCTAATCACGAGCCTCACTTTTTGATACACAAGTTCACTTGGTGGTTTCTGTTTTCGCTAGAAGTTGAGGCTCATGACCTAAGGGCAGGACCAGCTGCTATTTCACCACCAGGAAGGTTCTGAAGAACCGTGTGCCCCCTCGTGACCAAAATGGACAACTGCATCTATCAGTTCTGACACTACTGTCCTCAGAGTATAACTAATAAAAGCCAAAACATTCCATCCCGTTGTGAAGACCTCCCTGCTGCTGGAATCCAAGATTCCCTTTGAAGAAGCCATCCCTTGGGCCCATACCAGAGCTGGGAGATTTTGTACTGAAATCTCAAAACACACGTCCAAAAAGTGGGCCTGGTTTGTAGATAGGGTAACAACAATTCAGGCTATACTAGGAGTAGAGTAGTTTGAAATGGATCTGTGCAGCTTTATGGCTGAAATGGTTGTTATTTGCAGTAGTATCTCTGGCTGCCAGTACCACGGGAAAGAGGGATTGTGAGAGCGGGAGTGTATTTGGGATTACAGCAACGAAGAGCCAGGGAAAAGAGGGGAGATAGTAGGAAATTGGAGGTGTGGAAGATAAACTAGGACATCAGTCAGCCCGGGTAAGTGGTTTTGGGTGCTCACGCAGCAAGGCAGTGGCAGGAACAAATCCAGGTCTGAATTCCAGTCCACTACACTATCCTTCACAAAAACTAGAATGGAATCACTGCGACATTTACCAAAGTCTCCAGGTATCCGGAGATAACCTGGGAGGTCAGGCATGCAGAGCTCCAAATCTTTCTGCAACAACACACGGCAAAGGGCCTTTCCCTGAATGCCAAGGTACAAAACACCTGCACGCTGAGCAAACTCCAAATTTCACCTCTCTGTGAAGGTACAGTGGGAGAGACTCCCCCTTCCCCAGCTCCTTTAAACCTCTGCTTCGGTGCCCGGAATGGCAGAGGTATCACAGTGGCCCGAGATAGCACCCCCTGCAGCACAAGAGCAGTATAGAATTGGGCCAGGCGTTGTTGAACTCTTAGAAATCTGCCCCTTATCCATTGGGGCCAGATTTTCACAGGAGTTCAGCCCCCGAAATGCATGCAAAATGCTGGGCTGTTGTGCAATATCCAGCCACTCGCTTTGGTGCCTACTATCAATTTCCTCTCTGAAAAATACCACGTTCAGATGTCTTCAGGGCTGCAGGCCACGAGGTGGCAGAAAGAACCCAGAAATCCTGTGTTGAACCAGCAGGCTGTATTCACTCCAGGATCCATAAGAGAAAGGCATGAAAAGCAAGAGCTAGTTTCACCCTTACTGTCACGGGGAGGTGCCAGAAACTTTGGCTTTCTAGATTCCCTGGCATTCAAGGTAACCACAGCACTGAACACTGTAGGAAGCACTGTCAGGGTCTGTAATGTGTAACAGAGGTACGGTCGACGGGGCGAGGAGACCTGCCTTCTAGCCTCCATTCTTACTCGCTGCGGCCTGTTCTGTGCGTTAACGTCTCCATCTCTAACATGGGAATCGTAACTCACAGCAAGCTGTGGGGCTTGATCGGTGAGTATCTGTAAAGTGCTTTAAAGGGGGTGTTGGAAGGGTGCAGCGTGACTACCCTTCATTTACAGACCTGTTAAGCTCAGGAATACCCCCCAGCTGCCTTGATGTCCAGTGTCCTGCTCAAGCTACCAGCCAATTTCATGTGCATGTGACAGGCATTTAAATCCCCTATAACACACAGGAATGTGCTACACAGGGGATGGGCTCCAAGAGAGAATGCCAGTGCTTTGCATCTAAACGTACCTCATAGGACTAGCTCCCCTAAGTAGTTTGGGTGGGGTAGGGAGCGCTTTTGAGTGTTATGTCATCCCCTCCTAAAACAGGGTCCCCCCACTCCCATCTGTGGTGATCTATGCAGGCTGACCCCCATGGAGCCCCAGTGAGTTCAGTGGGACTTCACACAGGGGCAGGCAGCCACCCACGCGCATGGATCACCGAGCAGGATCAGGGTCCAAAAACCTGCATCCCCACGCACTTCAATCTGATACAGGGGTGATCTTCATTTCCTGTCCTAAACTGTTGTGAAATGCCCACTTTCCAAAACAGGACCCTCCCCTCTCCCTGCTGCACAACAGACATTAAGATTAGCGCCGGGCAAAAGGAACAAACCCTTTTTTCCCCCTCCCCCTTCCCCCCCCTCCCCCTGGAGCATCACTTTTTATAAACTTTCAAAAAGGCAGGAAGGGCGGCCAGCATATCCCTCAGCCCGCACCGCTTCCTGCAGCCCCCATTGGCCTGGAGTGGTGAACCGCGGCCAGTGGGAGCCACGATCAGCCGAACCTGTGGACATGGCAGGTAAATAAACCAGCCCAGCCTACCAGGGGCTTTCCCTGAACAAGCAGCAGACCGGCTTTGAGAACCACTGCTTTAAACAATCTGGAATCACATTCAAAATGACAACTCTTGGTTTTTACACTTTTCAAGCCTTGTTACAAAGTTTTCCAAGACAGCTCCCAGTGAGTCAGCCAACACTACAGAGACAGAAACCAGTTCAGGACCCAATTCTCCACTGCCATGCACCATGTACGGACATTTACACTAGTGAAAACTGAGTGCTACATGGATGTAAGATGCAGTGGGAACTGTTTTACGGCAACTCTGCCCTATGCACGTGACTGACGGGCAAGGTGCAGGACAATAATCTGCCCAAGATTACTGTGGTGTTTTTTTTTACATAATTGCTGATCCAAATAATAGCAAAGTTCACTTGGTGATACTTTAACCAGTGGTGTGACAAAACGGGGCACTAAATTCCTTTTTCCCTAAGCAAATGGGTGGTATGTTTTTTTGGGGGGGAGGGGGGTCTGCTCTATACAGTTTTTGTATCTTTATAACTATATAGTTTAAGCAATACAGACCCCGAGTGCAGAGCCTTGCACCGATACAAAATTTGTATCCGCATCCAATCTGCAAACATGGTCCACAGCTATAAAGCAGATACGTGCAGATTTGCAGGGCTTTACCCGAGTGTTACATTCATTGTGATAAGCTGTACCGCTATAAGCACCTTTATTCAGATATAAATACGTCCACACTAGAGGGTTGCATCACTTTAACTATACCTGTCGCTAAACCAATCTCACTGTAGCGGGACCAACCTTATAAGCAGACAAACCCTGGTTGAAAATTGCCACCAACTGCACTTTATCAGTAGGCAGGAGTCAGAGTTTATTCTGTTATCATGAATTTCAGTGCCCTAAGAAATCTGACAACCAGTAAATCATGCTAATCCCTCTTTCCCCTAGATTCTCATTAAAAACACCTGTAGCATGATTGCAGTTAAGGTCCAGAGTATAACCTGCCATCAGCCCACATCTCATGATGGGGATTTGTTAATAGGTTATTGGGAATCATTTTATTAGTACTAATCAGCAAGATAAAAGCCACCATAAACTGTAAACAAGTGATTGGGGCAGAAAGCAACTGCATGTTGCTAACCAAACATCTATCCAGGTTCAAAGGGTACAGATGGTTTAATGGACTGGGGTCTGGCGGGAGGAAGGTTTTCCAGGAGGCTGAGCTGTATCCCAGGGTAATGAACCAGCGCTCAGACCTGGAACATTGTGTTCTACAGAAGAGAGAGGGTCACTTTTCCTCCCCAGCCTGAGCCCATAGCTACTCAGTTATCACTCCATTTTGTGTCTTTGCTGATTTATCTCCTCTCCTTGAGTGCAGGACTTTACAGTCAATAGGGTCCAATCTCCCCTGAGTTCCTGCACCATCAGCCCCGCTCTGACGCAGCTCAGCCTGCCTAGTCTGTAGTGTCTGGAATTAGACGGGGCCAGCTGAACATGTTTGGAGAGATGGCTCCGTACCTGTTTGCTGCATTGATCGTCTACAATGAAATAAAAATGATCAAAGAAATGGAAAATAGCTAGTAGATGCATCCCCACTTGGGTCAATGTAGGCCTGTCCCCTACGGTGCTATCCACCGGTACTTTGCTTAAGTCTAGTCTTCCAACCCTTTCCCCTGTTCCACAGCCCAAGAGATCTCACAGACTGGAAGCTTTTGCTAATACTGACCCTACATTTCCCTTTGAGTTTCACTCCCTTGCCCCTACTTTTACCCCCTTGCCCATAGGAAATTCTTCTCTCTTCTTGGTATTTACACACTGGCAAATCAGTACATGTATACCAGGAAAGAACGGTCTCCTGCACTCTGGGCACTGCGCTTACCTGGTGGTGGAGGGGGGTCAGTCACTGCATTTTGAATGGCACTGCTAGAGATCAGATTGTCAAATGCAAGACGACTGACAGCAGCAAACATCTGTACCTTGTTTATGCCAGCAATGTTTGGTCACAAGATACCAGCCTAAGGAGCGCTATGTTCAGACAGATTTCAGAGTAGCAGCCGTGTTAGTCTGTATCAGCAAAAAGAATAGGAGTACTTGTGGCACCTTAGAGACTAACAAATTTATTTCAGCATAAGCTTTCGTGGGCTACAGCCCACTTCTTCAGATGCATAGAATGGAACACACAGACAGGAGATATTTATACATACAGAGAACACGAAAAGGTGGATGGTGCCATAGCAACAGGAAGAGTATAATCAATTGAGATGAGCTATCATCAGCAGGAGAAAAAAAACTTTTGAAGTGATAATTGAGATGACCCATAGAAGGTGTGAGGAGAACTTAACATAGGGAACTAGATTCAATTAGTATAATGACCCAACCATTCCCAGTCTCTGTTTAAACCTAAGTTAATTGTATCTAATTTGCATATTAATTCGAGTTCAGCAGTCTCTCTTTGGAGTCTGTTTTTGAAGTTTTTTTGTTGCAAAATTGCCACCTTCAAGTCTGTCACTGAGTGGTTAGAGAGGTTGAAGTGTTCTCCCAATGGTTTTTGAATGTTGTGATTCCTGATGTCAGATTTGTGTCCATTTCTTCTTTTGCATAGAGACGGTCCGGTTTGGCCAATGTACATGGCAGAGGGGCATTGCTGGCACATGATGGCATATATCACGTTGGTAGATGTGCAGGTGAACGAGCCTCTGATGGTGTGGCTGATGTGATTAGGTCCTATGATGATGTCACTTGAATAGATATGTGGACAGAGCTGGCATCGGGCTTTGTTGCAAGGATAGGTCCCTGGGTTAGTGTTTATGTTGTATGGTGTGCAGTTGCTGGTGAGTATTTGCTTCAGGTTGAGAGGCTGTCTGTAAGCAAGGACTGGTTTGTCTCCCAAGATCTGTGAGAGGGAGGGATCATCTTTAAGGATAGCTTGTAGATCTTTGATGATGCACTGGAGAGGTTTTAGTTGGGGGCTGTAGGTGATGGCTAGTGATGTTCTGTTATTTTCTTTGTTGGGCCTGTCCTGTAGTAGGTGACTTCTGGGTACTCTTCTGGCTCTGTCAATCTGTTTTTTCACTTCAACAGGTGAGTATTGCAGTTTTAAGAATGCTTGATAGAGATCTTGTAGGTGTTTATCTCTGTCTGAGGGATTGGAGCAAATACGGTTGTATCTTAGAGCTTGGCTGTAGACAATGGATCATGTGGTGTGGTCTGGATGGAAGCTGGAGGCACATAGGTAAGTATAGCGGTCAGTGGGTTTCCGGTATAGGATGGTGTTTATGTGACCATCGCTTATTAGCATAGTAGTGTCAAGGAAATGGACCGCTTGTGTGGATTGGTCTAGGCTGAGGTTGATGGTGGGATAGAAATTGTTAAAATCACGGTGGAATTCCTCGAGGGCTTCTTTTCTATGGGTCCAGATGATGAAGATGTCATCAATGTAGCACAAGTAGAGTAGGGGCGTTAGCTCTCGTCCCTTACTCAGACACTGCTTCTGCCTCTCAGCATTTGCCATCTGTTGCTGCTGATAGATCACCAGAAACATGACAAAGCCCTGGCTGGGATGATTTAGTTGGGGATTGGGCGTGCTTTGAGCAGAGGGTTGGACTAGATGACTTCCTGAGGTCCCTTCCAAACCTGATAGTCTATGATTTCAGAAGCAGCTCACACTCACTGGGAAGCGACTAGTTAACTCAAGTGCAATGCAAACCTGTGGGAGATCCAGCTTTGTAAGAAGGGTGAGGTCTTTTTGGCTTGGGTAATGGGATGAGGAGAGGTTAGCTTGGCTGGTTCAAATAAGAGATGGGCCAGAATTGCACAACAATAATTCTGGCTCTGTGTCCAAAGCCTCCTCCTTGGGGTGCTTGGCTCAAATTCAGGTTCTTAGAAAGCTAGAGCCATTGCTTTGTTGTTCTGGGCTGAATGAGCTGCTGGTTTTCGTCCCGTCCAGAAGACGTGTTACTGTTATGACAAACCCCGATCCTCTGGTGTCAGTCCAAGCAGAAGGAGGGTCCGGGGCAGGGCTGAGGCCTTTTTGGCTTGGGTAATGGGATGAGGAGAGGTTAGCTTGGCTGGTTCAAATAAGAGATGGGCCAGAATTGCACAACAATAATTCTGACTCTGTGTCCAAAGCCTCCTCCTTGGGGTGCTTGGCTCAAATTCAGGTTCTTAGAAAGCTAGAGCCATTGCTTGGTTGTTCTGGGCTGAATGAGCTGCTGGTTTTCATCCTGTCCAGAAGACGTGTTACTGTTATGACAAACCCCGATCCTCTGGTGTCAGTCCAAGCAAAAGGAGGGTCCGGGGCAGGGCTGAGGCCCTTTCACTGCTGCTGCTCCGATTGCTAGTATACCTGCTGGTTGAACTTCAGTGTGAAGGGATGTCAATCTAGTGTCTTTGGAGAGGCAGGGCAGTCTAGTGGGCAGGGGCTGGACTGGTTCTCTGGAGACCTGCCTTCTATTCCTGGCTGTGCAATTGCTGAAACTAGGGAAAGTCACTTTGCCTCTTTCCCTGCCAACCATTTATCTGTCTTGTCAATTTCGATTATAAGCGCTTTGGGGTAGGGACCAACTCTTACCACATGTTCGTTCAGCATCCAGCACACAGGGGCCCTCATCTTGTTTGGACCCTCAACACAATACTGCAATATAAATAATAACCACCTTTCCCAAATCCCAACCCTAAATTATACACACAGCAGCAAGAGAAAAGCCGTGGGGCTCGATAATCAAAGAGAGAACGCGCCTTTATGCAGGCATGGGAATATAAATTACTGAAACCGACACAAGTTAATTTATCTCAGCATGTGCAGGATGTGTTTCCTGCCATCTGCCTGGATTTGGCAGACAACACAGGCTGCATCCATATTTCATTGAGAGAAATGAATTCGCTCTATGGCATCCGTTGCCATTTGAAAGCATTTGATGGTGTCTGTTTCATCGTATCTTCTTCCAACTACGCAAGGCACAAAATCTCGACTGAGAAACCAAGAGCACTTCCTCACTCACTGGTCTGTTTCTTGGCAGGTGGAAGGCTGAACACAAAGCCAGTGGAATTAGCCACATAGAAAAGCACCAGCAGGAGAGATTTTAATTCAAAGCTTGACATATTTTGTCCATGCGCCAAGAACTCCGACACGACCCTTACGATTTTCTGCAACATTTCAAAACAATAGGAAAGAAACACAAAGTCACCTTTGAGCAGCTGGGTTAAGTAGGAGAAGAGGAAGGCAGGTGTAGACACTCGACCTGGAGATCTAAATTGAGTTCCTGGCTCCGCCATGCACTCCTTGTGTGTTTCAGGTCAAGTCGTGTCATTCTTCCATGCCCCAGTTTTTCCAATCTGCAAAACGGCAAAATTAATACCTCCTGGTGTATTCAGCTGAGAAGTTTTTGGCCCAGAGGCTGACTCTCACTGCAGATTTTTCAAAGCAGAGCAGTTCCCATTTAGGCATGAAAATAAGTCGATGGACTTTCCAAAGACTTTTCAAAATCTGGCTTGTATTTGGGAACCTAAATGGGAACTGAGCCTTTAAAAAATCTGGCTTCACATGTAAGCAAAGTATCTAACACAGTGTGGTCCTACTTTCCACTGGGGACTCTGGCCACTACTTTAAGACAAATAATAATAATAATAAAATGGAACAATTAAAAAAAAAGTTACATGCTCTCGACAATGTATTTTTAGGGCCAGTCCTTGACATCGTGTTTGTATCCGAGGGCAGAATTTGGCAGTACCAGTGTTTGCAGGACTGGAGCCCTAAAACGATACATAGCGTACCTATACCTTGATGGCTCAATCTAACTCAGAATTGTTACTCGTTGGTAACAGATCCTGCAGCTCGGTTCGTCTTGTCTAGCAATCTCTTCATAACAAGGAATAAAGAGTGGTTGCAAATAGCTCTTTCACTAAAGCGGCTGCCGTTGGCATAATGATTTTATTAAATCTGCCTTGGCTTTTGATGAATCGTCACCCGGCAATAATGAAATTCTCCCTGCACGTCCTCCGACTGGTCATGAGTCAATTCAGAGTGAGATCTCGCTTCCCACTAGTCAGTCTTCAAAAATTGTCAACATCACCTGATCTGAAGCTCATGCTGGGTGCAGCTGGGTGGGAGGATAAATCAGAAAGCAGTGGGGGGTGAAACAAGGTCAGGACCCTGGCTGCTGAGCATTCCAAACCGAACCTCTCACATTGAGAGGGCACCCTCATGCTGGGGAAGGAGATGCTTTAGGTTGTTCTACTGCTGTAGCTGGGCTGATCCCGTTTGAGAAGTTTAAACTGGGTGGAGGAAGAAGGGGAAAACCCCTCATCTTGAACGGGGCCCAGTAAATGGTAGCAGAAAGTTCATTAAAACTCAAGCACAGCTGGGAGTCCAATTCACTGCAACGCTGTCCCAGGCAAACCATCATCCAGAACATCAGCCGGCCAGGGGCCTTCAGAAGGGAAAAGCAGGAGCAAGGTCAGAGGAGATCCAGTATACTGGAGCAGGACCTTGCTGAGGCAGTGCAGTTCAGGAGACCGAGCTCTGGCGTGGGACTTAGGAGACTAGGGTACATCTACACTGCAATAAAAAAAACCATGGCACCAAGTCTCAGCTGACTCCAGCTTCCAGCCTGAGCTTGATCGTCTACATTGCAATTTTATAGCCACGCAGCGCAGCGGCAGCTCCAGGCACCAGCACACCAAGCATGTGCCTGGGGCAGCAGGCCGTGGAGGGGGGGAGGCTGTCAGTCACCATGAGGGTGGCAGTCAGGCAGCCTTCGGCGGCATGCCTGCAGGAGGTCCGCTGGTCCTGTGGCTTCGGCGGCAATGTGGTGGTGGGTATGCCGAAGGCGTGGGACCGGCAGACCTCCTGCAGGCGTGCTGCCAAAAGCCGCCTGACTGCCATGCTTGGGGCAGCAAAATACATAGAGTCGCCCCTGCCGCAGCCTGAGCCTGACTCAACTGACGTGGCCGTGCCAGGGGTCTTTTATTGCAGTGTGGACATACCCCTAGGTTCTACTCCTGGCTCTAGCACTGACTCAATGATTCACCTTGGGCAAGTCACTTGATTGCTCTGTTGCTCCATTTGTGAAATAGGGGTAATCACGGCAGTTTGGGGGATAGTCTGGTCAAATCACAAATTCCATTTTGTTCTGGGAATGCCGTCTATGGCTGTAACCTTCGCTGGGGCTCAGAGGATCTCTTTTGCAGGAAAGACTTGATACCTAGTGGACAGACTACAGGTATGTCTACACTACAATGTAAGCCTAGGGTCAGTGGGACTTGAATCCGCAGACCCTGGGTTTGAAATCCCAGTGGTTGAGCGTCCACACTGCACATTGACCCTAGGCTCCACACCATGGCTCCAGCATTCACCCTGCAGTATGCAGACCTGAGTCCAAGCATCCGTATCTCAGATTTCTTAGAGTCTTTCCAAAACATGGGTTTTCAAATGAGGTTTCAAAAGGGATGGGGCAAAGAGATACAGGCTGATGCAGATGGCAGGAGCTGCAGAGAAGAAGGCTTTCATGCCAAACAATGGGCAAGTTGTGTAAGGGCAGGAGAGAAGGCTGGGGTACAATCAATGTTTTGAGCTATTCACCAAATGCCTTTGCTTTATAGCTAGATGGGAGGGGACTGTTAAAGCTTATGGGACGGGGAGTCTGTCATATTTTTCTGTCACAACATGGGGTCACAGTAAGGAGGCAGTGGAGCAGCACTGAACTAGACAACCCATCAGAAGGGGTTAGAAAGGGAAGGGAGAAGCAGATTTCAAGTAATCCTGAAGTGGCAGGGGAGGAGTTGCTGGAGAATGGGGCAGGGGGTGAAACTGCAGTAGTCGCCTTGTGCAAAGCTCTATAATTACATGTAACTTCTCAGCAGTGACCCATTAATCACTCTGCGGAAGATTAACAGGCATGTAGGACAGGAATAATCCTCCACACGGAAGTACTCTTGGGAGTGTGGCCTGAAAAGCAGGGAGTGACATCAGCGATTCTCCATCCCACTTGGCTATCCGACCTGGGCGGGGGAAGAACCGTTGGCCTGGCCCCAGGCTGCCTTGTGGTGCAGTTGGGCACAGTAGCCCAAAGTAGCTTCAAACTCAGCAGCAAGAAGTGCTGGAATCATGCTAACAATGTTGCACGTTCACTAACGGTGGGACTGGCCGAAGGTGGGTATATTCCAGCCAGACTCGTCTGCAGAGCATACAGACAGGAGCGAGGCTAGCGGTGGGAAGAAAGCTGCTGATGGGGACAGGTGAAAGGTGCCACAGCCCGCTCAGACCGGGACTGAATTCTCTTTTACTCAGGGCAGCTGCTTCTCTCTGGACTGCTCCGGCCCTGGAGCCTGGCTAAGGTGCTGTGAGAACTCCCTGCGGGCAGCTGGCCAGAGCCAGACTTTCAGATGTCCGCACGACTCTGGACCCCCAGAACAGCCTCTCCAAGCGTGTTAGATTCTCTGCAGCTCCTGCTACGAACCTGTGGCTGTCCCTCCTCGAGCGGGAAACCTCAGTGGCCAACTGCATAGCTCTCCTCCTGAGCGGCTCACCAAGTGCTTCGGGATATTTTGAGGCAGGGCCGGCCTGCACGGCTTTCAGCTTAAGCACTCACCCGTCCTCTCAGTCCATGTATCGCACCATCTTAGACCCACAGCGGCACATGGTCCCTTAAGGCCAAATTTCCCATCGAGCTCAGCCCCCAGAGTCACGGCTCAGCTCCCGCTTAGCCCATATTGAGGTGGCTAGATGTTCCCCAGGGCTCTGCCCACAACATGTGCTGAAAACCAGGCCGCTTATTTTAGTGTCTAACAGGGAGCTTTGGAAAACTGTGCTCTATAGCAGTCTGGTTCCGTAGCCCAGTGGGCAGCTTACCTGCCTTCCTACTGCCTGGGGATGTGGGCTACCCTTGCTTCTGGCCCTGCACTGTGTGGTGCTGAGCTGCCTCTGAAATCAACAGATGTGGAGCCTGCAACGGGCTTTCTATCGTAAGAAAATCCCTCATCAAACCCCACATTTATTGCCAGGTTATAAACCATCCGTCTAGACCCTCTGCTCCTGCTCACTTGGGAATGAGGGTGAAAGCATCAGCACCCATGTCTGCAAGAGACAGGTGTGCCAGCCAGCCCGAGAGCTGACGGTCAGCCAGCCCTGGCAGCAGGCACCGAGAGTGGCGGAGGTGCTGCAGAGCCGACGCGATGCCCGTCAGCTCTTTGGATAGCTGCGGAGCAGCACATGCCAAGACAGGACTGACGCTATTAACACACGGGCCCAGATCCTCAAATGGCTTGAGGAAATTAGGAAACGAAATATCTTTGAGGAGCTTGGCCTCGGAGTCTGAGTCCTAACTCAAACCACGTGGCAATGAGAGCCTGTAGGATGCTGGGTCTTGGCTCCGCATATCCCCACCAGCCATGGGGACTACATCCGAATGCACCCCTGTGCAGAACTGGCCCCTCCCTGCAACGCCTGCCACGGTGCAGAAGCAGCATGTGCCCCTGATTTCACACAACAGGGCAGGAATATTCAGTGTTTGCCACAGAAGTCAGAGTCCGCCGGTGTCAGAAATCCAGCCTGAACACAGAAACCCACGTCCCCTCATAAGACAGCCAGCACTGACTAGTTTTGCCCTCTGGTGGGCTGGCCCTACTGGTTATATTCTTCTACGGATGGGCAGGAGGGACGGTCAATGGTTGTGGGCCCAGCGGTGGGACTGAGGTTTCCCCCCCATGCTCTCAGGTAGAGCAAATTCGAAAGTCTGTATTTTTCTAGAAATCCATGACTGTACAGAGGTGGCATGATGCAAACAGGCCCCGCAGAGGTGGCTGGACATGGCCCAGTCTGGTTAACGATCTGTGCCTCCCCTGTTCTGGTGGAAGGAAGGAGATGTGGCCCAGGTTATAGGATACAGGGCTGGGGCTCAGGAGACTTGGATTCTAGTCCCGGCTCTGCTGCTGCGGTGATCCTGGACCTCTCTGTGTCTCTGTCTGTCAAATAAGGATACTGATACCAGAGTGCTTTGGGACGGAAGGAAGAACTGCTTGTTTGTGTTTCTGTGCAATCAGGCAAATATAAGGCAGGTGCAGTGATTAGAAGCCGCGTAGCATAAGAACGGCCGTAGTGGGCCAGACTAAAGGTTCATCTAGCCCAGTATCCTGTCTTCTGACAGTAGAAAAAGCCTTGCCCATTTCTGGCTAGTAGAACACCCCAGAGGCTGCAGCCTAGGATCCACCAATGCTTTATAGACAACAATGAAGCCTCTCAAATCTCCCAGCAGGTATTTCCTCCCTATTTCACAGAAAGGAGAAGTGACGCCACCAAGGTCATGCAGGGAGTAGGTGGCAGAGCCATTAATAGGAACCAGGAGTCCTGAGTCCTAAAGCTGGGACTTCATCCCTAGCGTATGCTCCCTCTCGTGGTTAGATTGGCCCACAATAGATGTCATCTGGGTACCCTTGGGGACATGTTGAATTAACCTCCCCTCCACCGGGGCCTTTCAACCCTAACTTGGCAGGGGAATGCAGTTCGCCTCATTCAGAACACAACTGCCCTGCCAGTACTACTGTATAACCATGGTCTAATCTCACGTATACGTAAAGAGAACTGGGGAAACCAACGAAATTCTCCGCTTTGTCCAGGAGGCTGCGTTTAAATGACTAGAAAGTATTTGTTAATATTGTTGGCAATTATCGAGTCCAGCATTTGTCTTAGCCAGGAACACAAACTCCGTGGGCAGGTTCAGAGATAAGAGACATGCAGCTATTGCACATATTTCATCTTTCTCAAAACAGGACTGAAGTACCATTCGTGGAGGTTTTAATCGCCACGCGGATAAACAACCGCACTGGCGTGCAAGGGGTTTCAAGCAGATGGTTATTGCTTTGGCAGCAGTCACGCTTATTAGCATCAGAGGTGGTTATGTTTTTAAAAAATAAAATACATCATAATGAACTTTGTTACATTTTATAGGCTCATAAAGCTGATAGCTTTGGGGAAAGCTCCACAGACAACCCCCACCCCACTCAACTTTGCCTGAACTTTTCCACTGGCTAAGCTTTCTTTAGTCATGAGAGAAGTTTGCCAGAACTGCAGGGTTCAGAGAGGCAGCAGGTAGAACACTGGATTAGGATGCAGGAGCTCCAGAGCCCTATTGCGGTTACCAGTCATTGGTTAATCACTTTGCCTCTCAAGAACTCTGCTTCCTTTCCCACCCGTCCTCTATTTAGAGAGTTAGGTGTGTAAATATCTTTGAGTGTCTGGGCCTTAGCAGTTGGAGGCAGGGCTGCCTGGGGGGGGAGGGGGGGGGAAGTGGGGCAATTTGGCGGCGGGGTGGCCCTTCAGTGCTGCCGATTTAATTACAATCGAAAGCAAAGAAAACCCCACTCTCTCGCTCCCCGCACACCTTGACGCTTGGAGTCTTCTCGGTCAACCTCGTGAAACACACATGCAGAGATCTGCTAATATTGGCTCGGCGCTGTTGGCATTGATACGTTGTTTTACTTGTGTCGTTTATGAGAGGCGATTGCGAATATTTTTGACTTTGAATAAGGGGGGGGTCACCCACGTAACCCTGGCCGAGGCGATCTAGGTCATCTGGAGAGAGCAGAGTTCCCCTTGAGAAGGCCCATGCCAGGGCGTAAGCAAAGACGTATCCCCAGCTGCTGCTTAATACAGAGTGGTGTGGCACCAGGCCGGCCAGATGAGTGCAGCATCAGCAGAGCTCCAAAAAAGTCAGGTTTCAAGACAAATAAAGGTGGGAACCGTGCAATGGAAACAAACTCAATCAGAACATGTTGTGCAGCTGGGTCTGTTTTGCTGCTACCCGGAATCCCAGCCATGTGCAGCTGGCCAAGCAGGCGGTTGGATTGCATTGGCCTTCTGACCTGAAACATGCCCTGCAGATTTGCAATTTTTCTGCTCGCTCCCCCGGGCCTGCTCCTCCACTGGTTAATTAAAGTCAAGGGCTAAGGCAATCGTATGGGAGTAGAGTAGCTGGCGTGGGGATTTTGCACTGTGCTG
This sequence comes from Gopherus flavomarginatus, assembly GCF_025201925.1. Taxonomy (NCBI): domain Eukaryota; kingdom Metazoa; phylum Chordata; order Testudines; family Testudinidae; genus Gopherus; species Gopherus flavomarginatus. The sequence goes on from NC_066641.1 coordinate 6,883,602, forward strand.
GGAGTTCGGCTGAGTGTTCGTTGACATGGGTCCGTTGAGTGGGGTGATGGTTTAGTGCATAGGGGGTCTGCACGTGGGCGCGGCGAATTCCAGGCAGAGTCTCCGCTAAATACAAAACCATCAATGGTTAGAGGGAGCAGAAGGGGTCTGCTGAGACTGGAGAGACGCAGAGGGCCGAGTGCAGATCTTGGATACACCACTATTGGCCTGGAATAACAAGGAGCAAAACTTGTGGGCCCCCCAATGCAGCTCCAGCAGCGCTAGTGGTAATGGGAGCGGCAGAGGATGGAAAGTGCAGGAGTTTTTACCACGGTGTCATCACAGGGTGCGTCTACACTGAAGCTGGCAGGTGTCGTTCCGGACTGAAGCAGCCGTACCGGCATTAGCTGTGATCGTGGTAGCGTGCTAAAATCACAGTGCAACCCTCGCTAAGTACTCGCTGCTCTTTGTAGCATGCGAGCTCTCCCAGAGCAACTCAAGCTGGGACTTACCCCTCCAGTTCCAGTGTGAACAAACCCTAAGGCACCTCCATCCTGACAACATTACAGCTCCCATCCCAGCACTATGCCCGGGGTGAGTCACGGCTGCCATGTTTGCCAGCAGAGACAAGGCCACAGCCTGCTTTCCACAGCCAGGAATAAAATCCTGGGCAGCGAGTCCCTGGAATCCTTCTCCCTCCACTAACTTCAGCTAAAATTAGGGTGACCAGATGTCCCGATTTTATAGAGACAGTCTTGATATTTGGCTTGCCCTGGATCAAAGGACTCGACCTCTCTGCTTGGAATGCACAGCACCTGCTCACAGGCGGGTCAGCGGCGCACTGAGACACAAGAGGGGACCGGACCAGACTGGGCCCTGAATTTTGCAACTTGAGTCCCTTCATGATCAGCAACTCACAAGCTGGGGTAGGAAGCTCCCCATGGCTTGGGCTGAGTGCCTTCCGCAAGCCTCGGAGGGCACTGGCATTGTATTCCTTGGTACCTAACAGAATGGGGTTCACAGGAAATCTCCCAGACCCCAGCATTTTGAAGCAAAGCAACAACAGGTCTGTCTACACTGTAGTTAAACACTCACAGCTGGCCCGAGTCAGCTGACTCAGGCTCGGGATACAGGGCTGTTTAGAAGTTCAGATTCTGGGACCCTGGGAGGGTTCTAGAGACCTGACTCCAGCCTGAGCATCTACATCACAATTAAACAGCCCCGTAACCCAAGTCAGCTGACATGGGCCAGCCACGGGCATTTCATTGCAGTGTAGACACACCCAAAGGGACTTCACTGTTCCTAGTGATTTGTCCATAGCAGGTGCTCAGGTACCACAGTGATGGGTGGCAGGAAAAAAAACAAAAAGAGAGAGAGAGAACAAGTTAAACACTGACAGCTCAGAGACTCCATGGGCAAACCCAGCAACCATTGCACCCAGCCACTGCCTTTGGGCTTGGATTCAGGTGTCTGACATTCAGCTTTTTGTGTGCGGCTTACGCTTGGCCAGTACCTATAAAAAATGGATCTGGAGGGTTTGTAAGGCCCCAAACCCTGTCTCCTTAATGGTGTGGCATCTGGATCTATTTATACGTATCCACGCTCGGCCATCAGTGCATGCAGCCTTGGAGAGGAGGTATGGATTTATGAAGAACACGGCACCACCCACTGCTGTTTTCAGAAGACAGCCACAGATTCACAAAAAGATGCTCTGGTACACAACAGGATAGGAGATCTGGGTGCGGTTCCTACACTGTGTATCCACAAGGTTACTTAAATGCTCTGGGTTGATTCTTTCCTGCCTGACACCTTGTGTCATCACTTACACTTGTGCAAAACGCAGGTCGTAAAATGCTACCCTCAATAGAACTGAGTGGAGGATTCTGCCTTGATCGTGTTTTACGCAGGGTATAAATGAAGACACAAGTTGCAGGGTGAAATCAGGCTCCTGAGTCTCCATTTCCACATTAAGCCCAAATGGGGTTAATTCTCTTACCCCCGCGTGGGAGGCGTGTTCGCTCTGAGACGCTGGAGGAATGCAAAGGGGTATTTCTGGCACCCAGCATGGCCCATCAAAGCTGGTAAAAAAGACCCCAGAAAGACATTTCGTAAGAAGCATGGCATTCTCACGACAGAGTGCAATACAGGACGTGAATGCGAGGGCAAGGCACACTGTTCAGAGCACCGCAATCTCGCTGTCAGGATCTGGACTCACCCTCTGCTTCCCCTGGACAATGGATCCTCCAGTGAGAGTTAGGAAAACAGCTGCCTTCTGACAGGTCCTTATACAAAGGAGCTGCCAGGAGAGGAAAAAATAACTAAGATAAGGAGCATTTCTGCTGTGTTCAGCCCACAGCAACAGCTGAGTGTGCAGTTCAGATGATAAGTCAGCAATTACTGTTATTAATTGGGAGCTTATTCGCATGATGAGACAATTCACAGATCAGATCTGCTGCTTGTTTCTCGCAGGCACGACCCTGACCGCAGAACTCACCAGCCACTGTTTATGATGTACCGTGCACTTTTGTAATCCCTGCATGCGTAAAACCGGCCTGCACTGGAAAAGCACAGACTGAGTATCTACCAAGAATCCGATGGCTAGTGCTCTCATTGCTGGATCAACCAACTCTCACCCTAGCTACAGCTCAGAAACTCTCCTGCGCAGCATTATGGGAACTCTCCTCTCATCCCCACATGCCCCCAAGACACCTGCTACTAGGGTGACCAGATGTCCCGATTTTATAGGGACAGTCCCGATTTTTGGGTCTTTTTCTTATATAGGCTCCTATAACCCCCCACCCCGTCCCAATTTTTCACACTTTCTGTTTGGTCTAAGTGAGAGCCATGAGAGGGGCAGGGCAGGGCAAGGCAGGCCAGGGCTGGGCCATGGATGTCAATCCTATGCTGTGTCTGCTCTGGGGGGATTTTACCCTGGCTGGCTGGGGTGCCCATGTACATCACCAAAGTGACATGTAGGGGGCAGGGTCAGCTCCCAGAAGGAAAGAGTCAGTCAGTCTCAGCGTGTCCTTGGGGTGCATGAGTGTTTTTTAAGGCCACGGTTTCATGCATGGCTCGCTGTATCGACTGTCTCTGCAAAGCCCTAGGAAAGCCATCCTGGCTTTCTCGCTGTTAAAAACAGGGCCTTCTGTTGCCAACAGACAGAGCAAAAGCCATCTGCAAGTTTGCTGCAACACAACAACGAGATGCCAAAACACACAGCGCCGCCCCCGCCTGCTGCTCCTCCACTCACAGAGCCAGCCAAATGAGCAGCAGGCGCAGGAAAACCCGACTGGTGCTGAGCCACTGTTTGGCAGCCACGCCAGACTGCTACTTCTACCTCCCCGACTGCTCCCACCACCTGCTGAACCCTGAGATTCCCAGGGGGACCAGAGAGCGCAGGGGATTGTTCAGAGTTTCCCTGTCACAGGGAAATCTCCCTTGTGTAAAGGGACCACTCAGTGCAAGGAAAAATTAATTTACTCTCAGAACTGCAGGCTGGGAACTCATTGCTTTCTCGAAGTGCGTCACAGCAGGGGGAGGCGGAGGAACACCCATTCACAAAACCAGAAGTATGGAAGGTGTGGAGCGTGGATCCAAAGCTTAATACTTGGAGTAACCCAGTTAACCGCTTGATGACCACTTCACTATATGCCCCCCCCCAGAAGATAAGGTCATTTGGGGGACAGGGTGGGATTTCTTGCCACCATTCGTGTTATAACCAACTAGTAGCTGAAAGCCCCTACTGGAACACGCGTAACTTTTGTAAAGTCATGTAAAAATGCCGAAAATGGACAGTAGCAGATTGTGAAATCCCAACAACGACGGAGCCTGGCGATGACCCACTGTGGGGGTTTTATGCTGAGTTTGAGCAAAGGTGGGTGAACGTATGTGTAGGGCTGGGAGAGCAGTTGTGCTGATTTGCACAGGGGTTCTTTTGTCCAGGGAGATTGGTGTTGATTAGTGCGGGTGGTGAATGAGGGGTGCGTGCTGCCATGAGGAGCACTGCGGGTTTGGGTTTAGAGTGTGCGCTGGGTGTTGTGTAGATTTGTGTCTAGAGGCTGTTATGCTAGGAGAGTTGTGTTGGTTTATGTGGGTGGCAGCTGAGCCGAGTAACCCATACAACCAATGAGTTTGTTGCATGCAAATTAGCAGCACATTAAGGGTGACAATCCATTGAATTTCCTCCGATAACGCAATAGCCCGGGACTCCTGGCATGGCCTAGACCCATGTCTTACTGCAGCTGTGCACCACATGGGTGTAATTCATAAAGTCAGAATGGCTGCGAATTTACACCCTGGCTGGTAACAAACCGCAAGAGCCCGTGATGGTTCAACCTGGCGGTATTCTAACCTGAAAGGATTCCCAACCATGCTTACAGCTACTTCCCTCTCGTTCCACTGACAGACGTTTTATGCTTCAGAGTGACACACAGAGCGAGACTCCCGGAATCTTCTTAGAGAGCTGGACTATCGCTCCTGAATGCGATGGAGCAGTTCCCCTAGGCCCAGTGGCGAATGCAGCCTGCGTCTGTTAGGACTTGGGCTCGGAGTACTGTACCTTTACAAGGAGGAGTCTGCCTCTCAGTTCCTATGTGGCATTCCGAGGCATGCGGCATGTTGCAGAGGAGACAAGCTGGGTGGTTGTTCTCGTCATCAAATACAACGGTTTCTCCGTCTGGGACTGTGCAGTTGCTCTCTGTGTAGGGAAGGACATGAGCGTGGGGCAGGTGGCCTACACGTGGCATGTTGTATCCAGACTAACGAACAGCTGAGGCAGAAGGGGCAGTAGATGCTCAGCTGGCTGGAGGTGGGTGGTCTAGTGTGAATACTTGCCCTGGGGTGGGGACAGAGCCTCAGAACTGGCCTAGGCCCCCAGATTTGAATGGCTTCATTTCATAATGTTATGATTCTCAGCTCTTCTCGAGGCCCCTCGTCCAGGGCTAGCTCCATGTTTTTTGACCCCAGAAGCAAAAAAAAATTCCTGTGCCTCCCCCGGCCCTGCCCCAACTCTGCCCCTTCCCCACCCCATTCCAACCCCTTCCCCAAATCTCCGGCCCTGCCTCCTCCCCTGGGCGCACTGCATTTCCCCTCCTGAGGGGGGAGAAACGGATGAGTGGCACGCTCGGGGGAGGAGGGGGGGGTGAGCTGCAGGGGAGCAGTTCCTCTCCCCCCCAGCTTACTTCCTGCGGCCCTGCTCATGCCCCTCCACCGCCGCAGCTCGCCTCCGCTCTGCCTGCTCCCCTGAGCGCACAGCTGCCACTCCGCTTCTCCCCCCGCCCCCAGGCTAGCCGTTGTGCAGCAAGTCTGGGAGGGAGAGGGGAGAAGCGGAGCGGCGGTGCGCTTAGGGGAGCAAGCAGCAGTGGAGCGGAGGTGAGCTGGGGAGGACAGGTTCCTCTGCCCCACCCCGGGTTACTTCCTGCGGCCCTCCTCGCATCCCCCACTGCTGCAGCTCACCTCTGCTCAGGGCCGGCTCCCGGCTTTTTGCGCCCCAAGCAAAAAAATAAATAAATAAATAAAGGAGCTGGCGTGCCGCCCCTTGGAAAGTGCCGCCCCACGCACGCTGGTGCCTAGAGCTGGCCCTGCCCTCGTCACAGCCAAGTGGGAGTCACAGATTCTGAAGCAGCTTGGACCACGGCTCAGCCTTGCCCCTTCTTGCTGCAGAGCCAGGCTGAGCTGCACCCATCGTCAGCGGAGGGGCTACCAAGGCTGAGCTGGGAAAACACATTCCCACCTTCCAGACTTGGGCTCAGACCTTGCTCTTGGGCTCACATATCTCAGGTGCAGGGGCTGGAAGTAACACAAGAGGCCTTGGGAGAACTCACAGCAGAACCCCGCTCACCCCCAAGTGGCACCTTCCACTCACCCTGCAGTCCAGAACCTTAACCCTTAAACTGCCCATTTCCCTGGAAGATCCTGGGAGACTGGAGTCTGCAGATGGGGGTGGCCTAACATTCCTGTTTGAAATCGTGGGCACCGAGAGAGCCCCGCTAATGGGAAGAGACAGTCTCAACCCCCTGCTTCTAATACCTCCCGAGCCCCTGTGGCAGAGGCTGAACACCGGAGCAGATGCGAAATGCAGAGTCTCTCTTCTCCAGACTGCTCCAAGCTGGCTGGGCCAGAAGAGGCTGGAGGAGGAAGCATCCTTGCAGACAGAGCTACAGCGGTGGCATGGGCAGAGGTGGGGAATTTTAATCACGTCCCCCGCTGGAGGTGGCTGCAGCTCATTACTGCCAGGTCTCCCCTTGGGAAGGGAGTAGCCCAGGGCAGCAATAAGCAGAACTTTGGTAATCGCAGACTCAGCGGAAAGGCCTCTCTCTCCACTCCTCCCCCAGCAAGAGGTTCCTTCTGCCAGTTCGCTGCTTGGCAGCATGTCCACCTCGTCAACTCTCTGCGCTGGGAAGACACATGGGCTTTAGAGGAAAGAGACAGAGACATTCATAGAATATCAGGGTTGGAAGGGACCTCAGGAGGTCATCGAGTCCAACCCCCTGCTCAAAGCAGGGCCAATCCCCAACTAATTCATCCCAGCCAGGGCTTTGTCAAGCTGGACATTCTGTTACCATGGCCTCTCGCTGCAATTCAGAACCCACGGCTGCCCTGTGCCAGCTGACTTGGGCTCCCAGGACTCGGGCTGCTCAACTGCGTCTAGGACCCTGCAAGGTGGGTGGGTCCCAGAGCTTGGGCTGCAGTCCCAAGCCAAAGGTCTACAGAGCAGTTAAACAGTCCCTGCAGTCTGAGAGTCTGAGATAGCTGGCATGGACCGGTGGGGGGGTTAATTGCAGTGTAGACGTACCCTAAGATCTGGGGGCCTGCAGATCACCCAGCAGTCAGCCAGATCTTGGGGCTCCCCAGAGACTGTAACACACACACATCCAGAGGTGGGTGTGTACACCAGTGAGCACTGTATTGAGACTGTCTTGACTGGCAGGCAGGAGGTTGGTTCGTGCAGGGGACTGGGTGTCAGGATGCCTGGGTTCTATTGCTAGCTCCGGCACTGGCCCCGGGGGACTTTGGGGATAGCATTGATTTACCACACTATGGACGATGATATATGGAAAAGCAAAGGGTACTACACAGCCTGCAAAGGGCAGACTGACCTCCATGCAGCATGTTATCCCATGTGCCTGCCTGACAATGCTTGCTGTCCCAAATCACCCCTCCCTTCCCACCCACACCCGCTCCTCCCCTCAGCCAGTTACCAACACCTCCCTCACTGCACACAGGCTCCAGAAACAGCCAGGAGTGGGTAGAATAAGGCCAAATGGGACTGAATCCATCAGCATTTCAGGGTCTCCGAGGCAGACTTGGGCTCTCTGTGATTTGAGGGCCGGATACCCCACTGCCGAGCACATCGGAATGGCAGCATTTTGCACCGGTGTAAATAACACAAGATGTCATGCAGACCATCCAAGTCCAGGACCTTCCTCCCCAGCTAGGGCACAATCAGATGTGTATGCACCAGCATTTGCTGCTCTGCCTCTGACTCACAGCCGCCTCTGGCTTGAGGGTACCTGAAAGGCAAGGACCCTGCTCGGCACGTGGCTTTGTCACTAGCTTTCCTGGAATGGTGCTTTGGCAGCCGCTAGAGCGGGACTGAACCAGGGATCCCAGAGCCAAAGTAATGAGCTACATGCCAGTCTCATAGCCTCCACAGATCGAGCCCAGAGGGAAACCCAAAACACGCCCGGCCCAGGGGGGCTACAGGGATATCTGCCCAAAGCCATAGGAGGGAAGGTAGAATGACTCACCTTCCTCCCTTTGTGCAAAGCCATCATGCACACACACAGACTCCAGCTGTATGCAAAGCCCTGCCATGGACTGCAGCCTCTCATAGTCACAAGTAAAACTGCACCAGCGTCTGGCCAGCACCCAAAGTCCCAGCTGGCCCAAGGCAATGGCAGCAGCAATTGCAGGGCTGCAGCTGGGTGAATAGATTATGGAAGGTGAGGGGTTAAAAGAAGGGCCAATGACTGGTCTGAAGCAAGGAGGGGAGTGATCACAGACACAGCTCAGCTCAGGTGGGAACAGCACAGCTGATTTGACTCTGTTTGGGTCAGAAGCAGAGTCATGGTTTTCCCCTGTCCTCTCTAATGGGATACCTTCACGTGCCCCGTTTACTTTATACATCACTACTGTGAGGGGCCCTCCTGCAGAGCTCTGAGACTGCAACACACCCAGGGGTGCAAAGGCCTCTCCAGCCCCTGGAAAGCTGGCAGAGATTCTCAGTGGGACTGGAGTGAGGGGGACTCAAGGGGTAGCATGGCTCAATGCACCTTCCCTTGCTTGAGCACTGGCTTATTAACCCCAGGGTTGTGAGTTCAATCCTTGAGGGGGCCAATTAGGGATCTGGGACAAAATCAGTCCTTGGTCCTGCTAGTGAAGGCAGGGGGCTGGACTCAATGACCCTTCAGGGTCCCATCCAGTTCTATGAGATGAGTAGATCTCTATTTATTTATTTTTATTTTTAATCCACCGGCTGATTACCAAACAGAACTCTGCGCATGCATCTGCTCGCTGCTGAACAGCTGCAGAATTAACACCCAGCACTAAGGACACGCAGCCCCGTCTGTGCCCAGCTCATGTTCCTCTTCCCCATGGCAGAAGGTTTACCTGGGCGGAGACTGGGGCGGGGTGCCCACGTGGCAGATGCAGCAGAAGAACTTGAGTAGAACAGAGCAGAATCAAGACAAGTCACGTGTCAGTTCTGGGGCACTGAGGCCAAGAGCCCTTCCTCACACAAGGCCCAGACCCCTCCAGCCTGTCTAAGAGGAGACCTCTTTAGACCGGAGTTCATGTCACCAGTGAAATAGGTCTGCTCCTATGCCCACTAACAGCCCAGCTGGAGCCCACCGTGTCCCATTGAGCAGGGCCGGCTTTAGGAAGTGCGGGGCCCAATTCGAACATTTTTGGCGGGGCCCTGGCAGGGATGACTTAAAAAAAAAGTGGAAAAAAAAGCCTTTCATTTTTTTCATGTATTATTTACTTTCCATAACTATATGAAAAATAAAATTATATATTATATACATTGCATCATATATGCTGTTGATTGGCTATTAATGACCTCCATTTCACATGTGTGGGTCCCCACCACTCCCTGGGGGTGTGCACATGTGTTGGTCCCAGCTGCTCCCTGGCCCCCTCATTGAAGCAGGTGTGCCGGGTTACTGCCCTGGAAACTGCAGGGCAGCAGTGGACATGGGGCTGGCTGGAGGCAGGGCAGGGGCTGACTGGAGGTAGGGTCTGGCTGCAGGCAGGGCAAGGGATGTGGGGCTGGTTGGAGACAGGGGGTGTGGGGCGGACTGGCTTCAGGCTGGGCTGCAGGGGGGTGGCAGCAGGGGTTTGCAGGTCGGGAGACAGCGGAGTGTGGAACTGGCTGGCTTCAGGCAGTGGGGTGCAGCAGGGGTTGGCTGGAGACAGGGCAGAGGGTGCGGGCTGGGCAGGGTGTGAAGGGCTGGTGTAGGCAGCAGTGTGTGGGGGGCTGGCTGGCTTTGGGCAGGGCTGCAGGGGTGTGTGGCAGGGGTTGGCTGGAGACAGGACAGGGAGTTTGGCAGGGGCTGGCTGTGGGCACGGGGTGCAGAGCTGGCTGCAGGCAGGGGGTGCTGGACTGGTGTGGGCAGGTCAGGGGGTGCAGCAGAGGCAGCTGGAACCCCAGCCCTTTAAGTAGCCCCCAAACCCCCTTCTACCCCGCCCCGGACCTTTTAAATAGCCGTGGGAGCCCTGGGGAATGCATGGAGGTGGCGGGGCTCCGGCGGCTATTTAAAGGACCGGGGTGGCAAAGGCAGCTGGAGCCCTGGCCCTTTAAATAGCCCCCGGAGCCCCTCACTGCCCCAGGGCTCTGGGGGCTATTTAAAGGGCCCAGAGCTCCAGCCGGGGTCGCGAGGCTTGCCGCGCTCTGGCCGGAGCCGCCAGGCTTGCTGCACTCCGGCTGGAGCGTGGCAAGCCCCACTGCCCCGCTCTCCCGGCTGGAGCCCCGGCCGGAGCCCAGCAAGCCCCGCCGCCCCGGCTGGAGCTCTAGCTGGGAGAGCGGGGCCGCTCCGCGCTCCCGCCGGCGCTTCGCTCAAAGGAGCGGGACCATGGAAGACCCCGGAGCAGACCGCAGCCAGGGACCGGGGTAAGTTTAAAAAAAAAAATTAAAAAGGTGCCTAAGGCGCGGGGCCCTCTTAGGCGCGAGGCCCGATTCCCCGGAATCGGTCGAATTGGCCTAAAGCCAGCCCTGCCATTGAGCTACAGACAGCACCCAGGAAGCAGCTGTCTGCTTTGGTCTGTAGCTTTTAAAGAAGGAATTCCATCTCTATTTGAATGAGATTTTATTTCTCCCCTGGTGGAGAGAAGCTGGCACCAAATTACCTTCACGGCTATTTTTGGAAAGCTGCATAAAGCTAGTTTAACTGTCCCTGGGCCTTCCTGAGACCCTGGCGTGTGGAACGGGTTTGCTGTTTCGAGTTAGGATGCGTCGACCCTGCTGTGCGGCACTCCTGCCAGTACATTGGCAGGGGCTATTGAAAACCCAACAACAGATCAAGAGATGGTGACCAGACGAGGTAGGGGGATAGGAACCAGGAAGCCCCTGGAACTAGATTCCTGGCTTTCCAGCTGGGGAAACACAGCCAAAGGGGCTAGCTGGCCATAGATCTGTTACAAGTGTCCTGCCCCTGAGCCACGTAATAGCACAAGCTTCAGCCAAGAGGCTCTAGGGGGTTGGTGCCTTCCCTGTGGGGATCCTTGTTACTAGTAGATGCTCAGTGAAAGTCACGAAGGGCTGGGTAGCGACTTCCCCTTCCCGTTGCTTGGGGTGCAGGATTGTTTCCGTGCGGGTCTCACATGCCCAAGCAGGCTGTAGTGCGGACGTTCTGCCGCGAGGCTGCTCTGACCCATTGCCAGTCGGTGCTGGGAGTGGACACAGAGCAGAGCTGGCCAGAAGCCAGTGAAAGCTTGAGGCCAGCCCTGCATGGCTCAGAGCTACAGGATAAGGACCAGCCCCTGAAGAACGGCCGATGAGCTATATATGGTACTGGCCTCACGCCAGCCAACATCGCTGCCTGGCACTCAGTGAGAGCTGATGCCACCCATTGACCCCAAATATTTCCTGTGTACTGTATAGGATACTAGGACCACATGCCAGAGCAGGAAGGACTAAGAATATACCCAGCTCTGTGTCACAGATTTTTCCTCCAATGGGAATCCAACCCACGTGGTCCCAGCATCTGCTACCTTTGGGCAGAGGGGCAACACTGTTGTTATTTGTATTATGGTAGCATCCAAAGAGGAAAGGTTCTTGTGCAAGTATATTGTAGGGAATGTGTGTGTCTATATATGTTACTGCCCTCTCCTGGCTGGAATCAGAATTGTTCACCTATGCACCACAAGCCCTATACTGCTGAAAGTTAAGGGAGATTCTCTTCTAGCTCACGTGCTGAGACCAGTGCCTTTGGAGCAGTGAGATTAGAGTTCTCTTCTATCTGTTGCTATGCTGAGTGGCTGTGGCCTGTACCATGGGGTCTGCTAGGAAGCTGCTAGGTTGCCATCCAATGTTTTTCCATGAGCTTCATCCCCAATACCTGTAAAAATGAGTCTGGGCACTTACAAATCTTTGCTTCACTAGCTCTATTTCTAGCCCAAGTGCCTTTTGGCCTCTTAGGGTACGTCCACATGGAGATAAAAAAACCCCACAGCTGGCCTGGGTCAGCTGATTTGGGCTTGCGGGACTGAGCTCCAGGGATTGCTGTGTAAACGTCCAGGCTCAGGCTGAAACACAAGCTCTGGGACACTACGAGGGTGGAAAGTCCCAGAGCTCGGGCTCCAGCCTGAGCTTGAATGTCTACACAGCAGTTTTTAGCCCCGCAGCCCAAGACCCACGAACTTGAGTGAGCTGACCCAGCCCTGCTGTGGCCAGGCCAGGGGACTCTTATCCCCATGTAGGCGCGCTTAGAGTTTCCTGAGGTCATTGTCACACTCACGTCTCTCAAGAAGTCATGTTGGAGCTGTAAAAGCAGAGAGGCAGAGGAAGGAAGAGCTTTGAACATTGCACTCATGTGGCCCTAGAAAGATAGCACAGCAGTGGCTGGATTTTATGTTTGTTTTTTCATTCTAAGCTTTGGCCATAATGCTCAAATTAATTTAGTTTAATTTATGGGTGTTGCTTGCTTTGGACACAGTTCTTCAGCCTAATGTTCCATAATTATTTTAGTAATCCCAGGCCTAAAATCAACAGCAAAAAAGGGTTTTTTTTAAAAAAGGATCACGAACTAGCTGTTTTTATGAAAAATTAGGAATAGAGACATTTTTTCCTCCTCTCAACAACATCCCAGCATCTGGGAAAGCAGCTTAGCGCATTAGGTGGCATGATAATTGATTGCATTCATAAGTAAACCGAGATCATTTAAAACCGGGGTCTGGAGAGAGGAAAATTCTCCTGGCTGCAGTGGTTTTACCAGTTCCTGAGAGGGGCATTGTGACCACAGGATAGTGAAACTCCTGCCGTCAGGAGGATTTACACTATGAAGCTTGTGTCCCTGAAAAGGATCTGAGTCAGTGTGAACAAGTGCAGGTAAAATAAAATTTCTTACCTGGGTCACTACTAGCAGATTAGTTGTTAAAACAGTGAAGCATGTAGGCTGGGCTGTGTACAGCTCGCTGGGGATTTGAACACCTGCTTCCTATTAAAATGACTGGGAATTGGGCATATCAATGAGATAACAGCAGCCCCCAGGGTTGATCTAGTGTTTTCCCACCCATCCCACTCAAAGGTCTCTTCAAAGGAGGTCTGGATCATCTCCCTATTTTACAGGTGGGGAAAACAGAGGCACTGAGGAGGAAGTGACTCAGCCCCGGGCTCAGCGTCAATGTGCTGTTCCAGGCGCTTGTGCGCCTGGGCACTTTGGTTTACACGAAGCCCGTTCTATCACAGGCACTAATGTAGGTCCCTGTCCCCATAGGAGTTGAATGCCATCTCTTCCAACACCCCCGTGAAGCAGGGAAGTGCCATTAGCCCCATTTACTGAGGCCTAGACCTCTCACTTCCATTGATTTCAATGTCCATTAAAACTAGTGGAAGGTAGGAACCTTGTGACGTTTGAGGATCCAGGTCAGAGAGCCTAAGGGGCAGATTGTTAAAGGTATTTAGGCACCAAGAGATCTAGATAGGCACCTACTGGGATTTTCAAAGGTGCTTGGGCACCTAACTCCCATTGCGGGGGTTAGGCAGGTGTCTGGCTTAGGCACTTTTGAAAATACTATTAGGCACTTAAATACTGTGAAAGGTCTGCCATGAAGTGACATGCCCAAGGTCACAGAGGCAGCCTGTGGCAGAGCAAAGAACTGAACATGGGTCTCCTCAATCCCTCACTAGCAATCCAACCCCCAGGCTACCCTTCTGCAGACACACCCCTCCATGCCCATGCAGCCATTCGCTACTGTGGGGACAATTCCCCTCCAGAAACAGGTTTTCTTCTCCTTGGCTAATCGCTCAGTGGCCCTGGAGCTGCTGGAGGGTCCCCCAGAGCAGAACCCTGGACCCTGAATGCTCTTCATCCACAGCACAAGTACCGCATGGGATAGTGGCGAGGCTGGCTTTGCCCAGGCTGGCCCTGGCCTGGCTTGCCCCCAGGAGGACGAGGGGAGTTCAGTCTGCGTGGCCCACCTGGTCTTCAGCCACTGCACTGAGTGTGCCAAGGAGTGGGGGCCAGTGGGGGTCTTTGTGATCGGACATCGCCTTGGACCTCTTGCAGTTGTAACATTCCAAGCCAGGCTACCAGAGGTGCAGGTCAGAGACTGCACGTTGCAGCACAGCCTGCCACTTGAGACACCTCCCTGCCCAGTGCTCAGCCAGCCCCGAGCTCTCCTCCCCCCTCCCCCGGTGCTCTTGCCTCACTAGGGGCAAGTCGATAAGAGGCATCAACTCAATTCCTTCCGACATGCTCTCTCCCGCCTGCCCCCGGCCCCTTTCTTCTAATCCTCCTTTTGCAGGGGCTCTCCATGGTGAGGGGGATGGACCCACCGGCAGCGCGGCCGCCTGCTCTGCTTAGCCCTGTCTGTCAGGTGATGGAAGGAGACTGGGCAGCTTCCTGGCCTTGCGTGGAGCAGCTCTTACATGTCCTCTGTTTTCTGGTCGCTGAACCCAATTAACATCATGTCAAGGAGCAGCAGATACTGGGACATTCCCACGAGGTGCCTTTGCAGGGAAAGGAGAGCACAGCAGGGGAGAGCTGGTGCCGTGAGTCCCGACTGGAGCAGGGAAGCAGGTGGGTGTAAACTCAGGGGGTGTAAACTTGGGGGGAGGGAGGGGCTGCTTCTCCATTCTCCTGCAGCCGGTATCTTCACTTACACCGGTGCAAAGTCAGCCTGCTCGTGTTTTACACTCACTTTGCCTGAGGGTACACAAAGGCGTGGCACAGGGCAGTGGAGAATCTAGCCCAGGGAGTTCTTTGCAAAACAATGAATTCAAAGTGCAAGAGGGAAGTGAGAGGATGTGACGCATGGCTAGGAAAGGTTAAACATCCTGCAAAATAAATAACCCCCATAAGGCATGTGGGGAGATCATGTTTGTGGTTTTGTGTATTTACATATGTATGAATAGGGTCAACCGATGTAATCAACAGTCTCTGTCTATGTTGTATTCTGATAATTCAGAGGTCAAAAGAACATCCTAGTATTTAAATGAATTGTAAACATGGGATATGGTATTCGTCTCTCTTTGAAATGTACTGTGAATGGTGGAGGAACAAGCAAATGGCCTTTTATTAATTCGTATAGCTACGCACCTCCTTCTAAGTCATCCTAATTACCCGTCGTTCCCTGAGGAAATCCCAACTTGACAAAAGACATGAAATTGTATAAAAGATCCTTGGGTCCTAATTCTGTCATCTCAGATCTGCTTAGGCTTTATCAGGGGAAGATTGAGTCGCAAGACTGAGGTCCCATTTGTGCTAATATGCCCTGAATATGAGATTTGGACATTGGACTATAACCTATGAAAGAACTCTTTGCAGCTACATAGTTCACTATCTCTGCTATGAATGTGGACCTCAATGAATTGAACTCTATGTCTGTAGGTACATTGATCTTTTAATCATAGTCTCTCTCTTTTGTTTTTTAATACATTTTAGTTTAGTTAATAAGAATTGGCTGTAACGTGTATTTGGGTAAGATCGGAAACATTCATTAACCTGGGAGGTGACGTGTCCGATCCTTTGGGATTGGTAGAACCTTTTCTTTTATATGGTGAAATAAGATTTGCAGAAATTCTCATCGTATTTGACATGGGTACCTGGATGGAGGCCTGAGGCTGGATCACTTCACAGGAACAGTGTTGTTTGGACTTCTGCCCCATTCTTTGCAGTTCACCCTAATTGAGTGACCACAGTTGGCTCCCCACTAGGACCCTGGTCACAGAGGAACAAAAGGCTGACTGGAGCCCAGAATGCATATGGCAAATTTCTGCTGTGCCAATGCACCTCCCTCCTCAACTGTAGCTTGCTTTCTGTTCCAAGCCTGCCTTTTTTCTTGTCATCTCTACCAATGCATCTCACTGCACCCCATGCGATTCCAACCTTAGCACCATCGACTGTCTCAGACCTGTCATAGCGCTGTCTGACACCTCAAAGCCACCTACTGTCTTGAAGCTGCCTCGGTGCTGCATCTTCAGAAAGGGATCCGTGATAGGGACCTGCCTCAGAATCCTTACTGCCAGAAAGGAACTCACAGCAATAAAACAGAAGTACTTTCCTCTCTCCTTTAGCGTGCTCCAGGCTCCCTTACACAACTGTGCTTGACTGTGAGCTTGGTCAGGATGACCTCCCTGCCCCAGGCACATTTGGTGCAGTTCCCTTGTCCTTTCATTTCCCACCAGGGATAACAGAATTTTACTGCTCCCCAACTCAAAACCTAATTGTATTTTAACCAAAATGACTCAAACTGTCACATACCTGAAATGTAAATGAGGCCTGGCCCATTCAGTCACTTCCCCATGTTCACCAACAGATGCCAGCAGAGAGCGCCCTCCCCTGTGCAGCTCCTGTCCATCTGGAGTTCTCCAGCAGCTCTGGGCTGCTCTTCTTCCTAATCACCAACAGGTGTCAATAGTGAGCTCCCTGGGGCTTCAGGGTTTACATTTATACTGGTAATTGTGACATAGGTAACCGAAAAGAGATGGGGGGAAGGGCGTCATTCTGGGGTTTTTTTTTGTTTTTTTTGTGTGTGTTGTGTTCCTTTAAATGCAGGGGATATTCCCCACCTGCTGCATTTGTGTTGCCACTGGGGTGCAGAATGTTCCAGAACGGGACATTCTCTCTCGCACACACACCACTCCCCCCATGGACTTGATATTCGTTCTTTCTTTGTTGTTCATAGCTGGCAAAGATTGTGTAGCTGTGTGTGATATTTTATGGCAGTTAGTTAATGGACTGATTTGCATATTTGCAAATTATTTGCATCTAACCAAAAACTTCATCATAAAGAAATCATAAAGAAACCACCCAAGTGCCCCCTTGTGCCCCAGAGTGCATAGGCACTGATTCCGTGGGTGCTTCCCGGGCTTGGGAGGTGGGGCTGCAGCATGGTTCCCTCCCCTTCTTCCCAGGCCAGATGTCGCATGGAGGGAAGGAAAAGGGGGAGCAAAAAGAAGCCACTCCAGTGTTCACATCACAGGAGAGGGTGGAGCAGAGCCCCGCTGAGCAGCAGGGCCCTTTCTTCTCCCCCCTCCTCTCCCCTCCCGCAAAAACGGTGCCAGCTCCTGATGGGAGGGGAGATAGCCCTGCTGGCTTCTGGCAGCAGCTGTGATTGGCAGCTGTTCCCTAGGGGATGGGCAAGCCAGTGGGGAAAGTAGCCGATCAGAGAGGGCTGTCCCCCTGGCGGTACTAAAAACGTGCCCCGTCAATGACTCAGCTGGCAGTTCGGAAGTTGTATTCCCCAGCTTGGTGACCTGGCACACGTTCAGCCCCGTAATGCATGTTCCACGCCAGGTCTGGTTGTTTTCCAGTCCCCTTCCTGGTCACCAGATTCTTCACAGACACAAAAAGCAATAATGGATTTCCCAGTCTCAGTGACTATTGCTTCAGCTTATGGGAACGGGGGTGGAGGGGGGGTGAAATCCTGGCCTTATTGGTGTTAATGGCCTAACTCCCCGTCACTTTGCTAGGCCCAAGGATTTCAAGTTGGAGAGAGCGTGAAATGTTCTTCCGTTGTAAAAGAGCTGGCAGCCTCCTCCCCACTCCCGCATAAACCATCCCCTCTGGAAACAATGGGCCTCAGGGTGTGCAAAGCGTCACGTTTCCTGAGGTTGCTGTAGTAATTCCCTGGCAGAACACACACACATTCACACACACCCCTTTTTTCCAGGGCCTGGTGTTTGACTGAGGCTTGTTGTGAGCTAAACCCAGGTTAATGTAAACAACACCCAAGTTCCCATGATCTGGGGCTAGGAGCCACCAAGTCTCCTCGACGGACACCCTGGTACGTGAGCCTTCTCCACACTCCAGCTTTGGCGCATCTCAAACACGGCAACAGCCACCTGTGGTTTGTGTCCACGCCTGATGTCCCGTGGATTCAGGATTGTGGCTATGAGCAGGGATGGACTGTGCCCTAGGCACACCAGGACACAAACCCCATGGTCCTGCCCCAGGACTCGCCCCCTCCCCTCCCACAGAGGCTGTGGATGTGTCAGCCCACCCTCCTTTGGGGCAGATACCATCTGGTACACCATGTTTATATTGCGCCTGTCACATGCAGTCACTGTGCTTAACTGGCTTTTAGACGCTACAGTAATAAACATGATAATGACCAACTGGGTAATATTTAAAAACTGGACACTCCAGCAGGAGTGCCGGAACCTCCCCTGCCTCGCCTCTTCCCCCAAGGCCCCAGCCCTGCTATTCCCCCAAAGGTCTGCCCCTGCCCCGCCTCTTTCCCCAAGGCCCTGCTCCCATCCACTCCTCTTCCCCCCTCCCCTCATCGGTCACTGCTTTTCCCCTCCCACTGCCTATTCCCACCTGGGTCAGGAGGGACACAGAGCTGGAACTGTGATCTTCAGCCTTTCAACACAGGTAGGAGGCTGGTAGGGTTAGTGA
Organism: Gopherus flavomarginatus; assembly: GCF_025201925.1. NCBI lineage: Eukaryota > Metazoa > Chordata > Testudines > Testudinidae > Gopherus > Gopherus flavomarginatus. Next base: position 6,901,643 of record NC_066641.1, read on the forward strand.
CCCTGCACCTCCAGGCCTCCCCTACCCGCAGTAACTGGACATTGGGTGTCCAGTCAGTAGATCTGTCCAGTCCCCTTTTTGCCCGGACTTTCCGGTTGAAAACCAGGCACCTGGCCACCCTAGATAATGATGATGAACAGCTCAGAGGCCAGGCATGATCTGGGCCTAGGCTGTTTGTGTGTTTCAAGAGAAGGTCTCGGAATGAGTGTGTGTGTTTGTGTGTGTGTGTGAGAGAGAGGGAGGGTATATGTTTGTGTTATTCCTTGATGTTTCCCATCATGTTTGGGAGTGAGAGATCTTATCCCTCTCCCCAGGTGGCCAGGCTAAATTGGCTGCACCAGGAATGCGTTTTTATATTAATCAAAAGCAAAATAATAATAATAATGGAGTGAAATCATGTATTCCTGCTCTGCCACAGCACGGCAGCAAGCTGCAGAATGCTGCTTGACCCTGTCAATGGCTACAGCAGCCAGCAAATGTGCCGCAAACTGCGCTGAGTGCGTGTGAAATCTGGGCGTGTGAGCTGAGTTCAGGGCTGCGTGGTCATGTGTCAGTGGAGGGGTTGGAGTGTGAAGTTGCGTGTGTCGCATACCTGTGTATGTAGACGTGTGTCTATATGCACACAGGTGAACCGGTGTGTGGGCGTGTACTTGCACATCTGTGTAAACCTCTGTGTGTGTCTGCATGCGGATCAGTTTGCACGTGTGCGAAGCTCTGTGTGTACCATGTGACCGCGTGTGTGGAGTGTAAGCACGCCTGTGTGTGGGTGCACAGACTGACCTTGGAGCTCCCTCGCTCTGTCTTGCTCACTGGCTCTCTCACACTCTCCAAGGGGCGGCTTAGCATTCATCTCCGTGGCAACACATTTTTCACATCCTTTAATACCTCCAACCACTCTTATCTGTTTTGTCTGGAGTCCCAATTAAGCAGAACACAGGCCGCCTCAGGCCTGCAGCTCCGGCTGGTGTGGGAGATGACATGCTTAGCCCGGAGGAGAGTGGGTGCTTGCCCCACCCACAGCCCCTTCTGGTGGCCCAGGGGCCAGGCAGCTGGAGTGAGGCTTCCTGGCTGGGGTTTCTGGTAGCAGCGACGAGCAAAAGGAGAGGAAAATACAGTTTCAATAGCCCCCTTCTGGATAAACTGCTCTGAACAGGTCCTTGCAAGGAACTGTGCAGCTACTGAGCCTGCCATTAGGGGGAGCCCATGTATGTTCTTTAACCTAATATTGAAGAGAGTGGTGCCTAGCAGTTAGAGTGTGGCACTAGGGGTCAGGACTCCTGGATTCTATTTCTTCCTCTGCAACCGACACATGGCGTGACTCAGGGCAACTCCCTTCCCCTGGCTGTGTTCACCTCCTCATTTAGCATAATGGGGGACATTGAGGGTATAAATACCCTTAAAAATCTGGCCCTGCACTGACATCACCTGTGCATTTATCTCAATAGGTCTTAATCTGATGTTCCCTTCTTTGTGTCTTTTTACAGCAGCAGTTCAATGCCTCTCTTACAGGGAAGGCATTAATTCAGTGATCCAACAGATCTGGACCATCTCTCACCCCGGCATCCTAAATCAATCACCATTACATCCAAACATGCCTAGCGGTCAACCTGGGAATTCTCTTTCATTAGAACCTGACATTTCTTTAGTGGAACAGGGTTTTTTAGGTCATGAAATGAGACGTTCAGAGAACGCTGCAATTTATCTCGGACAGCTTAGTGGGAAGCAGAGATCAAAAGCACTGATATGGCCCCTATTATCACAGCATCTGACAATCTTTACTGCATTTATCTTCACGATACAGGCAAGTGAAGTCTGGCTGTCTCCGTTTTGTGGGTGGAGAACTGAGGCACAGATGCTAAGAGTTTGTCTGCACAGAGGGGAGGTGTAATTCCCAGGGCGGGCAGACACACATGCACGACACCTAGAAATAGCAGTACAGCTGGGGCTCAGGCTAGCTGCCAGTGGCTGCTCCAGGCACCAGCGCTCCAAGCGTGTGCCTGCAATGGCAAGCCGTGGGGGGCGCCCTGCTGATCCCCGCAAGGGTAGCAGTCAGGCAGCCTTCGGCGGTATACCTGCGGGAGGTCTGCCAGTCTTGCGGATTCGGTGGCAATTCGATGGCGGGTATACCGAAGACGCGGGACCAGTGGACCTCCTGCAGGCAAGCCGCCGAAACTGCAGGACTGGGGACCTCCTGCAGGCAAGCCGCCAAATCTGCAGGACCGGGGACCTCCCGCAGGCAAGCCGCCCAAGGCTGCCTGACTGCAGTGCTTGAGGAGGCAAAAATGCTAGAGCCACCCCTGTACAATCCCACCTTGACCTCCGGATCTGTACTCGGCCAGTTAGCTAGAGCTGGCGTGGCCATGTGGCTGTTTTTAGGTGTCAGAGCAACGCAAGCTAGCGTCGATATGTCAACCCACACTGGGGCTTAACCTTCCAGCTGCTGTGTAGCTATGCCCAGAGCATCTGTCTACACTGTACAAGGGGTGGGTCAGAGTTTTGAGTTCCGCCGTGGCTTGTGTCCACCCCAGGTCATTTTGCAGTGTGGACGCAGGTCCAGCTGCAGACTTGAGTCAGAAGGTCTGCGTGGTGCAGTTACAGGCGTGTTCGTGCAGCTGTGGAACTCGGGTCCGGCAGTTGTCAACTCAGGTTTACAATGCAGTGTGGAAGCTTACGCACAGGCTTGGAACCATCGAGTCCGCAAGCACCGGGTCCACAGGCCTGGACTTTACAGTGCAGTGTAGATGCACCTTAAGGGACTCACTACAGGAAGCTTATAACAGAAGAAGAAATTGAACTAGGCTCTCCTAAGCCCCTGCCTCACGTCCTAACCACTGGACCATCCTTTGCTCTCTGGTAGAGCTCAGATAACACCAGTCAGAATCCAGCCCTTCACACACGCCGTCTTGCATGACATTTCCCCGGGTCTTGGAATTGCTGAACATCAGATACATCCCACCCAGTCATGTGACTGTTTTTGGCCAGTCACAAACCAGGTTCGTCTTCTGTTGAGGAGTAAGTCATTAGTGTCTGCAAAGCGCTTTGAGAATCTCAGATGGAAGAGGAGAGGCAGCCGGGTTGCCAATTCTCCAGGATTGTCTTGGAGTCTCCAGGAATTAAAGATTAATACTTAATTAAAGATTATGTCATGTGATGAAACCTCCAGGAGTACGTCCAACCTAAATTGGCAACCAGGTCAGCTTGGGAGCAGTGGCATTCCAGAACAGAGCCTCACCTTCTTCTCTCCTTGGGATCCATTCAGCACGGGCATAAGAACCAGCCAACCTATTATTATCTCCTGGCTTTGCGTGAATGAATAAGTAATTCCTGATTTCCCAGCTGGCAACAGAGCGCAGAAGATCTGTTACCAGTGCTGCTAAGGTGTAGCTCCCTTCAGCTCCCGTGCTCCTGCTGCTTAGAACTCTTCAGACAGCACTTCAAGCCCTAGTATCCCAGCTGTGTAAATGATTTGTATCTAGTCTGTTGTCTGCCCCATGTGGATTCATTATACTTTGACGTGTGTCACACTCCCTACCTGACTTTGCTTTTCCATGCTGCATAAATCGACATTTCAAGAGAGCAACAAGCAATAAAAATGAGCCCAGAGACCTTCAGTGTCAGTCTGAGCATTAAGACCAGCAACAGGCAAGTCTCAGACTGTTCAGGGGGTTGGATAAATATCTGCATCCTTGTAAGTTTCTCCAAACGTATCTCTGCTGTCTTAAGAACACAAGAATGGCCAGACTGGGTCAGACCAAAGGTCCATCTAGACCAGTATCCTGTCTTCCAACAGTGGCCAATGCCAGGTGCCCCAGAGGGAATGAACCGAACAGGGAATCATCATATGATCCATCCCCTGTCGCCCATTCCCAGCTTCTGGCAAACAGGGGGCTAGGAAAGCTTCAGAGCATTGTTTTGCATCCCTGCCCATCCTGGCTAATAGTCACTGATGGACCTATCCTCTTTTAGTTGGGCTGGAAGCCTCATGAGAACTAGCTTCCTCCAGAGATTTCGCCTGCTCCTTGTTTCTGACTAGGGTGGGAACCCAACATTTTTTCATGGCATTTCGGTGTGTCTCTTTCTGATCCCAGATGGAGCTGTGGAAAGCAGAGTGGTCCCCTGTCATAACATTTCCTCCCAGATCTGGACCTTAGCGTCCAAAATATGGGTGTTAGCATGAAAACCTCCAAGCTTAGTTACCAGCTTGGACCTGGTAACGCTGCCACCAGCTAGGAATTATACAGTGTCTAGCTCACTGTGGTCTCCCCAAAACCTTCCCTGGGGGACCCCCAGACTCAGATGCCTTGAGTCTTACAACAAAGGGAAATAACCCCCTCCCCTTGTTTTCTTGTTACTTCCTCCCAGGCTCCCCTCCCTGGACGACCCTAGGAGATTCCCAGCTTCCAGTTCTTGAAACACAAGTACCGAGAGATCTAATCTCTCTTCCCTCTCACCCAGAGGGTATGCAAAGTCAGGCTTAGTAAATCTAACACAAAGAGATTTTCCCCCTGACTTCTTAACCCCACCAATTCCCTGGTGAGCTGCAGACTCAATTTCCTAGAGTCTCCACTAAAGAAAAACTCCAAAAGGTCTTAAAAAGAAAGCCTTATATAAAAAGAATGAAAAAGACATTAAAATAGTCTCTGTATTAAGGTGACAATATACAGGGTCAATTGCTTAAAGGAAAAAAATGAATAAACAGCCTTATCCAAAAAGAATACAATTTAAAACATTCCAGCAACTACATACATGTAAATACAAAAGAAAACAATATAAACCTATTGTCTTACTATCCTTGTACTTACAATTTGGAAACAGAAGATTAGAAAGCCAGGAGATAGAAAGATTACTCTCAGAGCCGAGAAAAGGAACAGACCCAAGAACAAAGGACTCACACCCAAAACTTCCCTCCACCCAGATTTGAAAAAGTCTTGTTTCCTGATTGGTCCTCTGGTCAGGTGTTTCAGATTACTGTTGTTTCCCCTTTACAGGTAAAAGAACATTAACCCTTAGCTATCTGTTTATGACACGCCCCCCAAATTGCAGACAGTGGGGAACCTCACTGGCGGCGATTTTTTCCTAGAACTTTAAAATAAACTGATTAATACAACACATGCACCTTTACATATACCACTAAGTATATAACTAACAGGCTTTTACATTTTAAGAACACTTTTTAACTACTGGATTCTGGGAAACTTTCACGAGAGAGTGCATCAGCTACTTTGTTAGAAGCTCCTGAGATGTGCTGAATTTCAAAATCAAAATCTTGGAGAGCTAAACTCCAACGAAGAAGTTTCTTGTTGTTCCCCTTGGCAGTATGAAGCCACTTTAGCGCAGCATGGTCAGTTTGTAGCTGGAACCGCCGTCCCCAAACATATGGGCGTAGCTTTTCCAGGGCGTACACAATGGCATAGCATTCCTTTTCACTGACTGACCAGTGACTTTCCCTCTCAGACAGTTTCTTGCTGAGAAACACGACAGGATGGAAGTTGCGATCCGTTGCTTCCTGCATGAGAACTGCTCCTATACCACGCTCAGATGCATCTGTGGTTACTAGGAATGGCTTGTCAAAGTCCGGGGCCCTGAGCACAGGGTCAGACATGAGAGTTGCCTTAAGTTGGGTAAAGACCTTTTGACACTCATCAGTCCACTTAACTGCATTGGCTGGGTCTTTTTGGTCAGGTCGGTCAGTGGGGCAGCAATTTGGCTGTAGTGTGGTACAAATTGCCTGTACTATCCGGCCAAGCCTAAGAAGGATTGAACCTGCTTCTTTAACTTTGGGACAGGCCACTTTTGGATAGCATCCACCTTAGCCTGTAGGGGGTTTATGGTTCCTCGACCCACCTGGTGTCCCAGGTAAGTTACTCTGTTTTGGCCGATTTGGAACTTTTTGGCCTTAACAGTTAGTCCGGCCTGCCTGATGCGCTCAAAGACCTTTTCCAGGTGTAGTAGGTGTTCGGGCCAGGAGTCTGAAAAAATGGCCACATCATCGAGGTAGGCAACTGCATATTCTCCCAGTCCTGCTAGTAGACCATCTACCAGCCTCTGGAAGGTGGCGGGTGCATTTTGAAGCCCGAAAGGAAGGACATTAAAATCATACACCCCCGCATGGGTGACGAATGCTGACCTTTCCTTGGCAGGTTCGTCTAGCGGTACTTGCCAGTACCCCTTGGTTAAGTCTATTGTGGAGATGAACTGGGCATGTCCCAACTTCTCCAATAGCTCACCGGTGCGTGGCATTGGATAGTTGTCCGGACGAGTTACCGCATTTAGCTTACGGCAGTCCATGCAAAAGCGTATTTCCCCATCTGGTTTGGGTATGAGAACCACTGGAGATGCCCATGCACTGGTAGATGCGAGGATTATATCCATCTGTAGCATGTTCTGGATCTCCCGTTCTATAGCAGCTTGGGTGTGAGGAGACACCCGGTAGGGTGAGGTTCTAATGGGGTGAGCATTACCTGTATCAATGGAGTGGTATGCCCGTTCAGTCCGCCCTGGGGTGGCTGAGAACAATGGGGCGAAGCTAGTGCACAGCTCCTTGATTTGTCGCCGCTGCAGATGTTCCAGAGTGGTTGAGAGGTTCACCTCTTCCACGCCACCGTCTTTTTTCCCGTCGTAGTAGACACCTTCAGGCCACTCAGCATCATCTCCCTGGACTGTAAACTGACAAACCTGTAAGTCTCTGGAATAGAAAGGCTTGAGAGAATTAACATGGTACACTCTGGGCTTTAGAGAGGAATTGGGAAATGCTATGAGGTAGTTCACAGTTCCCAGGCGCTCTTGGACCGTGAATGGCCCTTCCCATGATGCTTCCATCTTATGGGCCTGTTGCGCCTTCAAGACCATAACCTGGTCTCCTACCTTGAAGGAACGTTCTCTGGTATGTTTGTCATACCAGGCCTTTTGCTCTTCCTGAGCACCCTTTAGGTTTTCTTTAGCAAGAGCTAAAGAGTGTCGAAGGGTGCTTTGTAGGTTGCTTACAAAGTCCAGAATGTTAGTTCCTGGAGAAGGCATAAACCCCTCCCATTGCTGCTTCACCAGCTGTAATGGCCCCTTAACCTCGTGGCCATACACAAGTTCAAATGGTGAAAACCCTAAACTGGGATGTGGTACAGCCCTGTAGGCAAACAGCAACTGCTGCAACACTAGGTCCCAATTATTGGAGTGTTCGTTGATGAATTTACGTATCATGGCCCCCAAAGTTCCATTAAACCTTTCCACCAGGCCATTGGTTTGATGGTGGTACAGGGTGGCAACCAAGTGGTTCACCCCATGAGTTTCCCACAGTTTTTGCATGGTCCCTGCCAGGAAATTAGATCCTGAATCTGTAAGGATGTCAGAGGGCCAACCTACCCTGGCAAAAATGTCTGTTAGGGCCTAACACACAGCGTTAGCCCTGGTGTTGCCTAGAGCTACTGCTTCCGGCCATCGAGTAGCAAAGTCCACGAAAGTCAGAACGTACTGCTTTCTTCTGGGTGTCTTTTTTGGGAAAGGACCCAGAATATCCACAGCTACTCACTGAAATGGGACCTCAATTATGGGGAGTGGCTGGAGAGGGGCCTTGACCTGGTCTTGGGGCTTTCCCACTCTTTGGCATACCTCACAAGACCGGACATACTTGGCAACGTCCTTGCCCATCCCCTCCCAGTGGAAGGACTTCCCCAATCTGTCTTTGGTTCTGTTCACCCCAGCATGGCCACTGGGATGATCATGGGCTAAGCTTAAGAGCTTCCCCCGGTACTTAGTTGGAACCACCAACTGTTTTTGCGGCTGCCATTCTTCCCGATGTCCACCAGAAAGAATCTCCTTGTATAAAAGTCCTTGGTCTATAACAAACCAGGATTGGTGAGAAGAGCTGAGAGGCGGTGGGGTGCTCCGTGCCGAAGCCCAAGCTTTCTGAAGGCTGTCATCTGCTTCCTGCTCAGTCTGGAACTGTTCCCTTGAGGCTGAACAGTTCCTCAGACTGTGGACTTGGGATTGGTCCCTCGGGAAGCGATGTAGGTGATGGGGTTGTTTCCGTTGCTGGTGAACCGCTCTCCGCTGGTGCACCTGAGGGTATTTCAGGCTCTGGCTGAGCCTTTTGGGTATGGCTGTCTGTTGCTTCTGCCAGTTCTGGCTCGCTGGCGCCCTCTGGCGTTGAGTTTGAAGAAGCGGTTGCAATTGCTGGTGCTGGATGCTGTTCCAGTTCCGGGCCTGGAGGTGCTGTGGCTGTTTCAGTGGTTGGCATGGTATCCGGGTCCACTACCTCTGTCTGGGTCTCTGGTAACCCAGACAGGGCGTCTGTGGACGGCTCAGGAACAGGAATGGGTCTGGAAGCTTGCCTGGTTTGGCTGTGTGTAACCATTCTCACTCTCTTGGCCCGCTTCACCTGGTTGGCCAAGTCTTCCCCCAGTAGCATGGGGATAGGATAATTGTCATAGACTGCAAAAGTCCACATTCCTGACCAGCCTTTGTACTGGACAGGCAGTTCAGCTGTAGGCAAGTCTACAGCTTGTGACATGAAGGGGTAAATTGTCACTTGGGCCTCTGGGTTGATGAAGTTGGGGTCGACGAAGGATTGGTGGATAGACGACACTTGTGCCCCCGTGTCTCTCCACGCAGTAACCTTCTTTCCACCCACTCTCAAAATTTCCCTTCGCTCCAAGGGTATTTGAGAGGCATCCGGGCCTGGGGATCTTTGGGGTGATGGTGGTGTAATGAACTGCACTCGGTTGGCGTTCTTTGGGCAGTTGGCCTTGATATGTCCCAGTTCATTACACTTAAAGCATCTTCCAGCTGACTGGTCACTGGGTTGAGGTGGGTTACTGGAGACTGGTGAGGTGGAAGAATAGGGTGTCTGTGGCTTTCTTTGGGTTGTAGGTGGGGTCTTTGGTTGCCCTCGGTTGTAGGGTTTATTGTCGGTGTGCCCTCTGGGGTATTCGTTCCCCTTGACAGTAGCTTTCTTGCTTTCTGCCACTTCCAACCATCTGGCTCCAATCTCCCCTGCCTCGGTGAGATTTTTGGGTTTTCCATCTTGTATGTACCGTGTTATGTCCTCAGGAACACCATCCAAGAACTGTTCCATTTGTATGAGGAGGTGCAGTTCGTCTATGGATTTAACATTGGTTCCTGATATCCAGGCCTCATAATTCTTTCCAACGTAGTAGGTGTGTTTGGGAAATGACACATCTGGTTTCCACTTTTGGGTTCTGAAACGCCGACGGGCATGATCCGGGGTTATCCTCATTCTGTATCTGGCCTTGGTTTGAAAAAGTTTATAGTCGTTCATTTTCTCCTTAGGCATTTCAGCTGCCACCTCTGCTAAAGGTCCACTGAGCTGTGGCCTCAGCTCTACCATGTACTGGTCTTCAGAGAGGCTGTACCCAAGGCAAGCTCTTTCAAAATTTTCTAAGAAGGCCTCGGTGTCATCACCTGCCTTGTAGGGGAAAGCAGAGTGGTCCCCACCCCCGAAATCTCCATGCTAACTGGCCCCTTGCTAGAAGAGAGACCACTGTGGCTCAGATTGTCTTTTCACCCCTGGAAGTGGCTCTGTCAATTCATTGGCAATGCATTGTGGGTAAGCTATTGTTGTATTGAATGAGAGAGGGCTTTGGGCCCAGATCCTCACAGGGGTGTAGGTGTCTAACTCCTATCGATTTCGCCAGGGGCTATACTGGGCTCTCAGCTCACAAGAAATTTAACCATCCACGGATGTATTCAGACCACGCTCATCTGGAATATCGTCACTGGGGTCCATGGAATTACTCTGTGTTTATCCCAGTATAACTGAGAACGGAAGCTGAATTCAGGCCTGTCCTTCCATCTTTCCACAGCATGACATGGATGGAAACAACGATTTGTGTGACTCATCAATCAGCTGGCCCTTCTCAAGCTGGCTTTCAAGGACCCAAGGCTTCCTAAGTGAATTCTTCCATAACACTCCTAAGCTCTCCCAGAGCCTACCTCATTAATTACAGCTTCCAAAGGCATCTCCTGCGTCTCCCACCATTGAACCCGTTTGGGAACAGAATTTCTCTGACAGCTTCCGCTTTCCCAACTGTTTATAGTGTCCCAGCTGGGATTTCGGAGCCTGCTCTCAGTGTTGCAATCTGCTGGGCATGGCAGGGTCTCGAAGCTTGATTCCTAATAGCAAATCTACAAACTCTCTAAACCCAGACAGTGACTCATGAAGCTCCCTTCCCTTTCTGCCTTCTGCCTCCACTGGCACCACAGTTACACCTGTGGCTCCGGAGGAAAGGGTTTCGCATCCTTCCTTAAGATTTTAATGAACCTCATACATTTCTTGAGCATATTTCAGGTCCCATGTTCTCCAAATATATGACTGCAACCACTGCTGCAATGCAACTGCCTCTGGGATAGAACCTGGCCACTTCTTAACAGCGCACAGCAACCCTTCACAACAATTTAGGAATGGGAGCATAGAATATTCCTCCCCCCACCCCCCTAGGTGAAACTGCAGGGGGAGTTCAGGGAGGCAGAGTATAACTGCCTGGGATAGAATTTGGCTAGGACACCACAGTTAACACTTCCACTCTCAGGAACAGCTTCACAGAAACTCTATTGCCCACAAATGGTCTGGATTTCAGTTGCAAGTCTCATGCCAAAGGTGGCATCTCTGGAAGCACAGCATCGACACAGGTTTTGTACTGACTCCGAAGGAAGAGCACCCCCTACTGAATTGCCGGTTCTGCTTTCTGCTGCCATCTCCTCTAGCACCACCCTGGGGCTGAGACAACACCTTCAGCCCCTCCAAAACACGGGTGCACTTTGCATGACTATGTCATCTCTGCCAGCCAGCCTAGGAGCAGCACCCACAGGTCTAAGGGAGCCACAGGCAGTGAGGAGAAGCTGATCAGATGTGACAGCCTTGCAGGGAAGATTCCCCCTGACCCCAATTTAACTGAATGGACCAGCTGTGTGACGCAGAGCAGGACTTCAGAGCTGCCCCAGGGATCTGCCTGGTTCCTTCCCCAGGAGCGCCAGCAATGTCGAACATGAGTAAGTACTAATGCCATCCAGAGACTGCAGCGGGAGCTGCACTAAACGTCTTTAGCACCAGTTATGAGGAGTTCAAGGCACTTTACAAACGTTACCCCATGTCATTCACAATAATCCCCATGAGGCAGGGGAAAGACAGTCCCCATTTCACAGAGGCCCAGCGTGGTTCAGCGTCCAGTCTCAGCCAAGGTCCCTCTCTCCGATTCTAACTACATCGGCACACGCTCTCCCAAGCCAAGTCCTCGGTTTCTGCCAAGACGGGCAGCCCCATAGATAAACAATAACCCCCTGCTGAGTGACAAGGTAAGCACAAGTCCCTGTGCAAGCTGAAGGCCTGACTCTAGGGATGTGGTGCTACAGAGGGGCCTGGAGGATTCTCCATCACTTGCAGTCTTTAGGTCCAAGAGCTTAACGAGAAGTTACGGGCTTGGTGCAGGAAGCAATGGGTGATGTTCTCTGGCCTATGCTATGCAGGAGATGACCTCCGTCACGTGGGAGCAAGCAGCAGGAGGTTTGTCACGGCTGGCATGCCGCATCGCAGAGGAGGTCTCGGCGGCTCTGCAAGCTGCCCACTAGACTGCCCGAGACTGAGGCAACAGGTCAGATTTGATTGATTAAGGCTTCCAACTTGCACTGAAAATCTGCAGGCGGTGGGCACCTAACTCCCTCCGCAAACCCCAGGCCTCCCCTCTGCTTAGTGCCCCATCAGCCACGGAGAGCCACTATCCTGGGAGCATCATTCCTTCCTAGCGTTACTTACCCACTCCCAGAGCTCAGTCTGCCACTGAAGGTCTTTTAAGAGCTCTGTGGATTCCCACATAACACTACGCAGCCTGCCTGAGTGTGAGCCACAGGGGGAACTGGGAGCCTTCCTCAGGGAAAGCGATTTAATCAAGAGGAAATAGCAAGTCCAGGTCAGGTTAACCCTTTAATAGCCATCTTGGGAGAGCAAGCTAGAACTGGTCATTCTGTTAGCCCAGGTGACAGATAATCAGCTAAAAGTTAGGACCTGAGTACAGAGCTTGGGAAACCTGGGTTCCATTCCTGCTATTGCTAATTGCTTGTGTGACCTCAGGCAGGTCATTTAATCTCTTTCTACATCAGTCTTCCTCTGTCAAACAGGAATAACTGCGCTGCCCTTCTTTACAGGGGATAAATGTTTTCAAGTTTGTGAGGCACTTGGATATCTTGCCAATAGGAGCCCTCTAAGATCGCTAGAGCTGCACTGCCGCACGTTTCAAACAGCTGGCTCAATGTGGTTTTTCCTTTATCAATGTGAATTCTCTGCACAGGGCAATAATCTGCAAATCTGCCCCCAGAACTGACCCTCTCTCCCACCCCATTATCAGAGATCTCAGACCTAAGGAACGGAGTCAGATTCCACATGCCTGATGCGTCCCAGTGTCCATGTATTTACTAGTCTGCCTGGAACGACAGGGATCCCAGCACGAAGCCAGTTCTCCGCAGGAAGGAAAGGATCCTGTGATGAGTTGCTACTAACTTGCTAATGTGCAAAATTCACTTGTTTGCAACTACCTCCTGTTCTCCATGCAGCCCCTCACTGCAGTCTGTAGGACTGGACGAGTGTTGCTGGGAGGCAGGATGGGGCCCCTATTGTGTTATGGACTGATTCTGTCTCCAGCCCTGGCCCCTGTATGCTGCTCGGCAGGGAACAGGAGCTGGAGCTGTGCGGCAGGGGGCTAGGAAAGAATCATTCAGTAAGCACAGCATACAGCCACCAGTTGTGCCCCTACATAGCAAGGCTGGGCCCAGGGGCCATTTGGGGGGATGCCAGGGTCAGGTGGGCTTGAGTCAGAGTGGGAGAGGTTGTCTCCTTAGTGTATGCGGCTTCAGGTATTCTGGAATGCAGAGAAACCCAGAGGCAGCACTTGGGAGGCTGCAGTAAATTAGAGCACCCTTGGGGCTGCTCTAATTTACAGCAGGTGCTATTCTGCCCTTATAGCAGATCTGAATTCAGAGGCTTCACCTTTGAGCCCCCTCTCAGCCACCTTTTCCCTACTCCTCCTTCCAACCAGACTGTATGTTCTGTCCTGGGCTTCCTGGAGGAGCAGCCCTGAATCTCAGCCTGGGGCTGGGAAACATTTCCCTTTGGATCAAAGGGGCTGTGGGGCTCATCTTCCAAGGGGTCAATCAGCCCACATCTCCAGCTGATGCCAATGGATGCTGAGGGTGCTCAGTGGTGCAGGAACACCAGGAACTATACTAGTACATAGAAGGGAAGAGAATGGATTTATGACAGCTGTCCTCCAGGGGAAGGACTCGGGGTTGTGTTCAGGGCCAGGGTCTCCTGTCTAATTCGGTTACAAGATTTAGACCATCCTCATGTTGCTAAAGGGTGGGGTTTTTCACAGCTTGCCTGCTCAGGGCTCAGTTGTGCCTCTTGGGCGCAAGCCCATGTTGCAGGTGGCAGAAGGGATTGGATTTCAGGAGGCACACGCCCCTCCTTGAGAACCCAGGCAAGTCTGCTGTGCCCAGCTCCTGCTGCCCTTACATGTCTAGTCAGTGCGGATGGCCAAGGCCCTGGCTCCTCTGAGCTGGTTTGAGCCCCCTGGGGTGCTAGGAGGGCACAACCGCTGTGCTCAGGGGCACCCCAAGGCTCGGTCAGCGTCCCAGTGAGGGAGGAGAGCTGCATCATGGTGCATCTTGTCCCTTCTCCCTCTGCACTACTATTGGAGCAGCGGGGCTCCACCCCACCGCCTCCCCATGGCTACACCCCCTCCGGCGAGCACAAGTCGAACTTCCAATGAAAATTAGTGGGAGCTGCAGGTGCTCAGCTGTCTGCAGATCAGGCCCCACGGGTTGGGTTTTGGGATCTCTGCCAGAGCCGCACAGAATTTCAGCAAGAACATCCGGGCGCAGCCCTTTGAAGGCAGGCGGCCTGCAGCTGTGGGGCTTTGCTGCTCTCAGCAAGGCGGCTGAGAGCGCAGATCCCCTGCACGTAGAGCGGATGAGAATTAGCCAGCTTTAACCCACAGTTAGTCTGACTTCTACTTGTATTGCAGAAGTGTCTTGCAGCCCCTGTCCTGGAGCAGGACCACCTTGTGCAAGGCCCTGTACAAACAGCACAGACAGTCCCCACCCCGAGGAGCTGACAATCTAAATGTCCAAGGATTGTTGTTTTCACAGGACATCTTCCAGTCAGATGATGTTTCTTACGGGTGCAAGGGAGAGGTGTCTTTTAACTAGATGCTTTGTTACGGAGTCCTCCCTAACCCGATGGTTTATTTCGCAGGGGGACCCAGGGACATTGGATTCTCTTTACAAAGATCCTTCTATCCAGAAGGTTTTCTTTGCAGGAGCTCTTAATGGTAATTCTTAGTCCTCATGCTTTTCTTCCCTAGATCTTTACAAAGGCAGGGCAGCATTATGACCTCCATTTGTCCAATGGGGAAACTGAGGCAGGGAACAGGGAAGTGGGCTGCCCGGGGTCACTCAGTGAAACAGTGGCAGAGCCAGGAATAAAACCCATGTCTCCTGGCTCCCAGCCCTGTGCTCTGACAGGCTCGTTACACAGCAGATCCGCTGCTACATGCTGCTGACCAGCCCTCACAGGGGTGGCCTCTCTTCTTTACATCAGCTCAGCAGGAAGCCCCTTGCTGCCTGGATTCTTCCTCTTTTCACAGGCAGCCAGGGATACAGATGTGGTTTTATTTGGCTTTCTTGTCCTGGGAGAGTCCTCCCAGGCCCCGCAGGGAGACATTCCCTGGGAGGCAGGGGCAGCTGATGTCAGTGCCAGGGCTGCTGGGCGGGGAAACCCCAACAAAACAAAATGAATAGAAAGTGATGGGACCCCATGGGAGGTGGGGGAGGACAGCACTATACAGGGGCACTGAGCGTCCCCTCCGGGAATGGGGTGGCCCTGAAGCATCTCTGCCACAGTTTCCTCTTCCCCCCCCCCGAGCTTCTCCACAGGGTACAGCATTGCTGATGCAAAGTGACCACTCGGACTCGTCACTAAACAAATTCACTCCTTGCACGACAACAAAAGTCCAAGCCAACCAAGCTGCTTCTGCCCCTCCTGGGCTACTCTTCTGCCCACCTCCTAGCTCAGATCTCAGCCGCTTCCGGGCTACCTTTAAGTCCTTTCCAGATCTGTTAGGAGGTGCTGACTCCCAGGCTCCGGGTTGCATTGATCTTTCATAGGCCCCCATGTAGTCGTCATTGGCCCCTTCCGAGTGTGGGCCTTGTGCCACTGGTGCCATTGTAAACCTGATACTACCCAGGCTGCTTTCCGCAGAATCCTTCTCCTGGTCTGCTCTGGGACTCTCTTTCAGCTCAGCACTGCTGCCCCTTCTAGGGATCTCCCTGCAGACCCTACTTTGGGGCCTCGCACAGGTTTGCCTAACCTGCTCCCTGGAAGTCCTCCAGGGAACTAACTGAGTTCTGGCCCAGCTTGTCATCAGGCTAACATCTGACCCCCTGAGTGCCATGATGACCCTCTTCATCTTCCCCCTCTGAGAGGTGAGCTAATTGTGCTGGGGGTGGGGAAGGAAGCTGGGCTCTCTCCTATTAAAGGCGCCAGCCACCCTGTGCAGGTACCTCCCATTTCAGGACGGAAGGAGGTGGCTGTGTAGATGGGTGCTGGCTGTGTCCCGTGCCGCTGCAGCAAGACGGGGTGAGCTGGCTACATGCCTGCTTCTGGGTGGGTAGGTATGTGCGCGTTGTCCCAAGCTTTACAGCCGCGGTTCCATGGAGGACGGAAAGTGACGACTTCGGGACGTGTGATGTGACTGGTGGTCAGTAGCCCAGCGCGAGCCATGGCCAAGGTGACCTCAGCCAGCTGCCAACTCATGGAGCTCTAGAACAAAGGAGCTGCCAGAGTGGAACGGCACGGCGATTTGTCTACGCTGAAGTGAGCGCTGCAGGGGAAAGGAACTGGCTCAGCCACTGATAGAAACTGCCCCTCTCCTTCTGCCCGTGAGCCCCACCCTGCCAGCACCACCCCCGCCTTGCCTGGCTTGTGAAACTCATGCAAGCCCTGATTGCCACCTGACCGGATACAGAATAGACCAGTGCTTCTCATTCTTTTCCATATTCCCCCGGCTTCTCCTCATATCTCGGTGGGATCCAGCCAGGACCCCCCTCCCATTTAGTGCTAGGAGAAGGGAAAGGGGGTTAGTGACCCCCCTAGAGGATGCTATCCACAGGAAAAGGGCAGACAAGTCCACCCAGCCCTGGCCTGGTGGGATCAAGGGGTCAGCGAAGGCTCTTCCTGGGGCCTGTTACTCCCCTTGCTCCCAGCAGTGGAATTCCACGGACCCTGGTTTGCATCTCTCCAAGTGCCAGTGGGCTCTGGGCGCAGCCTGCAGCCGGGGACTCCCGAAAGCCACCCTGAGGGTCTGCTGAGCTCAGCTGGGAGACTAGGGGAGGGGAAGCGAGAGCGGCTGGGACGGGAAAGAAACGCCAAAGTGAGGATGAACCTATGCCAGCTCAGCCCAGGCTGGCATGGCTCCCCGCCGTTCAACCGCATCCCTCCAGCTCAGCACAGCCCAGGCCTTGGTGCACCCTCAGCTGGTGGATGGTGCAGGGGAGAAGCTGGAGTCTGGGTGGGCAGAGGGCTGCATGGGGAGGCAACTGGCTTCCCAGAGGGGCAGGGCCTGGCATTCCCCTGGCAATGGAGTTGGAGAGCAAGGGGCCCAGTGCCCAGGGGAGCAGGGATCCTACTTTCATGAAGCTGTAAGGAGCCAGATCACAGAGCCCCCTCGTCTTTCCGTCTCCCTCCTTCTGCTCTTTTCCTTCCCACCTGGTCCTTCCTCTCTCCAGCTTCCCCCTTCCCCTGTCCCGTCTGCCTCCCTTTTCTCTCTCTCTCCTCCTTCTCTATCTTTCTTCCCCCTCTCTCCTCCTTCCCCCTTCTTTCTCTCTTTCTCCTCCTCCTCTATCTTCCTTCCCCCTTCTCCCTCTCTCTCCCCTTCCCCCTTCCTTCTCTTCCTCCCCATTCCCCCCTCCCCAATTCCCTCTCCCCTCCCCTCCCTGTGCTGCATGGAAGGACTTTGGCACCGCGAGTGGCTCGTTCATCGGGCTCCCGCTCCGAGCCGCCGAAAGGAGAGTAAAATGTTCCCGCTTATCTGCTGGGAGAGGCCGGCTCGGTGGGCAGGGTCTGGGCAGAGCTTATAAGCCGCCGGCCGCCGCGGGAGGCTCCCTGGCCAGGCGCTCCGGGTCCGGGCAGACGCGGGTGCCAGGATGCCCCCAGCTCTGCGGCTGCTGCTGCTCTGGCTCGGCCGGGCGGTTGCCCTGGAAGCCGGGCTCCTGCCCCCCGACACCGACGCCAGCGAGCCCGGGGCTGCCCTCTTCGCGCAGGGCTACAACAGCTCCGCCGAGGTGGTCCTGTTCCGGAGCGTGTCCGCCAGCTGGGACTACAACACCAACCTTACCGAGCCCAACTCCCAGCGCCAGGTAGGAGCCCCGGGCGGGGTCCCTGTGGGGGGGTCTTTGGGGCCACGCCGCGGGCTGGCGGGGGAGGGGGTGCAGCCCAGAGCAGCCCCACCTGGGCGGCCCAGCCCCTCCTGGGGGAGCAGGTGCCACTCAGGGTCGGTGCCGCCCCCCCCCTCGCCCCTGCCTAGGGGGATCGGGCACTGGGGAAAGCAGAGCCAGCCCCCCACCCCCGCCCGGCTCCGGCTGACTCTGTGCCGCTCCTGCCTGGGGCTGGCACGGGGGGGGGTTGAGCAGCTGACTGGGACCGGCTGGGAGCTGCGGGGAGCGCACGCGGTCATCGCTCAGGACCCTGCAAACTAGACGGGGCGAGCGGCTGGCCGGGAAGCCGCGGGGATGGGCGGGGATGCTGAAGAGCGGCTCCGGTTCAGCCCTTTCCCCGGGGGCGGCGGGGAGGCTGGTGCCCGGAGCTCCCTGGCCGTGTCCCCGCAGCGCTGGGATGCCGCGAGTCGGTGCCCTGGCTGCCGGCTGGGGATGCTGGGGCGGACGCGTGGCTCCGCTCTGGAGACTTGTCCTAGCTCCGGTCGTCTCCTTCCTGCAGTGGGATCCCGGCTCCCTCTGCCTGCCCATGCTGGGGAGAGGAGGGAGGGTGGATGGGTTCCCCTGGCCTGGGGATTCCCGGCTGCCATAACAGCTCTGAGAGCTATGGGGGTACAGTAGCCACAGGCTGCTCTAGCCTGAGCCGCGGGCAACGGACTGAATGGATACAGCCCCTGGCACCTGCCTTCGGACCCAGGCCCTGAACTAAAGTTTCATTCCTGTGCCAGTGCCCCCTGTGTGCCAAAACCCTCGCTGTGCCAGAGGGCAGCCCCTTGCCCAGAGCTGCCAGGATTGGGGCAGGGTTGTGTTGGGCAGCTGAAGATCTGGCCCATAAGTGATTTTGTGTAGTGTGCATGTGCCTACATGTTTACCGAGGACTTGGCTGAATGTGTTTGTATGTCAGGACATTTCTGTATGTGTCCAACTTTGGTCTAGGTCGATGAGGCCAACCCTTCGATCACCCCACTGACTCCTGTTGGGATGTACCAGGCATGTCAGTGAAGCAGCTAACACTAGATGTGTTTGTAAGTGTGTGTGTGTGTGTCATAAATGTCCATATACATATGTGTGTGCAAATATGCATGTATATGTGGAAGTGTGTGTACAGTGTATAGATCTGGCCACAGGGGAGTGACTCGACCTGTATATATACATTACTCTGTTACTCTGTCCAAGAATATACACATGTGTACATATCCATATCTTTGTATATTCTTGGACAGGGTAACAAGCCTTGCGGATGGTGGGAAGCGGTAGACATGGTATATCTTGACTTTTGATACTACCTCGCAAGACCTTCTCATAAGCAAACTAGGGAAATGCAACCTAGACAGAGCTACTATAAGGTGGGTGCAAAACTGGTTGGAAAACTGTTCCTAGACTGTAGTTATCAGTGGTTCACAGTCATGCTGGAAGGGCATAATGAGTGTGGTTCTGCAGGGATGTTCTGGGTCCGGTTCTGTTCATTATTGTCATCAATGATTTAGATAATGGCATAGAGCAGGGGTTCTCAAATTGGGAGTTGGGACCCCTCAGGGGGTCGCGAGGTCATTACATGGGGGGTCGTGAGCTGTCAACCTCCACCCTAAACCCTGCTTGCCTCCAGCATTTATAATAGTGTTAAATATATTTTAAAGTGTGTTTAATTTATTAGGGGGGTCGCACTCAGAGAGGCTTGCAATGTGAAAGGGGTCACCAGTAAAAAAGTTTGAGACCCACTGGCATAGAGAGTACACTTATAAAGTTTGCGGACAGTACCAAGCTGGGAGGGGTTGCAAATGCTTTGGCGGATAGGATTAAAATTCAAAATGCTCTGGACAAACTGGAGAAACGGTCTGAAGTAAATAGGATGAAATTCAATGAGGACAAATGCAAAGTAGCCCACTTAGGAAGGAACAAGCAGCTGCACACATATAAAATGGGAAATCACTGCCTATGAAGGAGTAGTGCAGAAAGGAATCTGGGGGACATAGCGGACCACAAGCTTAATATGAGTCAACAGTGTAACACTGTTGCAAAAAAAGCAAATGTCATTCTGGGCTGTATTATCAGATGTGTTGTAGCCAAGACACGAGAAGTCATTCTTCCGCTCTACTCCGCGCTGATTAGCCCTCAGCTGGAGTTTTGTGTCCAGTTCTGGGTGCTACATTTCAGGAAAGATGTGGACAAATTGGAGAAAGTCCAGAGAAGAGCAACAAAAATGATTATAGGTCTAGAAAACATGAACTATGAGGGAAGATTGAAAAAACTGGGTTTGTTTAGTCTGAGAAGAGAAGACTGAGTGGGGACGTGCTAACAGCTTTCAATATATAAAAGGTTGTTACAAGGTGGAGGGAGAAAAATTATTTAACCTCTGAGGATAGGACAAGTAACAATGGGGTTAAACCATCCTTGCTGCAACTTAGGTTGGACATTAGGAAAAACTTCCTAACTGTCAGGGTGGTTAAGCACTGGAATGAATTGCCTAGGGAGGTTATGGAATCTCCATCATTGGAGATTTTTAAGAGCAGGTTGGACAAACACCTGTTAGGGATGGTTAGACTTAAGTTCCCTCTAAGCTGTGTGGCTGTGCAGCAGGCTATCAAGGGCCAAGCAGGTGCACAGCCACGGGGGCCTGGACTGGAGAGGAGAGAGGTGCCTCTTCCCCAGCCCCAGCCCCGGAGCTGCCACAGCCAGGGAGAGGCACCCGAGGGAAACCTCTCTCCCCGCCACAGCCCCAGGGCAGTATGCACCCCAAACCCCTCGTCCTCAGTCCCACTCCAGAACCTGCACCCCCAACCAGAGCCCTTACCCCTCACACCCCAAGCCTCTGCCCCAGCCCTGAGCCCCCTCCCACACTCCGAACCCCTCGTCCCCATCCATGCCACACATCACGTCCATATTGGTGCACATAACAAAATTTATTCCGCACATGGATGTAAAAAATTAGAGGGAACATTGGTCTAGGTAATACTTAGTCCTGCCATGAGTGCAGGGGACTGGACTAGATACCTCTCAAGGTCCCTTCCAGTCCTATGATTCTATGATTGGGGGGGAGGGTGTGTGTGTATGTGCACATGCAAGATTCAGATCTAAAACCAAGACCCAGGAGGCCCTTATCCAACACTTCCCCTTTGCTGATGACACAGCAGTGACAACCCACACAGAAGCTTATCTTCAAAACCTAATGGACACTTTTTCCAAAGCCTGCCAAGACTTCAGGCTTACTATAAGCCTAGAAAAGGCAAACATGAGCCAAGGAGTTGAGGAAGCATCATCTATCAAGCTCAACAGCCATGACCATGAAGGGCAGGGATAGCTCAGTGGTTTGTGCATTGGCCTGCTAAACCCAGGGTTGTGA
This sequence comes from Gopherus flavomarginatus, assembly GCF_025201925.1. Lineage (NCBI taxonomy): Eukaryota > Metazoa > Chordata > Testudines > Testudinidae > Gopherus > Gopherus flavomarginatus. The sequence goes on from NC_066641.1 coordinate 6,922,473, forward strand.
GTTCAATCCTTGAGGGGGCAAAATCAGTACTTGGGAACGAAGGGGGCTGGGTTCCATGACCTTCTGGGATCTCTTCCAGTTCTTTGTAATAGGTATGCCTCCATATTTTTATTTAAGTGGTGAACAAGTTCACATACCTGGGGTCCACTATCGCAGTCAACCTTTCACTTGAAATGGAACTCAACATCTGCATTGGAAAAGCTGCCACAAAACTTTCTAGACTGAACAAGAGGGTCTGGCAAAACAACAAACAGACAGAACACACACACATCTGTGTGCATCATGCATGTGTTCTCAGCTCACCTTAGTATGGGAGCTAGTGTGACCCACTCACCTTCTGGGTGTGGTGTTCTGCCCCATCTAGTGGCACTGAGACCACTTAGAGAGAGAGATTAATGAGTTTGCTCTACACAGTCTTAGCTAACAAGCAGTTGCCTTTTAGCTCATGTGGTAGAGGCACTAAGCTCCGAAGGTCCGAGGTTCGATCCTGCCTGCCGATGACCGGGGTCTGTTGGCGTTACACAAGACATGGACCTTGTACTCTCACCAGGAAAAGAGGCTCAACAGCTTTCTATACGCGTTGCCTTTGTCAAATCTTTGGACCCTCCTGGAGGGATGAAGTCTCCAACACTGAGGTGCTCAAACAGGGCAGCATACTCAGCATGCAAACACGCCTCTGCAGGCTTGAGCATGTGTGCCAAAGGAATGATGGGTGGATCCAGAAGTTCATCCTCTGTGGTGAACTAGTATCTGGAAAAAGACCCAAAGGATGCCCAACATTGCGTTTCAAGGATGTGTGCAAGCAAGACCTCAAAGAAATGGACGTGGACAACTGGGAAGGTCACACTCAAGACGGCAGCCTTTGGAACAAAGCTTAACAAAGGTCTCTGGAGTTCTGAGAGGAAGCTGCTCAGCTTTGCAGAGGAGAAAGGATCTCGCAGATGGCAGAGCCCAAAGGGTCAAAACATCACCTTTAAATGTGACAGATGCGACAGCGAATGTCTCTCTCAAATGGGTCTCTTCAGCCAGGTTCGCAGCTGCCATAAAACCAACGGAGTAAATTCTTTACCCCTCAAGAGTGTGCATACCCAGGGTCTCTCAAGACTGAAGAATGCCTACTATGACATGCATATTCATATGTGTCTGCATTTATAAGAATGTGTGTGTGATATGTGCATTTAAAATATGTGTGTGTGTATGTGTGCACTATGTCCGTCTCCAATGTGTGGTCAATGTCTCCTCCCCATGCATGGAGGAGTCTCCACAATGGCCCCTCACGCATGTCTGGAGGGCCAGCTGTCTCTTTTTCAGAAGGGATTGTCCAGAGGCAGCTCATTCAACAGAGCAGCCCCCTGAAGGGGGGGTTGCGTGGCCATTCACAGTCCTGCCAGGGCAATCAAGAAATCACAGGGAGTGCTTCACTCAGAGGCATCTGCACTCTGTTTGCATTCTCCTAGTCTGGCAGGGCTGGGGACATTACAAGGGCAACATCCTGCTGCTTGATGACTGAAAAGCGGCAGCTATGAAATGATCTCGCTTCAGTGCTTGCAATAAGATCCCCATGGCAGCTATGGCACCTGTAATGGCAGGCTTGCAAACAACTCCGCCCCCTGGATTAAGTCTCCCCCTGCCCAACGAGAGTCTTGTACCCCTTTTAATGGCACAGGAAAAGGGAAAGTGAACTTACGCAAAAGCAAGCAGTAGGGAACCCCAGGCCCCTGCTCTAGCTGCTGGGCGCCACCGCTTCTGCAGGCAAAATGTCATGCTCACCAATGTTAGTGGAGAAATCAAGCTGACAAAAAGGAAAGAGGTCAGAAACCTTGGGTCCAGCCAAATCATGCCCAGCCTGGACCAGCTGGGAGGTCAAAGGTGGCCCTACGTTATCTTTATCTCTCCCTCACTCCTGGGGGAAGCTGAGCACTTGTTATGCTCCCCCATATATTAGAGCAGCCTCAGGGCTGCTCTAACCTACTCCAGTTGCAACAGTCCCTAGGGCTGTCCTGGTGGCTAATGTTCCCTGGAATGCAAGGCCCTTTTGGAGTCTATGGCACAAGGGGTCAAGACTCAAAGCTGAGACGCTAGCCCAAGATTTCAGTGTGATCTCATGCACCATGGGCCAGAACTTCAGCAGCCTGGGCTCTGCCGATCCACCTCAGCGTGCGAGCTGAGACTTTGTGTTTTGTAATAGACGTTTAACAACAGGCACCACATGACTTTGGAGGCTCTGACATTTTAAAAGGAAAACAGGAACAGGGACAGCAAACAGGAACTGTGCTACCAATGTCACAGTCGGCTTAGGAAGGGAGTGTGGGCTAGTGGTTAGCACGGGGGATTGGCAGTCGGCACGGTGGGGAAGGGTGACAGCTTTCTCATAGCATAGCTGGGGCTCCTCCTCAAAGCCCTTGTTTTGGGAGCAGAGCCCTGAAGCAAGGCTGAGTCTAGCAGGCCTCCTCGAGTGACTTTTCTTATCAGCCAAGCCAGGCAGAAGGGAGGGGTGAATCGAGTGGGGCTCTCTCCAGCCTGCCCGAGCTGGAGGCGCTCTGAGTGTCCCTTCCAGGGGGTCTGAATTGCTTAGCTGGCGGGAAAGCGCCAGAATGACACATCTCTTCCATTATCCCAGCCCGCAGCCAGCGGCGTTTGCACCAGCCCGTTGGGTTTCCGCATGACCGGCGCTTGCCTACAGCTCAACAGGGATAAAGAGAACAGGCCGGGTCCTTCGCCGTATAAATTGCTGGAGCTTCGTTAACTTCAGTGGAGCTGTTGATTTATACCAACCAGGGATCAGGTCTGGTAAACTTTAGCTTGTCGAAGCTTCAGCAGAGAGTGTCCTGGGCAAACCCCTTCCTGTCCCCAGCGGCTGATGCTCCAAAGGTCCAGAGGAGACTGATTTTGTCCTCAGATCTACCCCTGCGAGCGGGGAGCCCCTGAGACTGGAAGGGCCCTGGGATTGCGGGGGGGAGGAGACACACCTAATATAGCCTAAAATGTGGGCTGCTATGTGGGCAGGTCTCCTGAGGCACCTGGTCTCCTTTCTGTTTGGTGACTGGCCATCTGGAAGAAGAAGAGCAAATCTGGGCTCCCCTGTGCGAAGGTTTCTTCGAACGGCTGCATGATCAAAACTTGATTTGTGCGACCGCAAAGGGGGTCGAAGCAAAGAGCCGTTCCACACCCCCAGGTGGGGTGACCAGCTGTCCCTCTTTTATAGGGACAGTTCTCATATTGGGGATTTTGTCTCATATAGGCGCTTATTACCTCCCATCCCCTGTCCTGATTTTTTACACTTGCTGTCTGGTCACCCTACACCCAGGCACGGCCGCATGCACCGTTTAGCTGTATCCACCCACATCTGCTACCCAGGAAATGCGGCCTAAGTAATGAAGAGGAGAATGAAATGAAACAACCCAGCCTACTTGGAGACTTGGCTGAAAAGGCTTAAATAGCAGCTAATGAGCTATCCAATAAACACCAAGAGACTGCCCCAAGAATACACACTTAGCATGTTTTCCTTCCCCTGCTGCTATGTTGTCAGATTTGCATCAGGCCCGTCTTGTAAAGTCGGCATTTCCGCCAACAAAATATTAACACACATTACAGGCGAGAACAGCTACCAGAAAGCCTTTCGACCCTGCAGATTGACAGCCGGTCCCCGTGGCCACATGCCTTCTGCTCCTCTGCATTTGTGGGTGAAGTTCATCAGGCTTGGACTGAGTCAAACCCTGGGCTCCTTACTCAGACAAAACTCTCATTGAAGTCAACGGATCAGGCCCTGAGGCCCTCACCCAGACCCTGTATAACGATGGGGCTTGCTGGAGTTGATGGTGAATTCCTAGCAATTACCCACTGGAACAATTGAACCCGGGTCACGGCGGATTCTCCATCTCTGGCCATTTTAAAATCGAGACTGGGTGTTGTTTAAAAGATCTGCTCGAGTTCAAACATGAATTCTTAGGGGGCAGTTCTAGGCCAGTGTTGTGCAGGAGGCCCGACGAGACGATCGCAGTGGTCCCTTCAGGTCTTGGAATCGATGAAGAAAAATAAGTCATCCCAAATTCTCCACCCATTTTTAAACAACTCCCAAGAACCCCTTTGTTGAGTGGCTGGGCTCCAGGAGAAGTTTTATGAGTCTATTACAGGCTTTGCATCAGCCAGCCCAGGATTTTTAGAGTATGAGGTGCCAGGTTCAGTCCCTACAAACGACCCTGCGTCCTTGCAGTTTGTTTTTGAGACCTTGTGTTTTTTTTTGCAGCGAACTCTCCAGGTTGCATCCGTTCCCAGAGTTGCTCAAGCCTGCGGGTAACACAGCCTTGGTTGTTCTCCACAGCGTACCTTCCCTATGACAATGGCCAGCATCTGGTCACTGGGAGAAGAGGAGGAATCTTGCCAAGAAATAAGATTGCCTCCCTGCCTGCGGCCACAGTGCACATAGGAGAGGCCTTTGCGAATGACTGAGCAGCGTGATGCGAACGGGGCTCTCCCCAGAAATGAAAGCACTAACAGGGCGAGCTGCCCATCCCTGGCTCACCTCCTCTATCCTGAGGTGGACGAAGTCTGTCTCTGAGGCCAAGCCATCCCCTGAGATTGCCCACACAGGGCCCACCTAATGCCAGGTGTGACAGCAGTACGTGGGAGGTGGACACCTACCTGCCGGTGCCTGAGGCCACCAAACAGCTGATGGAGATGTGGCTATAGCTCTCTGTCACTAGGGCTAATGCCATTGGCTGGATGTGCTCTGTGGTCCCCAAGGCGCCCGGGGCCCAGAACTACTCCATGCTTTTCAGGGCTAGGGTCCTTTAGGATGGCATTCATCTCTCCCTGCCGAAACTCTGCCTAGGGGGGTTTTGTGCAGGGATGGGGAAGGCTGAAATGAACCATGACTAGCGTTCCTAGAAGAAGAAGAAATGAGCCCTCGACGGGAAGGCCAGTACTGGCTGCAAACCAGCCCCTCCACATGTCCTATGTGAGGGTGTCCCTGTTTGGCTGGCCCTTTAAGGGGAGTCAGGCTTAGCCTCATCTCTGACAGATCGGTCTATCCCCCCTGTAGTGGGGTGGCTCCCCCACTCCAGCGGAAAAGGGGTTAAAGTCAGCCCTAGGGGGAGGCTGTGGCTGAGAGCTGCTAAGCTGGGCTGATTGGGGAAGTGGCTGCAGCTGGGCCACGCCCAATCAGGCCCCAGCTGGCCTGTATAAAAAGGCTGAGAGGCAGGTACCTAGAACTGTCTCTCCAGCTTGGGAGAGAGCAGAGCCTAGCTGCCTTGCAGAAAGGGGACTGGGAGTGCAGCAGGGTTGGGGAAGGGCCAGCTGAGCAGGGGGGATCCAGGCTGGCAACTCCCCAGGCCCACAGAGGTACTGGGAGTCAGGCAAAGGCAGCAGGTCTGAACCCCCTTGCCTATGATGAGTGGCTTTTACACTGCAGTCTGCCCCAGGGAGTGGGAGCTTAGTGATGGCGGGTAGTAGCCCAGACTGAGGCAAGGTGGGGATTAGAGGGTTGGGTCTTCCCAGAGGGGAGGGAGACTGGTGGGGTATTGCCAAGGGGCACTGGGGTCTGGGAGAGACATGTCAGCTACAAGCAAGACACCAGCCTGCACAGGGTACCCAGGCTGGAAAAGAGCTAATTCCCTGAGATGACCAGCAGGAGGTGCTGTAGGGGTGAGTCTGGGTGCATTACACCCCACCTCCTGGCCTCGCACACACACCCAGGTGATCCTGGTCACTAGGAATTGGATGGCTTCAGTCAGTTGTCAGCTGTAGCTGGGAAAGAGACAGGTGGCTTCCATAAAAGCATGGGAGAGCCCAGTGAGGGAGCAGAGCTGCTGAAGGAAAGTTCTCTCCTGTGATGGGCTGAGAGGGGAGAAGGAGGCTCCTGGGGCAGGCTTGTGGGGGAAGGTCAAACCTGTGGCCTGTAGGTAGACTGGGAACAAGGATCTCAGCCTGTGGGAAGGACTCTGGGGAGCAGTGGAGTTAGAACAATTTGTAGAGTGAGGGAGGGGGGTGCTGAGAGCCATTGAACCAAACCACAAATATTTATGGTGGAAATCGCTTCAAGCCGGGGGGAAGCTCTGAGGTAGAAGCTGGAGCTCCAGGGCGAGAGTCGGGAAGGTCAGCAGTGTACGAGCGAGCAGGATGAAGGGGGAGTCCAGGGGGGTGAAAGGCATGTTAAGGTTTATTTTGGGGGCTTCCTGGTGGTGAAGCAGAGGTTCTGTCCCACTTCTTGGCTGAGCTGGGTCTCAAGCCCAACCAGCAGTGGGGGTGGAGCCAGCAGGTGCAGAGCGGGTCTGGCAGGAAGCCCTGATACAAGGTGCCGATCCCCAGAGCAGAGTTTTGCCTCCAGGGGAACTGAGGTAGGGTGAGTAGTGCCACAGCAGGCCAAAAGGGGGCATTGTGGAGACCAACCCTGCCACAGGGGGTTGTGGACTAATGGCTCCATCTATACTTGGATTCTCCTCCCTCCATGCCACAGAGGAGGTTCCCTCTCTGTCGCATGGAGTGGTGTGGAGACCTCCCTGTGTGCCTGCCTTTCCTGCCCCTCGCTGCCGGGCTTGGTTGGCAGGAGGAGCCTGCTGTGACCCCTCTGTGCCAGGTGGAGTGTGAGAAACAGAAAGGATGTGGAGCTGCCCCTGAACTTGCTGGAGTGTAAACAAGAATGCGGAGTGGGCAGTGGGTGATGGAGAGTTTCCAGGCTCATCATCATATCTGCCCACCAGCTGCTCCAAAGTAAAAGAGTCAACTCATCCCTTTCCCTGGGCTCTTAGGGTGGGAATCAGCCCATTCCGGAGCCACCTTTCCATCCCTGCAAACTGAGTGTTTAACATTGCTCTGTATTGTCACCTGACAGCTACTCAGGTGACAGCTGTAGGTGCACGCAGCCTGCCAAGCAACAAGGGGAGGGGCTGGTTGCTGCCTTGCTTGGCACGTGGGTTTGATGAAGCCAGGTTCCTGAAGGCTAACAGTCCCGTTTTGCTCATTGGAGGGAGCCCTGTGTCTGTATAAAATGAACACATCAGTAGCATTTACAGGAATCGCAAATACTTCCGGGTCATTCAGATTTTTTTCAGAGCACAAAGCTAGATCTACGGGTCTCTTTCCAATTCAAAGCCAGCTACCCTGAGGCCGTTGCCACCTGAGAGGGGCTGTGTGACGTCAGATAGTGGGACTGCCTAGCAGCCTGGTGCCCACATCACTAAATAACCCCCCAGACTCCTCACTTGTTAGTAATGTTATAATTAATACTTAGCTCTTAGTTAGCCCTTACTGAGGAGGCCAGTGTCATTGTTCCTGTTTTACAGGTGGGGAAACTGAGGCACAAGATGGCAAAGAGACTTGCCAAAGGCCCTCTAGCAGGTCAGCGGTAGAGATGAGACTAGAACCTAGGTCTCCCAGGCCCATGTGCTAGTCACAAGACCATGCTGGCTCCTGAATGCAAATGGGAGTTGGTTGACTGGAATGTGTGCTCACAACACACACATACTAACATTGAATTCAGCTCTACATTCAGCTATCTCTTCATATGCAATAGATTTTTGTCTGATACATCTAGATGCTGCTGGTGCCTAGACTCAAGAGTGAGGGGCACGTTAGAAATACTTTAGGTAGACAAATGACTAGAGTGATGGGTATGTAACTATGAAATGCTGTTCCTTTTTGTTTTCAGTGCACTGTGCCTTTAAACTTCCCGGAATTCTGCCCATGCGTGTAGAGACATTTGCTGCAGCCTGTTCCCAAGTGAAATGCACACACTTCACTCTCTCCACTGGAGACTGTTTTTTTGTTGGTTGGTTTGTTTCCTTAGTTTAAAGTAAAAGTCCCCATATTGGCAATTTCAGCCATTCCAAAGTCAGGCTACAAAAATCATGAGATTGGGTTAAAAAGCAAGAGTTTTAAAAAATGTAGGGTTCTTTTTTCTTTTCTTTGCCTTGTATTGTCTTTAGTTTTTCGGGTTCGCTTGCCTTATGTTTTCAAGGTTTTCTCTGCAACCACGAGAGCTAGAAACTTGTTTTAAAAAAAAAATTAAATGGAAACCAAGATTCTATCATCACATGACTCCAGGAGTTGGTTCTTTAAGAAAAATTCCAAACATTGCAAGATTTGTGATTGGATCATGAGAGTGAGCAACGCTGAGCTATCTTTGAACCAAAGATGGGATTTTTCCAAAGCGCTCAACCTTGGCTCCTGTCAGGGTCAAGGGGAATAGGGCTGAGACTATTCCCCTAAGGTTGGACTCTCTGTGTATGAAAATATCTCAATTTCCTGTTAATCATTTATGGCCCACTTATAAATGGAGCAGGTTTTTCCCCTGCAAACAGTGTGGTTTATTCAACCTTGCCTGTTGCACGTGCCAGGGCTGCAAAAGATGCACATTTATCCACAAGCCACTTATAGTGCACCTGCTGCCCCTGTTCAGTTCAAAAGTGGGACCTCACATGACACCCTTTCTGTAGCTTGTGTGCCAGCTGGAGAAGCTCCAGGCAGGGAGTAGAACTTGGAGCCATTTCTACATTAGCTGGAAACCGGCTTCTCCTCTTAGAAATGTCAGAGATCAGTGCAACCCTGTGTCTCACCTGATTATTTCCCCCTTCCTAGCCAGATCTCCTGCAAAGCGCAGTCCTTACACAGTGACTTCCTCATGAGCCGCTGAGCCACAGGGCTGGCGAGGTTTTCATCTGCACAGCTGCAGTGCTAGGGTTGCCCAGCATGTCTGGGCAATGAGCCATTGGTGTTGGTTGCCAGAAGCGAGTGGAGGGCAGCAAGTGAATGAACGGGGCAAGCTGCAGGAACCCAGGATAATGAGGGAGGTCATTTCAACAGCTGGGGGAATTGCTGCCGATGGGGATCAAAGCAATCATGACTGAAAGGAGTCCTGCCACCTGATGGGCCAATGGCCTTGCTGGGCATGAATGGTTACACCCATTATCTGAACAAATCCTGGATCTTAATACTGGGGGAAAGTTATTTACTTATTCCTATAATATAAGAACTAGGGGCAACCAAATGAAATTAATGGGCAGCAGGTTTAAAACAAATACAAGGAAGTTCTTCACACAGTGCACAGTCAACCTGCGGAACTCCTTGCCTGAGGAGGTTGTGAAGGCTGGGACTATACCAGGGTTTAAAAGAGAACTAGATAAATTCATGGAGGTTAAGTCCATTAATGGCGATTAGCCAGGATGGGTAAGGAATGGTGTCCCTAGCCTCTGTTTGTCAAAGGATGGGGATGGATGGCAGGAGAGAGATCACTTGATCATTACCTGTTAAGTTCACTCCCTCTGGGACACCTGGCATTGGCCACTGTTGGTAGACAGGATAGTGAGCTGGATGGACCTGTGGTCTGACCCAGCACAGCTGTTCTTATGCATTAGTTGTACAAACCCAGGGGGTTGGCCATGCCCGTACTCCTGCAGCTAGCCTGAGCTGCTGTGGCCACACCGCTATTTTTAGCAAGCTAGAGCATAGGCACTGACTTCCCCTCTGCCCAGTGGGTGCTCGACCCCCCTGCCCCTGCCCCTGCCCTTGCCCTCATTCCACCTCTTCCCCAAAGGCCCTGCCCCATCCTGCCTTTTCCCACCCCAGCCCTGCCCCTATTCCACGCCCTTCCCCACTGTTCCTCCTCCCTCCTGGAAAGTCCTAAGCACCACCAAACAGCTGTTAAGCAGCAGGGAGGGTGCAGGAAGCACTGGGAAAGGAGCAGGGATGCGGCATGCTCAGGGAAGGGAGAAATAGGCGAGGAGGGGGGAGCTTGGCTGCCAGTGGGTGCGGAGCCCCTGCTAATTTTTCCCTGTGAGTGCTCCAGCCCTGCAGCACCCACAGAGTTGCTACCTATGAGCTAGAGCATCTGTCTACCCCTGCTGGAAAGCACCCTCTCAGATACAGTATAGACACACCCCTTGTGAGTGCTGGTCCCTGCCCCAAAGAGCTGACTGTCTCTTTAGATAAAACTCAGTAGAGGAAACAGACAGTGGCAGGTGAAGTAGCACCCCGGTGGTCACACAGCAGGTGGGTGGCAGGAAGAGAACCTGTATCTCCTGAGTCCCAGCCCGGTGTCCTATCCACCAGACCATGCCTCTGTTACAAAGGTGGTTCTCATTGTCTCCATTGTACAGGTGTGGCATTGAGGCAGGGAGCCATAGTGTGCCTCCCTCTTTGCTGGGCTTGTTGTCCCTGCTGGTTGGAGTTGCGTAGGTCTGCCAGTCTGTGGCCCACGCTGGGGCTCGTTTCCGCTCCCTAGAGCCCCACACCGAGTGGGTCACACGCGCTGCAGGGCAGACAGTCCCTGGGAGCGATGGCTAAATGGTTCTCCCAGGGAAGGGGAATATCTGTCACAGAAGAGGCTTTCCTCCTGCCTTCCAGATCTTGGCCTCCCTGGAGGAGCAGAACTTCACAGAGGCCTGGGGGAAGAAGGCAAAGGAACTCTATGGCTCCATCTGGAAGAATTTCACAGACACTCAACTGAAGAGTATCATTGGCTCCCTCCAGACCCTGGGGCCTTCCAACCTGCCCCTGGACAAGCGTCAGCAGGTAGGCGTCGTGCTCGGGTCTCAAGGAGCGGGTGGGGAAGCGACACCCAGTGAAGCTAAGGGTATGTCTACACTGCAGTTAGACACCTGTGGCTGGCCCGTGCCAGCTGACTTGGGCTTGAGCAATGGGTTTTTTTTTTAATTGCAGTGTAGATGGTTGAGCTGGAGCCTGGGCTCTAGGGCCCTGTGAGGTGGGAGGGTCCCAGAGCTTGAAGTCTACACTGCAAGTTCACAGCCCCGCAGCCTGAGCCCGCGAGCTCAAGTCAGGTGGTACGGGCCAGCCATGGGTGTCTAACTGCATGTAGACTTACCCCCAAGTCACTGAGGGGTTGGGGAAGAGAGCAAGAGAATGATCGGGGTGGTGTGTGTGTGTGTGTGTGTGTGTGCGCGCACGCACGCATGGAAGGGGTGGAGTCTTCAGGGCTCAGCTGGGTCTTGGGTAGGCACTTCAGTGGGTCTCGGGTAGGTTTTGCAGGGGTCTCAGGTAGGCGCTTCAGACATAGGAGGTCATCAGAAAATCCATCTTTCGGTTTGTGAATGGAGCCCCGTTGATGGGGAGTCACCAGCTCCGTCTAAAATATGGAGCTCTGCAGCTAGGATTTTCCCAGCTGCTTTTCTGCCTCCAAAGGCCCATTGGCCCCACTGCAGGCCTGCTGTGAGCGGGTGCAGCTCCACCCGCTTGGATGACGGGCCACCTGCCTGAGCCTGCCTTCAGGAGGCGCGAATCTCCATTCACTCCAGCATGAACAGGCAGGGCGAAACCTGGCAAAGAGCAAAGCAGCGGCAGTAGCAGAGTCCAGCGACTGCAGGCGAAAGGCGGGAAACACCAACCCAGACATGCTGGGCCTGCTTCCCACTGTCTCCCCCTCTCCCCCCCCGATAATAACTCTGTGCACAGGGGCCCTGCCGTGCACAGATCTAGGTCTGCCAGATCTGTGCTACCTGTACAAGCGCTCCCGGTGCCGGGCATGTTCCGGGGCAAAGCTGTGGTGGATGGAGGCATGGCTGTGCTGGACTTGTGCTCCAGTGATTCTGCATCCCCGCATGGCCCCATAGGCACAGATCAGCCGGGCAGTGGCAGATAGGAGAGCCAGGTCTCTGATTCCGTGCCTGACTGTTCGTACCACGGCAGTTTGCGTGCTCTGACTAGGTCTCTTATCCAGCTATCAGCTTCAGCGCATGGCCTATGTCAGGGGTTCTCAAACTGGGGGTCGTGAGGTTATTACATGGGGGGTCATGAGCTGTCAGGCTCCACCCCAAACCCCGCTTTGCCTCCAGCATTGATAATGGTGTTAAATATATATAAAAGTGTTTTTAATGTATAAGAAAGGGTCGCACTCAGAGGCTTGCTGTGTGAAAGGCGTCCCCAGTACAAAAGTCTGAGAACCCCCTGGCCCTACGTGGATTTAGTAAATATAGAGTCACGATTTATAACCAGCAGTAAGGCTGTTTCCCCAGCCCAGGAAGGATTAAATACTATGCCCAGGTCACTGGCAGACCCTTTCCTCAGTATATGGTTTGTTCATTCCAAGAACGAACTAGCAAAGTGACCCAGAACAGAGCTGGTCCCCTGGCCACCAAAGGCTGCTGGGGTCAGAGGTCTTTCTCTCTGCTCCAGGACCAGGCCCAGGAGTCCGCCAACTTCCCTCTTGCAGCTCCCGTTCCAGCTGGGTGTGATAATCAAACAGGACGGGCTGGCCCGGTCAGGCCCCTGACCCTTATAAGAGCAGAATCCCTCTTAGTTAGTCACCATGGTTGTCCTTTAAAGGTAAGTCAGTGCATGCCAGTGCTGCCCCAGGGGGGAGCAAGTAGGGCAATTTGCCCCAGACCCCGGGCCCCACAGGGGCCCCCATGAGAATTTTTCAGGTCCTTCACTCGCTCCGGGGGCCCCAGAAAACTCTCGCGGGGCCGGAGCCCCTGGAGCTTCTTCCGGTCCTGGTCTTCGGCAGCATGGGGTCTTTCCGCTCCAGTGTGGAAGGACCTCCACCGCCGAATTACCACCGAAGACCTGGCACTTCGGCAGCAGGTCCCACTTCGGTGGTAATTCAGCGGCGGGGGGCCCCCACTGCGGGTCTTCAGGGCACTTCGGCAGCGGATCCGGGAGTGGAAGAACCCCCCCGCCACCAAAGACCGCAGGCCCCCTGAATCCTCTGGACGGCCCTGGTGCATGCTCATGTACTGTGTGACGCCACGAGGAACCCTCACGCAATTAGAATAAGGCCAACGCAGATGTGGAGGGAAGAGCGGAAAGCCATCAGGGTCATCACATAGGAGCATGAGGTAGCAGGCAGCGTGTTCACATTGGCCCAAAGGAGGCTGATGTTGAAACGGATGGGAACTGACCCTCCAACTCTCGGGCCAGGAGAGGTGCGAGCGGGCCAGCGAAGGCAGAGAGCAGAAGGAGACGATGCTGTGTTGGGCGGCGTGTCAAGTGCCTAAGGAACCACAGGGGAGGGTGTGTGACTGGGAAGTGGATTCTCTTGGAAGAAGTAAACACTGCGAACGAATTGAAACCCAGCGGGTGCCGAGATGCTTCCCATGGGAAGGAGAAGAACCAAGGAGCCAGAAATAAACCGACGGACCCCAGTCCCGCGGAGGCGTGAGACACTGTAGGGAGACCAGAGGGAGGCTGGGTGCCAGGGCCTGTGTTTTTCAAAGGCCCTAGTGATTCCGGGGGCCCAAGCTGAGATTGGTCTGAAGGGGGCCTGGTTTGCAGAGGGCAGATGCTTGGCAGAATCAGGCCCCTTAAAGGCCTCCCAAATTGGGCACCCTCCCCCCAAAAAATCACTCGTCACTTTGGTACATGTAGCCCCAGTGGCCGAGGGGCCCTGCCCCAGGCTTCAGATTGAGGAGAAGAAAGGGGAACGGTTCCTAGCAGCTTGATTTAGAGTCTGAAATTCTGCGCCTCCAGGAGGTGCAGGCCCAACCTCCCGGCCCACGGCGCTGGAGGGCAAAGGCGGCTTTCGGTCACCTTCTCACCCTGGGCTGTCACAGAGGTCAGCGTGGGCCCTGCTCTAAAATCAGCTCAGCCAGCAGCCTCATTCATGACACCCGCCCAGGGCGGCCTGTTGGGCCAGAGAGTCGATGGTGTGGAGAGGCATGGAGATGCCACTCCATCCTGAGAACCGGTCCCAAGCCCTCCTGCAAAGGAAGGCTGGGCCCCCCGCTGTCTACGTAGGTACTTCTCTGCCCCCATCCCCATAGCATCTGAGCCACTCACAATGGTTAGTGAGTGCAGCCTCCCAACATGCCTGGGAGGCAGGGCAGGGCTCTTCTCTCATTGTACAGGTGGGGAACTGAGGCCCAGAGAGGTTAAGTGACTTGCCTGAGGTCACACAGGGCTGTGGCAGAGTAGGGGCTGTCAGGACCATCCTGCCTCTCTTACAAGGTCGCTGTGTCAGGACTGTAGTTTGCTATGGGGCAAGGAGGCCAATTCCATCCTCTCAGACTTTTCACGTGCACTCCCTTTGGCCCCTGCCCCCAACTTTTCACACCTAATGGTCTAGTCTAGATGCTGCTACAACTCCCCTCAACCCCCAAGATTTTTTCTGAAATGACGCCCCTGCTGCCTACCACGACTTTCGCCTTTTCTGATTCCCAGGGCATCAATGTTTCCAAACCTCAGGGCTTCGATCGAAATTACTTTTTCTGCACCTTGCTGGCCAGGTGTGTGGCCAGCAACGGGTGGGAGCCCCCGCCGGAACGGCTGCAACCGCCGCTTTGTTTCATCAGCGACTACTGCTCTTGCCTGGCAAAAAAGCCAGCCTAAGCCAATTTGCCATGCAGCTTGGGCAATGCGTTTGCACGAACGCTCAGCCCGCAGTGGTAAGAGGCTGCAATGCTGATCTGATCGCACTTTGCATTGGTGTAAACAACTCCGTGAGGCAATGGGGAATCAGGCCTTCAGGACAGAGCAGTGAGGGTACAAAGGGCAGGCGTCCTGGAGGCACAGACTGGTATCACATCTGCTACACCATGCCAAGGGGCACTCAAGGGTAGCTGGGGACAAGCACTGGGGTAGTGGCCTCAAATGAACGGGTCAGAGAAGCAAAGACCGCACGTTTTTATTTTGATCCGGGGAGGAAACATCATTGAGATATGAAGGGAACAGGGAGGGCAGGAGTTGCAGCCAGGCCAGTTTACACACTGTCAATAAAATGAACAATGGAGCGGGACAGGGTGCTAAAGAAAATACAGGCAGGAAAGGGGAGAGAGCAGAAATGAAAACAGCAGCAGCTTTGGCAGGAAATCACTACCCAGGCTAGAATATTTCCAGGCCGTTCCTGTGGTCAGGAGAAGCCCCACGGGATGGTCATGGTTGTTACCCGCTCCAGAAGTCAGCAAGCTGAGGGGAAGGGGGAGCAATTAGTCAGGCATGAGTCAGCAGGAAGAGCACCACCTCGTGACTGACTGGCCGCAGCTCGTGGGCGCTCCGGGGCTGCCTCCCATCCATGTGCAGACCCTGCCCAGATCTGAAGAGCCCACGGGGTTAGCGGTGCTGGGAATGTGGGCAGCGGGTTGCTCTGGGGAACACTGGAGACTGGGCAAGTTACTGCTCTCCGCAGAAACCATTTTTGCCTGGCTCCCTGGCGGGCAAGTGGAGTCTGGTTTAAAAGCAAGGGGTGACTCCAGAGACCCCGAGCTCTGCTAAGCCAACCTTCCTCCTAACCCTGAGCAAGTTTAACCAGACTCATTCTGCCTGTGCCCACCAGCACCCCTTCCTCCCAGCAAAGCAAACCTCACCGTGGCACATAGCCTGGCCCTGTGCTGGCGCCAGCAAAGCTCCATGCAGCTGAGTAGGAGGCAGACAGGGAAGGCGCAGGGGGCTTGTCAGGTAGGAATTGCGAGGGTCCAGGCCGCCTTCTGCCCAACAGCTTGTGTTATCATTTAATCAGGTGCAAAGTGCTACCAAAGCCGAAGTCTGCACCCACTGGGACTGGTGAGAGTGTTACACACTCGCTCTGTGCATAGTGAAATCATTTGCACTGGTGAGAGTATTTCACATCTGCAAAATGTAGCAGTAGAGGGAAAGGACATTATAAATAGCTGCGCTCCTGGGCACCTGAAGAGCTACTGCTTCTTTTAAAAGGACTTTCAGTTAGGGTATTCCCCCAGAGCAGGCCTTTCCTCCCAAAGGGCTTCATGGCTGTATCAGTGAGAATCATTTTACCCAGCACTGCAATGCAGCCCCCTCTGGGGCGCAAGGTGGCAGCTGTTCAAAACATGACGCCACACGGCAATTTAGGACAAGATGCGCTAATGACCGTTCCATTGAAAGCTTAAGGAGAAGTTTAGGGAGCAGGATGTGATTTCCCAAACTGGAATTCGGCTGGAACAATGGGGCTAACAATTCTACTTATCTGAAACCCACCGTGGGATCTTTAGTGGTCACGAGTGGTCAGGACCTCAGGCCTCCTCCTCATCATCCAAGCCACACTTCCAGCAGCATCGAGAATGCTCCCATAGCTTCACGAGAAGAGCACCAGCAGAGCCTAGAGGCCTCCACCAGGATCAGGGTCCCATCCTTGTGCTAGGGGCTGCACACCCGCAGAGTGAGAGTCCCTGCTGCAAAGACCCAACCACCTAAATAGACAGGAAGGGAAACAACTTCAGACAGCCAGTGGCAGAACCAGGAATAGAGACCAACTCTTGTAACTCAGCATCCTATCCACCCGGCCCCCCTGCCTGCTGAATACAATTCCAGCAGCACTTTGCTGGCTTCCTGGTCAATCCAAGGAACTGTATTCCCTGCAGATCTGAGTGCTGCCGAAGTCAGTCCTATGGGGTAGGTGGGTCCACAGCCCAGCGTTCACTGGCAGCTGGCTAACCTGGGCTATATTAGGACGCTCCCCGCCTACAGAATGGTTCCCTGATCAGAAAGTGTCATAGACCGTCGATGAGGCAGCTTTTCCTGGCATAAGGGGAGGTGGCCATGCTGGGATGTAGGTGCCTTGGCAGAGCAGGGGGAGGGCAGGGCTGGATTGGCAGGGTGGTGCAGATCAGGCTGGTAAAGATGAGGAGTGGGTGTGAAAACTGGCAGAGGAGAGGTTGTTGCAGAGGACTCATGCGCCTTAGTGAAGAGCTGTGGGTGGGGGGCGGTGGAGCAGGACTAGAATAGCGGTGGGGGCTGTAGGTTGAGCTGGGGGTGTACTGGCAGAGTGGTGAATAGCAGGGCCGCTCTAGGTCAGGATTGAGTTGTGTTGGTAGATTGTGGGACAGGGAAGGGATCCTTTGCACAGCATCTGTCCACCCTCTGTCTGCCACAGTATTCATCTGGCCCTCGGGATGGGCATCCCTCATTTTCGATGGATCCCACATAAGCTTGACATGGTCTCACTAAGGCTGGAGGCAGGAGAGCTGACTCAGGAACTCAGGGTCACTGACACTGTTCGTTACACCCCATCACCACTCCTCATTGTGGGCCGCTGAGCTGTCTCGGCCTGGGGCAGGTTGGGAGATGCATGGCCTGGCTCCTCCTAACCAGTCAGATCAGCTCCCCATTTTAACGAGCACTAACAGCGCACGCCCACAGAAAAGCACACTCCACCTTCATGCATGCACAGCCCCCCTTCTGCCAAATCACTCCTCGCATACAGCCCCCCCAACCACACGCGTGCCCAGCCTCCTTCTTCCACACACATTAAACGACACCAGGCAAACCACACACACAGCCACCCCCTACCTGCATTCCCATTCACCCTCACAAACTCTCACACACAAAAGTACCCCCACAAAACTACATGCACGTACAATTTTTTTCCACCACAACATACTTCTGCACGCAGGTGTGCACCCCTCCCGTCTACACATGCACCAAACTACATGCATTCACAACCTCCCTGGAAAAATGACGTGCACAGAGAACCACGTACCAAAGTGAAAGGAGCCTCAGAGGCGCTGTCAATACGTAGGCGGGGTATCCCTGTGCCTGAACTCTGACTGTATTATCCATGTGTTGAAGGAAGCCCTGATTCCATGTCCTTCGACCCCTAACACTTGCTTTTCCCTCCTCCCCCAGTACAACACCATCCTGAGCGAGATGGACAATATCTATTCCACCGCCAAGGTGTGTCCTCCAAACCAGACCTCCAACTGCTGGGCTCTGGAGCCAGGTATGGTGCCTTCCCATCCCAGCAGGGTAGGAGCCCTCGGCCCAATGACCCATATTCCGTCGCTTTCTGAACATCGAAGCTCCTTGCTCAGGGGGTGGGCCTGAGCCTGCAAGGTGCTGAGCGCCCTCAGCCTCTGCCGGAGCCAATGGGAGCTGAGCGCGATCAGCACCTTCCAGATTTGGGTCCCTTCTCGAGGAGGCAGGAAAGCAGCGCAAAGCCTCCTGCTTGCTCAGTGGCCCCGATCCTCCTGGTCTGTGGGAGTTTGGTCACTGACTTCAGTGGAATTTGGAAGCTCGAAGCCAAGGTTGGTAGTTGAAGGGAAGGAAATCAGACTCCCCAGTTCAGCTGGGTACGCGATGGGCCCTTAGACACTTTCTCTGAAGTCTCAGGCACTGGCCGCTCACCACAGGCAGGTGACAGGGTCCAATGGCATGGGAGCTCCTACGCTAGACAATCCTCCCTGCCCCAAACCCAGGAGTGCCAGCTCCTGCTCAGAGGGGACTGGAAGGCTGCCACTGAACTGGAGATGGGGCCAGGGGAGGAGAAAGGGGGTGTCAGGCTGCTCCTGGTGGACGTTAGAGTCAACAAGCCTTCCTGCATCACAACCTCTGCTCCGTATCAGAGGGTTAGTCGTGTTAGTCTGGATCTGTAAAAGCAGCAAAGAATCCTGTGGCACCTTATAGACTAACAGACGTTTTGGAGCATGAGCTTTCGTGGGTGAATACCCACTTCGTCAGTTGCATCTGATGAAGTGGGTATTCACCCACGAAAGCTCATGCTCCAAAACCTCTGTTAGTCTATAAGGTGCCACAGGATTCTTTGCTGCTTTTACAATCTCTGCTCCCTCCACAGCCGCAGGATCCTGCTCCAGTTTCAGATGTCCAGTGCCTCAGGTGCGGGGGTGGGGCAGCTTGGATCTGGGGTGTTTGTTCAGCATGTTACAGGCACAGGGGCCATTGGGGTTTGGTCTGCAGATATCCCACCATTCCCAGAGCTCTGGCCCACTGTGAAGCCAGAGGACTGTCTGGCAACCCGATGTTTGTGAGTGTTTGGGTCCCAGCTAAGGCCCGTCTCTGCTTGATCCACATGCCGTAGAGAACCTGACGGGGGTTCACACCCCTACCTCTGCCCCAGCCTGTGTCCATGCAGCTGGGGATCTGTGCAGCCCTGGGAAGTTGGGGAGACCTGTTGTGAGTGGAAAGAAACTCCCCCCGCGCGCCACGAAAGCTGGCGTGACTCTCTGTCGTCTTTGTCTCTTTTGTGCCTCAGAGATAACCGACATCATGGCCAACTCCCGTAGCTACAAGAAGCTGCTCTACGCCTGGGAGGGCTGGCACAGCTCAGCTGGAAACCCCCTGAGGTCCAAGTATGAGGAGTTTGTGACGCTGAGCAATGAGGCCTACAGTATGGACGGTGAGAGGGACCTAGGACATTTGCTGTTGCAGGCATCTCTGTCACCAAGCAGAGGGTGGGGGAGCCTCACAAACCAGCCTCCAAATTCAGAAACACCTGGTGGAGGACAATCGCTCCTCCTAGGGTCAGGAGGCACCTCTCCTCCCTGAGTCACCCCATGTCCACAGCACGGCATTGCATGAGGAGTGCATTTGAGGCATCAGAGTCGTGTCTCGCCTGGGTGTAAACCAGGGAACCCCGCTGGTGGAAGTGAGGGGAGAGTCAAGCCTGGGACGTTCTGCATCGTCTCATGCCACATCTGACACTGGGCAACGCAGGATGCCTGCCTCGATGGCCGGGGGTCCATTTCAGCACGGCAGCCCCTGTAGACTGGGGCAGTAGCCGGGGCTCAGTTTCCTCATTGCTGGTGCATTCTTGCTCAGCTACACATCAGTAGGGTTTCCCCAGTGAAATGTAAGTGAGATCAGACTCTGGCCCACTGTGCGAGATCTCTGGGTCTGGCCAAGCTCTGCTCTGCAGCAAAGGGAACCTTGGGGCTGCTCTAGCCTGGGCGTAGCAGAGTTCTGGCCACGCCCCCTTTCATCTGACCACACCCCTTTTCCTCTGGCCATGCCCCTGATGAGTAAAGCCTGGAAAATGAGCAGGGATGTACCAGCTGGGGATTCCCCTCTGTCCCCCACTGGCAGCTCATCTGGAGGGGCAGGTGTCCCTACCCACTGGGCACAGGGCCTCCCTCTGCCTTTCATGCATCCTTCCAGCAGGCATCCTTGCTCCCCCAGGGATGATTTTGTGCAGAAAGGCAAGGAGGGGCGGTCCCCGAAATGCCGTCCCTTGGCAGGATGCTGAAGTTCATTGCTGTTGGCCCCGTGCTCTCCGTTGCCAGGTTTCAAGGATACCGGTGCTTACTGGCGCTCCTGGTATGACTCGTCCACGTTTGAGGACGATCTGGAGAAACTCTACCACCAGCTGGAGCCCCTCTACCTGAACCTCCACGCCTTCGTCAGGAGGAAGCTGTACGAACGCTACGGCCCCACGTACATCAACCTCCAGGGCCCCATCCCTGCTCATTTACTGGGTAAGTGGGCACAAGGCAGGTGCTGAGCCCGCTGGGGAGGGACGCTCGCCTCTCCTACACTAGAGTGTGAAGGCAGTAGCTGCCTGAGGAGGATGGGGGTGTGCCCATGCAGATCTGGGCTGGGCTGGGGGCAGTGCAGGCTGACGTTGTGATAAGGGTATTGGGAGGAGGGTGGACATGAGGTCAGCAACAGGGATGGGGAACTGTGGAGCTTTTGGGTAGCAGTGGGAGGTGGGATTCGGGGAAGGCAGCTGCAGCCCTACGTGCCCAGCTCTGGGTATTACATGTACATTGTACCCTGTGGGGAGTTGTTGGCAGCCAGGATCGAGCCCAAGGCCTCTGGATCTAAAGGCATGAGCCTCCCCTGCCTGAGGTAAAAGATCCAGCACTGCCTGTATCCCAGCCACCCCCAGAGCAGGACAGAGCACCCTGCCAAGTGGGTTCCATACCCACCCTGTACATGTTCCTCTGCTCCTTCCCTGCACCAGCACAGCTCGGGGGCCGCTGGGTGTAGCAGGGGCTGCTCTGCACTCAGCTCCCACAGCAACGCTGAATGAGGCCCAAGGGCTCCTGTGGCGTTGGTGGGCCCCCATCACACGGGGTGGCTGTGGGAGATCCTACACACTGAGGTTCTGCCTTGGCATTGAAGATCTCCAGGGCACTTTCTCTCAGAGAGGAGATTTCCCAGCACCTGCCACTTCTGCATGCTCTGGGGTGACCCCCCTAACTCCAGCGGTGGCTGCGTTTCAACAGTGCTGCCTACCCAGAGTTTGCAGAGTGCTTTGAGCTGTAACATAGTCTCAGATCAGCCCATCACTGTGTGACGCTCACGCATGCTGGTGGCCCCCGACAATCAGGCCATG
Organism: Gopherus flavomarginatus; assembly: GCF_025201925.1. NCBI lineage: Eukaryota > Metazoa > Chordata > Testudines > Testudinidae > Gopherus > Gopherus flavomarginatus. The sequence continues at coordinate 6,943,441 of NC_066641.1, forward strand.
TGAGCGGCACAGCTGCTCGAGCTGGGAGCATATTGGAGCTGTTCTCAGTTTATCAGCCCAGAGCAGCTGCTCAAGGCAGTTCCAGATCTCCCCAAAGAGAGGAAAACAGCAGAGGGAAGAACCCAAACACACCCCAGCACCAGGTCTGACCAGGAATTCCCAGATATTTAGCACTGGAACAGATTCCTCCACCCACCCGTGCACGCTAATTACACGGCTTTGCAGTTGAATTTATGCCAGGCAATTGGGCGGCGGGGGTGGGGGGGAGCACAAGGGAATGAGAAGTGCTTGGAGCCAAGCTCTGTGCATGAGGTCGCATAGACCGTCGGGAACCACCCTGCATGCAGTAGTTATGGCAGGGCACCACAGCGCCTTCCCAAGGGCTGGGGCAGGGTTAGGAAATCAGACAGTTGCAGAGATCCCGGCAGAGGGCATATGATCCCGCTTCGCCGCCATTGCCCCATCTCCTCCCTCACCTGCTGGCATCAGCAACCTGCTCTTCCGTAGTGCCCGTCATCCGAAGAGCTTCCCGCACTTTTCCCAGCGTCCTCCCTGTTGTCCAAAGGTGTGAAACAGAGTCACGGATTTGCCTTGGAATCACCCAATGAGTCAATGGCAGGGCAGGCAACAGAGCCTGGGAGGCCCTGTGCCATGCTCTGACCATTGGACCGCGCTTCCTCTTATTGCAGCTAGAGACAAGGAAAGGAAACCTCTCCTTCTGCAGCTCCAAAAGGTGCTGAAACAAGGGAGGAAAGTGAAGGAGCCATCATATGCCTTCTCCCAGACGAGCCCCTGCTGCTTTCCAAAGCTCCCTTTCTCCAGGGATGCTCCAGTAGGCGGCTGTCTGTTCTGTTCAGCTGCCTGCAGCCAGGCCAAGCTCTCTCCCTGGAGGAAAGGGTGCTGATGGGCCTGGAGCTCTCTGCCCCGTCTGGAGGCAATCAGCGTTGGTTCATAGGAACAGCTGCCTGCTGGAGCAAACCCCTGAGCTGTGCTGTTCTCTCTCCAGGCAACATGTGGGCCCAGCAGTGGAACAACATCTATGATATGATGGTCCCCTTCCCAGATAAACCCAACCTGGACGTCACCAGCACCATGGTGCAGCAAGTAAGAACCTGGTGGCTATTCGCTGTCCTTGTTTAGCCTCTTGCCCCGAAGTCTGACATGGGGCTTGAGTGCGGGGATTGTGGATAGAGGCAGGTAAATCACCCTGCAAGAGATGAGGACACCCGGGAGGTTTGCCCCCTGCATAGCACAGGCCAGAGGACTTCCCTGCATTGATTCCTGGTTGAACGAGAGCAGATCTTTTAGTAAAACATCGGGTTTGGATATTCAAATTCCCAGTGATGGAGAATGCAGTGCCACAGTGCAGGGCTCATGGGGGTGATCGTAGCACCACCAGCCCAAGGCCAACAGCAGAGGGAGAAAGAGAGGGGGGCTTCCCTTTTCTGGTCACTGCCCCCAGGGGAAACTCACCACAATGAGCCATTTTCAGTGGCAACCGCCTCCAGGTCTGAGCCCCAGGGCGAATCTAATTTTCTGGTGAAGTGTTGATAAAAAGGCTGCCAACTTGGACAAATCTGCTTTGGCCGCCTTCCCAGATTCTCTTAGGCAAGATCCAGGCGAAGGAATGTTCCTCGGTGTGCGCAGCGTGGGAATAGAATGGGGCCAATTCCTCCTGGGTGCATCAGCTGTGTTGCAGGCAAGGGGACTGGACCCAGGGTGGAATTTGGCCCAAGAAAGAGAAAAAAGCGAGAGAAAGGCTGAGAGGAAATGGAGAAGGAAGGGAAGAGGGGGGAAGATAAGCAGCAGGGTGTGAGTGAGAGATTTCTTCTTGGGCAGACAGAGAGACTCCAGGCAGCTGGACCCAGTGAGCCAAAGGAAAGCTCCAGGGTCCCCAGCTTGCATCACCGTGGGCCACTGACATGCTCTCAGCACAGTTAATGGGTGATTCCTCGGCACAGCTTGTGTCTCCGGGCTCTCTGGCTTGGGAGCAGGGCTGGGAAGAGGCCCTCGGTGGGCTGGGCAGGAGACAAGCAAGGGAGGACCTGCCAGCTGATTGAGTGGTAACAGAGCCTGGGCTCTTCCCTCTGAGCATCGTGGTGCGGGGAGGGGGTAGAGGGTTAACGATCCAACCCAGCGGGCCTGATTTGTCTGGGCCCTGCACGTCATGTCATCATCTGCACGAGTGTGTGTGTGGGGGGGAACCACCAGTCTGGTTTGCGCTAATGCAAATGGCTGTGCGAGGCTCCGGGCTGCAGGAGAGGAGCTTGACTTGTTTAGTGTCCTGCTGCTGACATCCTCTTAGCTACCAGCGTCTCTCAGGCTGCCCTGCCTTGGTGTATCTCAGCAGCCTTATGCAGGTACCGTGCTTCCCATAGGAGCCATTTCTTGAAGTGGGGGAGCTGCCTGACTGTATCTATCCTGGGGATCAGCAGAGAGCCCTGTTCTCCAGGGCTGTGAACCCAGCCCCCTTGGGAAAAGACGTGACCCTCCCACTGCTGAGGCTTGCGCTGCCTGGCTGGCGCGGGAGCGTCCCAGCCCCAGGCAGCCTCCTGGCTCGTGTAACGATGGCTTCCCCCGGCTCTGCTTGCCCAGAACTGGAACGCGACGCACATGTTCCGGGTCGCCGAGGCGTTCTTCACCTCGCTGGGCCTGCTGGGGATGCCGCCGGAGTTCTGGGAGAAGTCCATGCTGGAGAAGCCGGCGGACGGGCGGGAGGTGGTGTGTCACGCTTCCGCCTGGGACTTCTACAACCGCAGGGACTTCAGGTGTGTGGGGGCAGGAGGCCAGGCCCGACTGGAGAGAGAGGCTGGGGAGCTGCTTGACTCCACGCACAGCCTGGGGAGGGTGGGTTGGGGAAGGGGACAAGGAATCTGGTGGGATGGAGGGAGCTGAGTGCAGCAGCTGCCAGGGGACACGTCCGGTTGCCTCAGTAGCCCAGCCAGCCGCACTTCTGCTTTCTTCCTAGCAGCTCCTGAGATAAGAGTTAGGCCTGGTCAACACGTACTGCCATAGCTATGTCGGTCAGGAGTGTGACAGCCACCGCCCCCTCCCCCCGCACCTTCTAGCCACGTAACGATGCCGGCAACCTGAGGGTGATCCCCCCCACACCATCTCCTAGCCACATAATCATGCCAGCAACCCAAGGGTGACCTCCCCCCAATCTCCTAGCCACATAGCCATGCCGGCAACCCAAGGGTGATTTCCCACCCCCCATCTCCTAGCCACATAACCATGCTGGCAACCTGAGGGTGACCCCCCCCATCTCCTAGTCACATAACCATACAGGCAACCCGAGGGTGACCCCCGGCACATCTCCTAGTCACATAACCATGCCAACAAACCCTCAGGGTGACCCCCCCTCACCTCCTAGTCACATAACCATGCCAGCAAACCTCTGAGGGTGAACCCCCCCCCGCACCTCCTAGCCATGTAACCATGCCAGCAACCCCTCCAGCAGAGATACAGCTATGGGGGGCTTCTGCCTGCATAGCTAACATGTTCCCATCCCAGGAGAACTCCTCCTCCCGTCGGCGTACGCTGTGTCCACGCTCGGGGGCTGTAGTGTAGCCATTGCCTTAGCTGCAGCTGGGAATGAAGGCGACGTTCCCATCCGGCTTAGCAGCCCGTGTTCTCCCCTCTCCACTGACACCACCTGCCGGAGTCCCGCTTTCCACTGACCCTCCCCAGCACCCTAAGGTCCCTTCTGTGCTGCTGTGAGCATCCGTTACTGGGGGGGAGCTAGTATGTTGCTTCCCACCTGCCAGGGGCTACCAGGCTCCCTCCCGGAACTGAGTGTATCCCAGCAGGGGGGAGCAGGTGGCTTAAAGGGCGCGTGTAGCCAGGACTCTGCCTCTCGCCCTGCAGGATCAAGCAGTGCACCACCGTCACCATGGAGCAGCTGTTCACGGTGCACCACGAGATGGGCCACGTCGAGTACTACCTGCAGTACAAGGACCAGCCAGTCACCTTCCGCAGCGGGGCCAACCCTGGCTTCCATGAGGCCATTGGAGACGTCATGAGCCTGTCGGTCTCCACCCCCGGCCATCTCAAGAAGATCGGGCTCCTCAGCCAAGTCACCCAGGATGCAGGTACCAGTGGGGATGTGCCCCCTAGGCACCGGGAACCAGATACCTCCTCTGAACGGGAGGCAGGGAGAGGGCAGGGCGGGTAGGGGGCTGCAGCATGAGCTGAGATCTGTGGGGAGGAAAAATGCCCTATAGAGCCAGGGCCCTGGCTATGGCTGCTCTGAGCCCGGGCACCTTCCACACACTCTCTCCTGCCTCTGGCGTGCAAGTTGCTAACTCTGCCGTTCACGCCCAAGCGTGTCTTTAGGCTGGAGGGGTTTTGGCTCCCAGCTGTCATCACAGCCCCAGCTGCCCTGTCCCTCCAGCTCTTGTGTCACACGTTGGCTGGTCCGGGAGAGTGAGTCCATCTGAATCCAGAGTGAGCTCTGAGGGGATTTTCTGAGTGCTTCTAGCTGTGGTCGCGCCTTGCCTGGAGACTGCTCTCCGCCCTGGTGCAGCTCATACGTCCCAGGCTAGTGCATTTATTTTCACTCACACCTAGCACTTGTGTGGCATTCTTAAATCGAAAGATCTCAGAGCACTTCCCAAAGTGTGTGAATATCGTTATCGCTGTTTGACAAAGGGAGAAACTAAGGAACAGAGAGGTTAAGGGATGTGACTAGGGTTATATGGCACTTCCGTGGCAGAGTTAGGACAAGACCCTGGCAGTTATTAGCATGAGGGGCCTGTAAGCCACAATTAGCCCATGCTGCCTCCCACAGCAGCACCTGAAAGTAATGGCCTAGATTCTCAACTGGCGTAAATTGGCCTAACTCCACTGACTTCAATGGAGCTACACCAGCTTACACCAGATGAGGATCTGGACCCGGATGTCCAGAGACATGGGCAGCGGAGAGGGCAGCATGAGTCTAAGGAATCCAGCTAGCATCCTCCTGACCAACAGCAGGACAGTTGTTCACTTCCCTTTCCAAGGAATGAACCTTCCCCCCTCCCTCAATCCTGCTCCGGCCAAAGACCTGTTTGGGCTGAGATTTGGGGCTCGCCTGGTTCTGAAGCCCTGGGCACTTGCCCGCCCTGCTGCCCTGGGTACTGCTCGCTGAGGGGCAGGAAGGAGAAACAGCTCATTTAAATAACCCAGCCAAAGGCTAACCTGGCAGGTCCAGGCTTTTCCGTGAAACAAGCGTCTTTGCGAGGAGGAGGAGGAGCGCGCAAGCAAGTGTGATGATGGGAAGGCTCAGCAAAGGTCACTGGCAATTCACTGCTTCTGATGAGAGCGGGTGATTTGCCGCTCGGGGGGAGGACAGCCGGGGCTTTACTGGTGGCTGTTGTGCCTGATCCAATTGCTGATCGCCAAGACAGCGAGGTTAGCAGCCACCCTGCGTGCGCTGGGTCAGCACGGGGAGCAAAGGCTGGGACCTAGACAGCTCTTCCTCAGGGAAAACTGTCCCTGGGCCTGAGCTCGCCGGCTCCCTGGGGTGCTCAGCACCTCTCTGGTTCAGGCCCATGAACGTCAATGGACATTTTGCCTGAGCAAAAACAGCACAAGGACTTGTGGATTATTTGTCCTTAAAATTTGAATGACCACGGGTCCGAGTCTAGTCTCGCTTATCTGAATGCAAAGCAAGAGTCATCCCGCGGCCGGAAGAGCCTTGGGAGTCTCCAGCCAGCGCAAGTGCAGAGTCAGGTCCCAGGTTTTGAAAGGGCCCTCCAGCTTTGGAGTGTGATTGCAGGAGTGGGCTGATACCCGGACACTGAGATGCCATTATCTGCACCCCTGAAGGACTCCCACAGTAACACCTCTGGGTGCTAAATCGCAGGCCGGCTTGGGAACCGGGGCTCTGTGCCTCGTTTGCTTTGAAGCAAACCTTTCTCCCTGCCAACAGAACAGAACTCTCCTGGCACTGGTGTTCCTGGTTTCTTCCTGGAATCTGGACGGAAAGCTCCTTGCAGCCAAGCAAGCCTATTTCCAAGGAGAAGTCAGCTCTCTGGGCTGGGTTTCATGATCGGTGAATTCTGAAAAGACATCCATCTTAGGCCTGGGCCAGCTGTCTGAGTGAAAACGACTAGTTCCTGCTGGAGAAAGGGGAGGCTGGAAAGGATCTGTCCTGGAGCTGGGCTTTAACCAGGCCACATGTTGAGCCAGAAGGCACCAGGTCGAGCCAAATGCATTTTGCAAACTGCTGCTGCAAGCTAGCGGTGGCTTTGCAGGGGAAGGAACGTTCTTGGGATCGTATTTATGCTGATGATTATGATTCCGGCCTGGAGGTCTGCCAGTGCACCTCCATCCTGGCCTGCACAGCTGGAGAGTGCCTTGGGAGCAGCCAAGAACGGGGTCCTATCGGGCTAGGCGCTGAACAGAGAGTAGCAGAGAGCTGCTGCTTGGAAGCGCTAACAACCCAAATGGGCCAGGCAGACTCGGAAGGGAAGGGGTAGGACATGCCAGCAGAGAGGACTGTGGGATGGCAGCAACTGGCATGATTTCTGTACTTATTGGGTGGGCTTAGGTAGGAGGGGATCAGCTAACTGGAAGGGAAAGGAGTTGGGGAGGGAGATAGGGCAGGGATCAGAGGGTAGGGGTGGAGTGAAAAGACTGAGGAGGATGAGGGGGAGGGTTGGAGCAATCAGCCAATCGCAGGGCTGAGAGAGTCCAATCAAAACAGAAAGTTCTCCAGAAGTCCCCAGCTCCCTGTTTGGCTGCTTCTGCACCAACCAGCCCAAGATTCTGGCCTGGCGTACACCAGAAACTTAGGTTGGTCTAGCTACCCTGCTCAGGGACGTGCTAACTTCATGCCCCTGAGCGCCAGAGTGAAGCCGACCTGTGACCTGGTGTAGACACTGCTAGGCTGATAGAAGGATTCTTCTGTCCACCACGCCACTGCCTCTCGAGGGGATGGATTTACTAGAGCGATTGGAACCACCTGGGTCCTGGTGCCACCAGAGTGGGGTTGGAAAGCTGCCTACTCACCACCCAGAGGGGAAAAGTGATCTCTCCCAGGGGCTTGTACAGCAGTGACCTGTGCTGACTTCCAGGTGGTTTCCTCTCTAGGTTGTTCCCATTGAACCCATGAGAGTCATGCCAGTGGTTTCACTAGGAGCAGCACCAACCACTGTGGAAACACACAAGAGACCTGCAATATGCACATGGGATCTGGTTCCCCTTGGCCCTGCACCGTGCGCAGTCGGTTCCCGCTATGCTCAGCGGGTGTGAACTGCTCCCACGTCAGAAGGCACCAATTCACACTCGCTTCGCACTGGCCACAGCACCAGGGGCCTGCTCCCCGTTACACCACCCAGACAACGGGGGAGTCAAATTACAGATACACTCGCCTCTGGGCCCATTTACACTGCCAGAGTGGGGCCTTAGTGGGAGTGAGAGGCAGGCCCAAGGTGCAGAGCAGTGGAGAGCTGGACCTGGGAATTTTCTCGTCCTCGTTAGTGAAAAGGTGATTCTCATCCTGAGCGCAGGTTAGAGACGGAAGAGCCCCTTGTGGTCCCATCCAGCCCAAAACCTGGCCCTGAGTGTGGATACTGAGCCCTTGGGAATCCTTCCCCATGGAGACGAACACCAGCTGCCTTTCCGCTGCCGCAGCAGCTCTCCGAGAGCCAGCTCCAGCGTCCAGCTGTGGGAGAACCGATTTTACGGTTCAGTGGCCGACCTGAAACATTGGGACAAAAATGGTTTTGGGGCGAACAAACCTTGCTTTTGAAGGGGTTTCGGAAAAGAATCCAATCAAATGGACGTAAAATTTGAAACCAAAAGTAGTTTTGAAAGGGAAAAGCACCTTTTTTCGATTTTCTCTTTTTCTGGCTGAAACAATTTGGCGAATTTGGTGTGAATCTCCATGATGCTCTGGGGGAGCCAAAGGTGCAGGGGTGGTTTTTTTGGTGGGGAAAAAATAAAAGTTTTGTCAAAAAAATGTCCCCTCGTTCTAGTCAGGAGAGCCAGGGAGGAGCGTCTAGCGACGCCATTGCTGAAAGAAAGGGACACGTTGAGTCCTGGGCCTGTGTCATGATGCCGTTTCAGCTCCCCCCTGCTAACCTTCCTGCTCCTCTGGCCACCTAAGGAAGCTGCCTTTGCACAACTCCCACCTGCAGGGATCTGGGGGCTCTTTCCAGGAAGCCTGGGCCAACGTCTGCATCCCCCCAGGTCCTTTCTCTGCTTCACTTCGGCTCTGTTTCTTACAGAGAGTGACATCAACTACCTGCTGAAAATGGCCTTGGAGAAGATTGCCTTTCTCCCCTTCGGTTACCTCATTGACCAGTGGCGCTGGAATGTCTTCAGTGGCCGCACCCCCCCTAGCCGCTACAACTACGACTGGTGGTATCTGAGGTGAAGGGCATGTTGGTGTGAATGCACATATGTGTGTGGTTGATGAGCATACATGTGCATGCGTGTTTCTTCCTGCACAGGTGTGGGTGGGTGTGTGCACATGTGTGTATGTGAACATGCGTGTGTGAAGCGTGAATAGTTTTGTGCTATTTCTGGCTTGAAAGATGCACCAGGCAAACAGATGGTGATTGCTTGTGAGGTGCCCGGATTACTTCACCCTCAGCCCCAGAGTGGGCTGAAATGAATAGAAACAGTGTAGTTGGCATTTGACCCTGAAGAATGGGCTGGGACAAATGTGGCTGGAGAAAAGAAGAAACTGACCCAAACGTCAGACCTGAACCTTTCATTGAGGTGGGCAGGTCAGATACCTTTGAGCAGCCATTGTGACCACCTCTGCGCTCGTGTATCCTGGTTGGGGTCAGAAGGGGAGGAACCTTGTGACCAAGGCCGCGCCTGTAATATTTCTGGGAATGGGGAATACCAGAAATCTATCAAGAGAGCATGTCCTTAGCTTTGGGAACAGGCCAGTGCTCTGATAGATGAATGGATGGATGGGTGGGTGGGTGAATGGATGATGAGTGGGTGTATATGTGGATAGTTAGATGGGTATGTTTGTGCGAAGATAGATAGATGGATGGGTATGTGGGTGGGTGGGTGGATGGATGGATCAGTGATGTATATGTGGATAGAGGAATTGGTATGTTTGTGCAAAGATAGAAGCATGGATATGTGGGTGGATGGGTGGATATATGTGGATAGATGGATGGGTATGTTTATACGAAGATGGATGGATGAGTATGTGGGTGGATGGATGTGTGGGTGTTTATGGATAGATGGATGGGTGGGTATGTGGGTGGGTGGGTTGGTGTATATGTGGATAGATGGATGGGTGGGTATGTGGGTGGGTGGATGGGTGGGAGGGTGTATATGTGGATGGATGGGTGGATATGTGGGTGAGTGAATGGGTGAGTGGGTTAATGTATATGTGGATAGATGTATGGGTGGGTATGTGGGTATATGGGTGAGTGGATGGATGAGTGGGGGTTGTATATGTGGATAGATGGATGGGTATGTTTGTACAAAGATGGATGGATGAGTATGTGGGTGGGTGGGTTGGTGTATATGTGGATGGGTGGGTATGTGGTGGGTGGGTGGGTGGGTGGGTTGGTGTATATGTGGATAGATGGATGGGTGGGTGGGTGGATGAGTGGGGGGTGTATATGTGGATAGATGGATGGGTATTTTTGTACAAAGATGGATGGATGAGTATGTGGGTGGATGGATGCGTGGGTGTATATGTGGATAGATGGATGGGTGGGTATGTGGGTGGGTGGGTCAGTGTATATGTGGATAGATGGGTGGGTGTATATGTGGGTATATGGGTGGGTGGATGGATGAGTAGGGGGGTGTATATGTGGGTGGATGGGTGGGTATGTGGGTGGGTCGGTGTATATGTGAATAGATGGATGGGTGGGTATGTGGGTGGGTGGATGGATATGTGGGTATATGGGTGGGTGAGGGGATGAGTGGGTGGGGGGATATGTGGATAGATGGATGAGTATGTTTGGTGGGTGGATGGGTGGGGGGTCTATATGTGGATGGATGGGTGGATATGTTGGTGAGTGGATGGGTGAGTGGGTCAGTGTATATGTAGATAGATGGATGGGTGGGTATATGGGTGGATGGGTCAGTGTATATTTGGATAGATGGGTGGGTGGATATGTGGGTATATGGGTGGGTGGATGGATGAGTTGGGAGGTGTATATGTGGATGGATGGGTGGATATGTGGGTGGTTCGGTGTATATGTGAATAGATGGATGGGTGGGTATGTGAGTGGGTGGATATGTGGATAGATGGATGGGTATGTTTGGTGGATGGATGGATAGAAATATCTGAAATTAAGCCCCAGACACATGCAGGTTGTTCACCACTAGCTTCCCCTCTTCCTCCTCATTGTTTCTTGTTTACTCGTCACACCCCGAGGGGCGGCTCATCTGTCTGATTCTTTCAGGCCCCTGCCAATGCTGTTCATTTTGTCCCCCCCACTCCTTTGTTTTACAGAACTAAATATCAGGGCATCTGTCCTCCCATTGCAAGGAATGAAACCAACTTCGACCCTGGTGCAAAGTATCACATCCCCGGCAATACCCCCTACATCAGGTACTGGAGCTGCATGTGACTTGCTTCTCGGACCACTCGCGTGGTGGGGGGGCGCTGGGCCAATCCACCGTCCTGAATCTGATAAGCCTCCACTCTAGTCCTTTGGGGCACGTTTATCTGTATCGCAAAAGCCACAGGAAGTGGCTGCAGCTTGCTGTCCGGATCAGGCAGATCCGCAGTGAGGGGCACCCGCAGAGCTCGCAGCTGTACCTATCTATCTCTTCGGCGGGGAGTTCTGCAGGCCAGAAGGCAAAGCTCTGTGGGGCCCTGCACTGGAGTAATAAGGGGTGAACTATGCTGTGTACTAGCTAAGTTGCTATAAAGTGCCTGGGCCCCAGTGAGCCTTAAAATTAGTGACAGCTCCGAGAGACTCTCCTATAGGGCCTGGGTAACCTAAAGGGATGCTATCGCCCCAATACTCTTGTTTGTCATGGCACAACACAGAATCACCATTGGCAGAGCTGTGTAGGGAGCCCAGGTCTGCAATGATGGGGTACTGTGGGTCAGGATTGGGGTACAGCACAGTGTGGGGAGCCCAGCTGTGCAATGATGGGGAGCTGTGGGTCAGGACTGGGGTACAGCACAGTGTGGGGAGCCCAGCTGTGCAATGATGGGGTGCTGTGGATCAGAACTGGGGTACAGCACAGTATGAGGAGCCCAGCTGTGCAATGATGGGGTGCTATGGGTCAGGATTGGGGTACAGCACAGTGTGGGGAGCCCAGCTCTGCAATGACAGGGGGTGCTGTGGGTCAGGTTTGGGGTACAGCACAGTGTGGGGAGCCCAGCTGTGCAATGATGGGGTGCTATGGGTCAGGACTGGGGTATAGCACAGTACAGTGTGGGGAGGCCAGCTGTGCAATGATGGGGAGCTGTGGGTCAGGATTGGGGTTCAGCACAGCACAGCGTAGGGAGTCCAGCTCTGCAATGATGGGGTGCTGTTGGTCAGGATTGGGGTACAGTACAGTGTGGGGAGCCCAGGTCTGCAATGATGGGGTGCTGTGGGTAAGGACTGGGGTATAGCACAGTACAGTGTGGGGAGCCCAGCTGTGCAATGATGGGGTGCTATGGGTCAGGATTGGGGTATAGCACAGCATGGGGAGCCCAGGTCTGCAATGATGGGGGGTGCTGTGGGTAAGGATTGGGGTACAGCACAGTGTGGGGAGCCCAGCTCTGCAGCATCAGGAGACCAGAGTACAGGGCAGAGGCAGTGAAATGTACCCAGTGCTTCTGTCTGACCCCAGCGCTCTCTCATCTCCTCCCCTTTGTCAGCACAAAAACCCCTGGTCGGACTCTGAAACAGCCTAATCGCACCAGTCACCATCTGAGCACTTCCTTGCTCAGGCCTAGAATGATTCCAAAGATGTGAAGAATGTAAATGGCAGGACGGTGGGTGGGTGTATAGATGGATGGGTACCGGGGTGGAGGACCTCCTCCCTGCAGCAGAGATCAGCTGGTCTCTCCCCTGTTCCCATTGCTCAGCCCTGAGGACTCTGCTCTGGCACTAAATGAAATTAATGGGCAGCAGGTTTTAAACAAACACAAGGAAGTATTTCTTCACACAGCACAGTCGACCTGTGGAACTCCTCACCAGAGGACGTTGAGAAGGCCACGACTATAACAGGGTTCCAAAAAGAACTAGATAAATTCATGGAGGGTAGGTCCATCAATGGCTATTAGCCAGGATGGGCAGGGACAGTGTCCTTAGCCTCTGTTTGCCAGAGCAACAGGAGATGGATCACTTGATGATGACCTGTTCTGTTCATTCCCTCTGGGGCACCTGCACTGGCCGCTGTCAGAGGACAGGATACTGGGCCAGATGGACCTTTGGTCTGACCCAGCATGGCCGTTCTCATGTTCTCATGGCACATGCTTTCTTCACAGGTACTTTGTGAGCTTTATCCTGCAGTTTCAGTTTCACAAGGCCCTGTGCCAAGCTGCCAATCACACCGGCCCCCTGCACACCTGTGACATCTACATGTCCAAAGAGGCGGGAGCGAAACTCGGGTGAGAGCCAAGGGGGGATTTGGAAAAGAAGGGGGTGAGCTGCTCAGCCCGGAGCCCCAGCCCTAGCAGGGCGGTTGGAAAGGACCACAAGGGATCACAAAGGGCAGGAGGGTGGGGGTCTTTATTCCCCACTAGCCTCTCTCTCATTCATTCCCTCTGAAGCATCGGGCATTGGCCACTGTCAGAAGACCTGAGATTGGGCTAGAGGGACTGTTGGTCTCAGCCAGTATGGCCGTTTGTATGGGATCAGTGCATTGGTTCATGTGGGGCATATGTGATGGCCTTGCTCCCTACAGGCCAGAGGTCCGGGAGGCTGTCAGTCTCTGCACTAGGGCTAGCTGAAGTTTACCCTTTAGCTCAAGTGGTGGTGTGGTGGTTTTAAATGCCTGAATCCTTGTATAAGCCCCAGCTAAGGACAGGTTCCCAATACAGGGATGGGTGGGGCAATGTGCATAAAGACTGTTTTCTGCAAATCTATAGAACCTCAGGGTTGGAAGAGACCTCAGGAGAGCATCTAGTCCAACCCCTGCTCAAAGCAGGACCCATCCCCTGTCATATTTTTGCCCGAGTTCCCTAAATGGCCCCCTCAAGTATTGAACTCATAACCCCGAGTTTAGCAGGCCAATGCTCAAACCACTGAGTGATCCCTCCCCCCAGCACTAGTGCAACTGCAGGCCAGAGCGAAGCTCAAAAACAGAAAGTCCAGCTGTCAAATTTTTTAAGATGCCTAAGTGATTTAGGGGCCTGGGTGTCATTTTCCCAAGTGACCTAAGCACATGGTGAGAAGAGCTGCTCCCCTGAGCCCGGGGCGGCCAGCTGATCCCCTGAAGCCTGGGAATCGATTGCCCATAACACCGGCTGCAGTGACTCAGGGCAGACTGTTAGGAAGCAGGTCACAAACCCCAAACTGACTGTGAATTTCACACTTAAAGTTCATCAACCAATTAGCGAGTGTGAACTCCTCAGGCCCTATAACAGCCTATGCATGGAGACCCCTTGAATACCCCCATCTACCCCACCACCCAGGTGAAGGTACTTTTGTGACAAGAATCACAGTAATATTCAGGTTAGTCCCAGTCTCAAAGGACCAGTCACTGACCCCAGGTCACCCCAAAGCTCTCACACCAAAGCCAACACTTGTGGCCAGTGTTATCATAAACTATATAAAAATTGATTACATTGGCAAAGGAAATTAGAGAGTTATTTCCAGGGTTAAAGCAGATCAATATAGCTACACAAACCAATTACAATCAAGTTTCAAAAGGTAATAGACGTTCTATAATCAGCCAGCTGTATGTGTCCTTTAGGGCTAGCCCAGGGTAAGCAGCGGGAGATCTCTTGCTTATATCTAGAACACCCTGGGCCCCCAGCATCCAAGCAGCATAGAGATACCAGGTTCCTTTTCCTTGGGGTTTTTATTCCCTTCCTGCCATGTTCTCTGAGCTGCAAACTCAGCTGATCAGAGGAATCCACTTACATGATTCATCTTCATGTAAGGGCAGAACAACAAAGTCTTTTATCCTCTTTAACAGGGCTTTTCCTGTGGAGGGAGGGGGGAGATTCCCAGGCCTCCGTGGGGGAGGGGGGCTGCACCCAAGGTCTGTGTGTGGCAAGAGCAGATTTGGGGGATGAGGGGGGAACCACCCCCCAGCACAAGCCGGTGCAGTGGTTTGGGTCCGGGTCACTCCGCTTCCTGTTGGCCTGTGATTGCAGGGTGGGCCTGATCCCGCACTCACAGTGCAGCAGGAAGTGGAGTGCCCCGGTCCCAGCCTGCTCCACTCTGCTCCCCTGGCTCTCAGCCTTGGGACTTGGGGGACAGGGGGAACCTCCCCCCAACATTCACCGGTGGGGGAGCTGGGAACCAGCAGAGCGGAGCGGGCTGGGGCCGGGTTGCTCCACTTCCTGCTGGCCGGTGAATGTGGGACACTCCTGACCCCTGCTGCAGTCCCACAGGACGTAGTTCAGGGGAAGGGCTGGGGCTGGGGTGTAGCTGGGGTGGGAAGAGGCAGGGCAGGGGTGGGGCAGGGATTTTGGGGAAGAGGTGGAATGCGGGTGGGGCTGGGGTGGAGCAGGGGTAGGAAGAGGCGGGGCAGGACCAGAGCAGTGGCAGGGACAGTTTTCTGGCCAGGGATCGGGCTGGCCGCTGGAGCAGCGCACAGCTGCGTAAGGCACCAGGAAATTTGGAGCAATTTGGTGCCCTGCGTAGTTTGCCTGTGGGTAAGGACGACCCTGCTCTTTAACATCCCACAATAGTCTGTGTGGTGTCGATGGACCTTTCCTGTTGGGGAGGACATAACACATTCTGTTGATGATTAGCACTTAGTAGTAATTAACATCTCTCTCCTGTCTGGAGAGTCACAGAGGGTCACAATACAACTGCTCAAATATTACACTATGGGGCACAGATGCTATCAGTGAGAGTAATGCAGGCAGCCACTCACAAGCGTTCAGTAAAGTCTAGACACATTTTTATCATTCTAATACCTGTTTTAATAATACTAACACACAGGGGCGCCAGACTGATTCCAGCTGTGTGTGTGTCAGTGTTCAATGGGGACTTTGGCATGAGCTGGCACCTGCTCTGCCAGCATCACACCCGTATCTTGATGTGCAAAACCACACATGCTGTGCTTGGGGCTGTCCATCTCATTGTCTCTTGCTGGCCTTTGCTTTCCCGGTTCTCTGCAGTGAGGTGTTGAAAGCTGGCTCTTCCAAGCCGTGGCAAGAGATTCTCTTCAATCTGACTGGCACGGAGAAGATGGACGCTGGGGCCTTACTGGAGTACTTCAGCCCTGTGACAGAATGGCTTCTGCAACAGAACACCGAAAAGAATGAAACACTGGGCTGGCCAGACTTTGAGTGGCGCCCGCCTGTCCCTGATGGCTACCCTGACGGCATCGGTAAAGCCTCAGCACTGTCCCTTTGCCCCAGAGCGGGGTCATGGAATCACAGGGTTGGAAGGGACCTCAGGAGGTCATCTAGTCCAACCCCCTGCTCAAAGCAGGACCAATCCCCAGATTTTTACCCTCATTCCCTAAATGACCCCCTCAAGGATTGAGCTCACAACCCTGGGTTTAGTAGGCCAAAGCTCAAACCATTGAACTACCCCTTCCCTGAAGGTCCAGGGGTGTTGGGAGGTGTCCCCAGATGGACACAGCATGGCATTGCTCAGAATAGACATGGAAGGTGGGCGATGTCTCTGCTAGAGCTCAGTGAGATGGGCTAGTCAGAAATAGCACCGTTCTCCAGCTGGGCTCCGGAGAGCATCACAGTCATGTGCTTCGTGGGGCACTGCACCTTCCTTTGAAACATGTGCCGTTGGCTGGACACCTGATCCACAACTTGATGGACCAATGGTCTCCTTTGTTATAGTAATTCCTGCTCTCCTGATGTGACAGATAATCCATGAGGTAGCATTCTGTGCTGCATTCTGGTTGGCTGACTGGTACAGTCTAGAATGCCGGGCTCAGCCGGGCTACTCCTGTCCAGATGGACAAAGGCAGATGCTCCACTAGCGTCAACCTGCCACTCATCTGTTGGTTCTCCTGTCATGTCCCTCTAAGGGGGCCCTGGGGCAGGAAGTGGAGCCCACTCAGGTGCGTGGAGAGCCTGTGGCACTGGTGAGAGCTCAGTCATGGATTCTCCAAGGAGGTTCTGCTCACAGAAGGGGAAGAGCTCATTTGGCAGCTTTATCCAGTGGGTTTTTGCCCCTTATAGATAAAATAGCGGATGAAGCCCAAGCCCAAGCCTTCTTGGAGGAGTACAACAGCACGGCCGAAGTGGTGTGGAACGCCTACAGCGAGGCGTCCTGGGCGTACAACACCAACATCACGGACTACAACAAGCAGATCATGGTATGAGACTGGGCTGCGGGCCACACAGTGTGATGCTGACAGCAAAGTCAGGCAAAAAGCGACAAAAAGTCCCATAGCACCTTATAGACTAACAGATGTATTGGAGCATGAGCTTTTGTGGGTGAATACCCACTTCATCAGACGCAACGAAGTCAGGCAGGTTGTACCCAAAGTCCACTGCAGACAAGCACGGAAAACCAGGGCGGCTCCTGCTGCTCCCAGGGCGTGAGCATCCACATACTGATAGCCACAGAGTAGCATTCATATGCTGGGAGGTGCCTTTCTCCCAGCATCCCTAAATGAGTTGGGCCTCATTTCCTAGACCTAGGTCTCTGGCCAGCCCGCGGGGAGAGCATGCCATAGCTGCCGATTCCACGCACCAGTATTCTTAGCGGGGGCTGTGTCTGATCACCCCAACCGGGTGATTCCTTTCCTGTCCTCCCTTGGCCCTGCAGTTGGAGAAGAACCTGGAGATGTCAGCCCACACCCTGGAGCACGGCATGCAGGCCCGGCAGTTCGACTACTCTGACTTCCAGGACCAGGGCATCAAGCGCATCCTGAAGAAACTGAGCGACATTGAGAGAGCCGCCCTGCCTGAGCTGGAGCTGAAGGAGGTGAGATGAGGGGGAGGCAGGGTGTTCTGTGACAGCACCCAGAAGGCCCTGCTTAACATGGAGTGGATTGTGGCCTCCCACGTCTTCCACGCGGCGCTGAGACAGCACGCTGGGAGCTTCCCAAGCAGAGGAGGCACAATCCCTGCCCCATGGGGTTCACAAACCAAAGACTGTGTCCCAGCATGCAGTGTGGCTTGGCTCTTGAAATGCAGCTGGAGCGTTGCATGCTGGGGCCTGTAATCTTCTATGAAAGGGGTGTGCAGCTGTGGGCTGCTTTGCATAATTCTCTGTGTTACCGTTGGCTGGAGGGCTGTACCTGGGCTAGCACTGATCCTGGAAATAGGGTGACCAGATAGGGACAGTCCCGATATTTGGGGCTTTTTGTTCTATAGGCGCCTATTACCCGTACCCACAACATCACATTGGGATGGGATGGTGGGTTCCCAGCAGGCTTGGGCAGGAGGCACAACGTCCCCATTAAAACACCGATTATTCCCAGTCACAATAAAGAGACTTTACTGAGCAGGTCATTTTGCCCCTAGAGAAATGCTTCTCTCGACTCCCAGATACTCCAGTGTGACAGGCCCATTTTAAAAGAGGCCCTTTGTGTTCTGTGCTATTGGGGCAGACCAAGGTGTGTGTGTGTGTGTGTGTGTGTGTGTGTGTCTCTCTCTCTCTCTCTCTCCCTCCCTCCCCTAGGTAGGACACTGATTAAACCCCCTCCCGATACCCGACAAATGAAATCGGTGTTTCTCCCATAAACACTGGCAATTGTTACTTGTATCGAGGGGCGTGTCTACACGGAGCTGTAATGCACACCATGGGGGGCAGGGGTGAATTCTAAAGCACACTAATGTGTTGTACGTTGATTGGGCCATGTAGACCCCTGGTCACCAACCGGTCAATTGCGATCCACTGGTCGAACCTGGCGACTCTCCCAATCGACTCCATCTCGGGTAGCATAGCGGGGCTGCCACAAGGCAAGTTCCCTGCCTGCCCCGGCCCCACACCACTTCCAGAATTGACCCCCATGGTGGGGAGCAGGGGTCTCCGCATGCTGCTTCTGCCTATGAGCCGGGAACAGGGAACTGTGGCCAATGGGAGCTGAGGGGGCAGTGCCAGCAGAGAGGGGCAGCGTGTGGAGCCTTCCAGGAGCGGCGAAGGGCCAGGGCAGGCAGGAAACCTACCTTAGCCTTGCTGTGCTGCCAACCCAGGAGCCTCCTGCGGTAAGTGCCCTCTGGTGGGAAGCCGCACCCCGAGCCCCCTCCTGTATCCCAAGCCCCAGCCCTGAGCTACATCCCAGAGCCAGAACCCCAAGCCCCCTCCTGCACCTCAAACCTTCTCCTGAACCCCAAGCCCCTGCCACAGACCTGAGCCTCCTCCCAAAGCCAGCACCCCAACCCCCCCCGCCCCAGCCCTGACTCCCTTCTCAGAGCCAGCATCCCATACCCCCTCCTGCACCCAAGCCCTGAGCCCCCTCCCAAAGCCAGCATCCCAACCCCCATCCTGCACCCCAAGCCCCAGCCCTGACCCCCCTCCCAGACCCAGCACCCTTTTACCCCCTCCTGCACCCCAAACCCTATCCTGAACCCCAAGCCCCTGCCTCAGGCCTGAGCCCCCTCCCAGAGCCAGCACCCCAACCCCCCCACCCCAGCCCTGACTCCCCTCTCAGACCCAGCACCCCATACCCCCTCCTGCACCCAAGCCCTGACCCCCCCACAGCCAGCACCCCAAATGCCCTCCTGCACTCCAAACCCCCTCCTGTACCCCAAGCCCCAGTCCTGAGCCCCCTCCTAGAGCCAGCACCCAAGCACCCTCCTGCACCCCAACTCTCTGCCCCAGCCCTGCCCCCCTTCTCAGAGCCAGCACCCTCTATCCCCTCCTGCATCCCTGCCCCAGCCTTGACCCCACTCCGAGAGCCAACACCCCGTACCCCTCCTACACCTCAACCCCCTGCACCAGGCTCATCCTGGAACCCTCTCCCACACTGTGAGCACCTCATCCCCAGCCCAGAGCCCGCACCCCCTCCCAAACCACAGCCCCCTGCCCCAGCCTGGTGAAAGTGAGTGAGGGTGGGGGAGAGCAAGCGGGGAGGGGGGAGTGAGTGGGGCAGGGCCTCGGGGAAGGGGCGGGGTAGATCCTGGGTTGCCGTTAAATTCAAAAAGTGATCTTGGGCGTAAAAAAGTTGGAGACCCCGATGTAGACCCTGCTAGGGTGCCCCGAAGGTTCCTTAGTGCCCTTTCACACTGTGCTGTTTGAAAAAACACGATGTTAGAGCACAGGAGGGAACATTACAAAGAGAGATGCTGGAATGAGTCATGTAGATTGTAATTCGTCCCAGTACATACAAAGAGAAAGGCCTGGAACTCCCCTGAGTTTTGGACATCTGCATAAAACTCAAAAATTGCTAAAAATAGCGCCCCCCCCAATAAACCCAGAAGTGCTTGTCATGGGCCCTGCTCCTCCTAACACCTCCTGGAGATTCTCCTTTAGTTCCACATGGTGGCGTCTGATTTCTTTTCTCCAAAACCTGAATGCCTGAAAGTCAACATATGTCAATGTGGACATGCAGCCATGGTGCCGTTGGAGTTGGATTTCCACACGCCCACGTTCTCATGTATTGTTTAGGTTCCCCAATTGGACACAATGTCCCATGATGCACTGCCTGCCATCCCCCAAAGGGGAGATTCTGGTGCATCATGGGAGATGTAGTCTGACACCGTAGCTCTGCCTGTCCAGAGAACTGGGGCATGAGGCGACTGATGTATGGCTCATTTTCAACGGCTCCATTAGTACAGTTATGCCAGGCGTGGGCTGCCACCATTAAACCACTTGGTTTCCCATGTTCGCTCTCTCTTGTTGAAAGAGACTGGTGGGGGGGGCAGGGAGGAGCATCGGCTACTGCCCAGAGCACCATAGCGGGACTCAGGATTCCCAGGCTCCAGCCTCCCTTACAGGATAGACAGAACTCCCACGGAGTAAATGAGGGAGATTTGCATACTGTGTGTTGGAGATTCGGGCCCCTGGGGCTGCCACTGGCTCACAGATTGAGCTTGGGCAGGTATTGTCTCTCTGTGCCTCCACTTCCCCCATCATACACACACACCCTGTGAAATGGGGATGTTCGTTCCCTACCTTCCCGGCAATGGTGAGGCTGAATTCATTCATGTCTGTAAAGTGCTTTGAGATCTCTGGATGGAAGGGCCAGAGAAGGGTGGCTGGAGACAGGCTATGCTGTTGGATTGGGAAGTGGTCCTGCTTTGAGCAGGGGGTTAGACTAGATGATCTCCTGAGGTCCCTTCCAAGCCTGATATTCTATGATTGTCTCCGAGTGCAGAGCAATAAGCAGGCATTTAAGTGGATACCATTTCTTTTTCAGTACAACAACATCCTCTCGGACATGGAGACCACATACAGCGTAGCCAAGGTCTGCAAGGGACAGGACAAGTGCTATCCATTGGATCCTGGTAAGATGTAGCAAGGCCTCCAGGGAACGGTAGGTGCCCACCTCCACCACCCAGCACCTGAAGTTCTCTGAAGATGCCCCAGAAATTAAGGCTGGGATCTCCATATGTCTGTGCAGCAAACTAGGAGGAAAGAGTTTGACAGTTCCCAAATGCCTGGGTAATTCCAATCTCATTTGATCTCAGCGTCAGGGCTGCAACCCAACGGAGCCTAATATCAAATCTGGTCTAGTATCAGTGTGTTAGCCAACCCTACTTGATTGCTCTGGAGCAACTCGGATCTCCCCAGCAGAATGAGGTTCCACCACAGAGCACGTGAAATATAGAGGATGGGTTACATTCACATGGACAATAGAGAAAACTCTGATCTACAAGGAGGGCTTTGGGAGAGGGTGACTTAGAGGGAAAAGCAGAGTCAGAACGATGGCAGGGAGCAGCGGTCCCATGTGGTGAGCTAGTGGGGAGTGGGAGACGGTCCTGCCAGGTGAGCTCATGAGGACGTTTGCAGTAGAGCCCTAGGAGGAGAGCCTGGGCAGGTGAAGGAGGACTGGGCGATGGGGAACCGATCTGGGGTGGCTGAACTACGGGTAGAAGAGGCTGCGGCTGGGGACGTGGGTTCAGCAGGGAACTCCAGGGGTGCCCAGGTCCCGGCACGTTACGCAGCACAGCAGGGAGTCCATGGTCGTTTCCTCCCTTTGTAGACCTCACCGACATTCTAGCCAAGTCGCGGGATTACGACGAGCTCCTCTTCTCCTGGAAGGGCTGGCGGGACGCCTCCGGGAAGGAAATCAAAAGCAAATACAAGAGATATGTGGAGCTGAGCAACAAGGCAGCCAGGCTCAATGGTGAGCTATGGAGCTGCCTTCCCCAAAGGGAGAGGGCTCACCGCTCCCTAAAGACACAGCCTGCCCGCTGGCAGACCCTCTCCCAGATATGCTCCTGTCCCCTCCCCTATCCCTGCCCCACTGTGCTCCTGTCCCTGCCCCATTGTGCTCGTGTCCCCTCCCCTATCCCCATCCCACTGTGCTCCTGTCCCTGCCCCATTGTGCTCCTGTCCCCTCCCCTATCCCGCCCCGCTGTGCTCCCACCCCTGCCCCACTCCACTCCCATCCATGCCCCGCTGTGCTCCCGTCCCACCACACTCCTATCCCTGCTCCCAATGCACCCCCATCCCTGCCCCACTCCGCTCCCATCCCTACCCCACTGCAGAAGATTTATCGTAGGCCTCCAGCTCCTTGCGCCCAACCCTGAGCTCCTCACTCAGGCACAATCCTCCTTTTCCTCAGTGCCCAGTTCCCACCGAGCCTCTACGTTCCTTAGGCTCCTGTGACAATCTCACTACAGCCCCAGGCGAACGCCTCGCAGGGCTTCACGGGCTTGGCTGAAGGGAAGTTAAGTGAAAAGCAGCAGCCCCGAGCAAGGTCCTGGCTGTGGCCTGGAAAGGGGTGAGGGGTCTCTGAGAGCCCAGCGTGATGGGAGCTAGATGAGGGAGATGGGGAAGGTCACCTGGAGCCAACCGCAATGGCTCAGTCAGCCGCCCTCGCCCCACACTTCCAGCCCCGGAGTGAGGGGGCAGGGCCGTCCCTGGGGCAGGGCTGGTGCAGCCCGTGGAGATCAGCGGCAGGGCTCACGATCCCTGCTCTCCTCCTCCATCTGGGCAGGTCACACGGACAACGGGGCCTTCTGGAGATCCCTCTACGAAACGCCCACCTTCGAAGCCGACCTGGAGCAGCTCTACCAGCAGCTGCAGTCCCTGTACCTCAACCTCCATGCCTATGTTCGCCGCGCCCTGTACAAGAAATACGGGGGGGAGCGCATCAACCTGAAGGGCCCCATCCCAGCTCACCTTCTCGGTAAGGCCCCCCGGGCACGGCTGGGGCCATCGCATTTCTCTTGGGACTTTATTGTCTGGGTGCTGGAATGGCCTGGGGCCATTGACGGCTGAGATGGGCCACCTTCTCCTTTGCCCCCCACCCCAGAGACCTAACACCCCATCCTCCCAGCTGGCTTCAGTGGCCAGTTTTCCGTGGGGCTGCGAATCAGGGGTGAGGTTGTTAGTGGGTAAGGGCCCCTTTGAACGCAAAGGCCCCCGTCCTTTGAAAAGCAGGGCCCCTCATTAGGGACCGGACTACCCTGCAGGCCCAGCACCGGTGAGGCCTGATTTTTCAAAAAGCCCAGCACATTGGGTGCTGCACATGTTGAAATCGCCCAGAGCTCTTTGCAAAGTCTGGCCCCGGTTACCAAACTCTGGGCATCCAACCATGTGAACTGTCTGATTTACCCCGAGTCCCAGCGAGCCGGCTGCCAAGGCAGGAGTTCTGCTTTGCAGTTCGCTGCTCTGCATACTGGGTGATGTTTTCCCCACTCTCTGGGCTCTTGGCCCCAAGCTGAAGCTGGATGTCCAAGCCAGGGCAGCTCCATTTCTGTCTCTCTGGCCCCATCACTGCACTCCCTGAGCACCTCACAAGCTTATATGTAAGGGAAGGGCAGGGCATTATCCCCATTGTACAGATGGGAAACTGAGGCCCAGAGTGGCTAAGGCCCAGATCCTCAAAGGTATGAAAATTCCTAACTTCCACAGAACTCAAGAGAAGGCAGGAGCCTGAGTACCTGTGAGGACCTGAGCCTGAAACTTGCCCAAGGTCACCCGGGAGGTCTGTGGCAAAACAGAGAATTGAACCCAGGTCTGCTAAATCCTAGTCTCGTGCTCTAACCATGGGACTGTCCTGCCTCTCACTGATGACAGTGACGTTACACTGGCTTTCGCCAGCTCTTAGCCAGGACCTTTCCATGCAGGGACTCATGGAGTCGTGTGCTACCCCGAGAACAGGGGTGAACTTGAGGACAGGAGGAGGATTTCTGTCTGGGAGGAGGACGGGAGGGGCAGGGAGGCTGAGTGGCATGACTGGCTCCCTTCCCTTCTTTGGAAACCAGGGCTGAGGCTTTCAGAGCCACCCCTGGGATCCACTTTCCAGGCATCCAAAGCCCTTTGGCATCTTTGAAAATAGCCTAAGGTAGTGCCGTCCCTTCTGGCTCCAGGGCTGGGAGTAACTTTGCCTTTGTTCTTTTCTCCCTTTCTCCTCCCCTTCCTGCCCCCAAACCCCCTTGCGGGTCTCTAGGGAATATGTGGGCCCAGTCGTGGTCCAACATTTTTGACCTGGTGATGCCCTACCCTAGTGCCACTAAAGTGGATGCCACCCCGGCCATGCAAACACAGGTCAGTGCGCTCAAACCCTTTGAGACTGCTCTTGGGAACTCCTTTTCCTCTCTAGGTGATGCTGACTTCCCTGCCCCTGGGAAACCGTCCAGGTCTCAGAATAACCAGCAGCCACTGGGCCTGATTCTCCTCCCACTTACACAGCTCAGAAACCAGTGGGATACTCTGCTGTAAAACAGGAGAGAATCAAGATAGCACCTTGCAGAGAAAATCAGAGTTCTGCTGCTGGCTCCACCTGGTAACCAGACCAGGTGGGTCCTATTAGCTCAACCCCGGGTTGAAAAGGGGGGAATCTCCTTTGCCTTGCACCTTGTTCCATCATTCCCAGCTGTGCTAAGTGGGTGAAAATCACTCCCAGCTCAGAATGTCAGCACCCGCCACCCTTGCACGGGTTTAAAATAACTATAGAAGGTGCAGTGCAACAAAATCAGGGCACAAGCACAGAGGGGTCCTGCGGGGACCAGCCAAGCTCAGGAATAAACAGACTGAGGTTTATATTTCGTGTTGCTTACTGCGGGGGGGCTGTATGGGCCAGGGAGTCAGTGTTAAGTATCATCTGGGCTTTTTACCCACAAAAGCTTATGCCTAAATAAATCTGTTAGTCTTTAAGGTGCCACCGGACTCCTTGTTGTTTTAGTGCTGTGTTAGGCGCCACCGGAGATGCTCCTTGGAGCTGTCCCAGAGCCTCCTGTTACTGAGCACTTCCCACACTGCAGTCCCCCGCCCCAGGAGATAATCCCTGAATCTTCGGCCTAGGACTGTCTACACTGGGGGTTCGATCAGCTCAACTAAATCGCTTGGAGAGGGGTGTGTGTGGATTTTCACCCCTCTGAGCGACGTAGCTCTGCTGGTTCCCAGTATGGGCCCACCCTGAGTCCCTCCTTCCCCATGGCCTGTGTGTGTCCGTCGTCGCTCTGTCAGGGACAGTGTCAGAGCCAGCCCAGGCTCTGCAGGAATCCTCCTTCCCTCCCTCTGCTAAATACTCCAAGGCCCTGCTCCTGCTCCCACTGCAACCAATGAGAATTTGGTCCCTGACCCGGATGGGAGCGGGCTCTGGCCCTGAGTTTCAGAGGCGAGAAGTGCTGCTGTGTTACCGTCCCCGGCTTCCTGCCCATCTGTCCTGGAGCGATCCTGCCTCCAGCTCCCATGTGCTCTCTGCTGGCTGCACAGGGCTGGACCCCGGAGAGGATGTTTCAAGAGTCGGATAAGTTCTTTACCTCCCTGGGCCTGATCCCCATGCCGCCGGAGTTCTGGGCCAAGTCCATGATTGAGAAGCCAGACGGCCGGGAGGTGGTGTGCCACGCCTCTGCCTGGGACTTCTACAACCGCAAGGACTTCAGGTGCCTCCAGGGACAGGGCTGGGCAGTGCCCCAGGCTGGCACTGGGACAGAGCAGAGGGGTCTTAGCAGAGCAATAGCCAGTCCTGGCTGCTCCCTGGCCCCCGGGACGCCCTGCCTGATGGGCCCCAGGCTGCTCCCTGGCCCCCGGGACGCCAGGCCCAACAGGCCCCAGGCTGCTCCCTGGCCCCTGGGACGCCAGGCCCGACAGGCCCCAGGATGCTCCTTGGCCCCCGGACATCCTGCCCACAGCTTTGATGTCTTGTCTGTTTGCCAAACCCAGTGTCAGGGCAGGATGTTCCTGGCCCTAGCTGGAGCTGGATTTTGAGCCCTGGCCCAGGGCAGCAGGCAGATTGACTCTGTCAGTGGCTGGGTATAACAACACAGAGCCACACTCTGTATCAGGGTGTCTGTCCAGCACCACTTCAGGCCTGCATCCCTGCAGGGAGCCTGCTCCAGCCCCGGGAACTGCATGTGGGTGGGTACATCTGTCCAGTTAGAACAGCCCACCGCAGGGAGCCTTGGAGCCCAGATCCAGGGACTTGTGCTGCAGGGCTGAAAATAGCAGTTGAGGCTCCAAGACCCTCCTGCCTTGCCAGGTTTCAGAGCCCAGGCTCCAGCCCAAACCCCAATGTCTACACTGCTGTTTTCAGCCTGGCAGTGCGAGCCTGTGTCAGTTGACCAGGGCTCTGAGACTCGCTCTTTGTTTAGGTGCGTATCTGGGTCTGTCTATCTGGGTGCATCTGGGTGCATGTTTGGGTGGGTCTGTCTGTCTGTCTGTCTGGGTGCGTGACTGGGTCGGTCTGTCTGGGTGTGTGTCTCTGTCTGTCTGAGTGCATCAGGTATTTCTATAGGTGCCATCATAATAGTTGCTTGCTTGCTTTCTCCCCTTCTCTCTTGCTGCCCCACCCCCCAGTAACCTGTGTGTGCTCTCTCTCTCTTCTCCCCTGTGTTTCAGGATTAAGCAGTGCACGGTGGTGAACATGGATGACCTGATCACCGTCCACCATGAGATGGGGCATGTCCAGTACTTCCTGCAGTACAAGGACCAGCCCATCTCCTTCCGCGACGGGGCCAACCCCGGCTTCCACGAGGCCATCGGCGATGTCATGGCCCTGTCGGTCTCCACGCCCAAGCACCTGCACAGCATCAGTCTGCTGGATCAAGTGGAGGATAACAACGGTGAGCTGGCTGGGGCCTGGGGGCGGCTCACCAGGGCTCCCTGGGAGTTAGCGCGCCTGGGAGGGGGCTGGGGGCAGGTTGTCAGCTGTTGGTACTGAGTGCTGTTGGCTGCTCATCCAGCTGTTGGCTTAGAACTTTCCAAGGCCCAGCAGAGGCTGATGATGTCGATGGGTTGACGGCCAGTGGGGGTGGCGATGGATCTGCTGGGGGTTAGATCACTGACCTCCCGAATGCTCCCCCTTCCTTTGCAGAGAGTGACATTAACTACCTGATGAGTATTGCCCTGGATAAGATTGCCTTCCTGCCCTTCGGGTACCTGATGGACCAGTGGCGCTGGAAGGTGTTTGATGGGCGCATTCAGGAGCACGAATATAACCAACAGTGGTGGAACCTCAGGTCAGTCGGAGGCTTCCGCCTGACACTGGGGACACGTCGGATCCACCCCTGGGCAGCACAGGGCTCAGAGCAGTTCTCTGCCACGTGAGGTCCAATCTGGGGAATCTACCCCTCTCTTTTCAATGGAGGATGTGCCTCTTGCAGGTCCCATTGAGTTCCAAAGCTTCCTCCTGTCTCCCTCCTCGCCAATCTTGACAAGGTCTCTGGTCATCGCTGCTCTCGCGAGCCCCTCTCTGGTTGTGTGCCCCCTTCCCTGCTCACAGGGCGTCCCCCTCCCATCCTGTGGAGCTGTGCTGGCTGGAGGTCCCTAACCACCGCTTTCTCCTCATGCCCTCTGCAGGTTGAAGTACCAGGGGTTGTGCCCACCTGTGCCCAGGTCAGAGGATGACTTTGATCCTGGTGCGAAGTTTCACATCCCAGCCAACGTTCCCTATGTCAGGTACGCAGACCGGGCCAGGGTTACACGCCTGTGCCCTGGCCCTCTCCTACCAACTCCTTTCGCCTTGCTTGGCAACGAGCCCGGCTCAGCCCGTAGCCACTCATCTGACCTGGGCGGAAGGGCTGCAAAGAGAGGAGGGACTGATGGGTTGGGCAATGGATGGGCATGGGTGGTCCGGTCTGTAGAT
The DNA here is from genome assembly GCF_025201925.1 of Gopherus flavomarginatus. Lineage (NCBI taxonomy): Eukaryota > Metazoa > Chordata > Testudines > Testudinidae > Gopherus > Gopherus flavomarginatus. The sequence continues at coordinate 6,970,654 of NC_066641.1, forward strand.
ACTAGACCTGTCCAGAAATGACAAGAACTACAGCCCAGGGGTTATCTGTCTGTCAGCCACGTGCACAGGGAGCGGGTGCACCTGTGCCAGGGTGTCCATGGTCACTGCCTGGGTGTGAGCCTGGAAAGGCTGGGGGGGCTGTGGGAAGCAGGGGTGATGCAAGCAGTGCAGTCATTCACGGTGGAGCTAAGCTGCCGTCCTGAACTCTTTGAATGATTAAAGGGCCCGTGTTGCTTTTTGTCAGACTGAGGGGTGCTAACCCTGATGTTCCAGGCCAATCCCAGCTGGAGCTGTTGCAGTCCTGGATCCTAAGCTCCCCCTTCAGTCGGCTGGGAATATAGCAGCACCTCTGACTATTGACATCGGTACATCATAGTTTATTAGTGTTGGAAGGGACCTCAGGAGATCATCTAGTCCAACCCCCTGCTCAAAGCAGGGGCACATCCGAACAAGCACTTGAATGTGGTCACGTGTAGGGTGACCACCTGTCCCTGACTGGGCAGAACAGTCCCTAAATGTACATTTCAAGCCCTGGTTCTGGGCTGAATGACTCCAGGACAGCATTTGTCCTGGATTCCCTGCGGCACTGCTCTGTGCCTGCCCGAGGCTCGGGTGTGCCAGCCTCTTCCTGGTGGGATGGGGGAGCTGAGGTGGGCCTTGGTCCCACCTTGCCATGGGGTCCCCCCTGCTCCTCCTTTTCCCACCCCCCCCCCACCTGAGGCCCCAACCCTGGCTAGGCTGGAAGCCAGAGCTGGGCAGTAGGAAAAGTCGCTCAGGGAGCCTGGATGGCTGTGAGGAGCCCCAGACCCTCCATCTGCCCTGGGAGGCATGCCCTGGGGAGTGGGCACCTCGACCGCACACCCAGGGCTGGTGAAGGCTCCGGGGTTCCCCACAAGCTAGGGTGACCAGATGTCCCAATGTTACAGGGACAGTCCTGATATTTGGGGCTTTTTCATATACAGGTGCCTATTACCCCCCACCCCCGTCCTGATTTTTCACGCTTGCTGTTTGGTCACCCTACCCACAGCAGCCCAGGCTCCAGCCTGGCCAGGGGGTGGAGCCTCTGGGAGAAGAGGCGGAGCATGGGGCAGGGGCAGGGAGTGGGGCGGGGCTCCTACATGTGTCCCGTTTTTTGCATTTGGAAAAGTTGGTCACCCTGGCTCCATGCTGTATAGCGCAGGGCTGGCTCTGAGGCCTGCTGCTCCACGGACTCTCAGACAAAGCACATGCGTGTCCAGGTTCCACCTGGCCTGGAAATACCTGAAGTGGCCTGCTGAGGCCCCAGAGCTGCTGCTCAGGCTCGCTCCAATCCCCCAATCCAGGTACTTTGTCAGTTTTGTGATCCAGTTCCAGTTCCACCAAGCCCTCTGCAAAGCCGCTGGTGACACAGGGCCCCTGCACAAATGTGACATCTACCAGTCCAAGGAAGCCGGAACCCTGCTGGCGTGAGTATGGCAGCGGGGAGAGACCTAGGGAGTCCTCCAGAGCCTGTGTGTTGGGAGTGAGAATGCCCCCTCAGATTTCTCCTGATGGCCTTTTCCGGTTCCTGGGCCCCCGTTTTAAATCCCCCCTTTAACCCCGGGGACATTTGCCTCTGTGATGGGAGTGAACGGGTAGGGCAAGTGACTGAGGGCCAGGACTCCTGGGTTCTCTTCCCAGCTCTCCAGCTGACTCAACAGGAAAGTCATTTAAGCCTCCTGTTCCCCATCTGCTGCCCCACCAGCTTCCCAGAGGGCTGCAGTAGTGACTGTTTGTCAGGTGCTTTGGGATCCTTGTGCCAGTCTCCAGTACTGCTGCATTCGCCTCCACCCCACCCTGCCGGTGGCATGGCCGGCTCAAGGTGGTGGAGGTGGAAGGAGCAGCTGAATTCCCCAGGTTATCTCAGTGGATGTGTCTGAGCCAGTCAGTCTCAGCCGCTGTTTGAAAGGGGTTGGCCGCGTTTGTGGGAACGGACTTGTCTTTCGCTGGGGCAGAGGGCCCCAAACTGTGGGACGCACCCTGCTGCGAGGGGCTGGGTTGGAGGAATGTTCAGGGTGTGTGTGGCAGAGCCTGGGCCAGCCCCCATGGGGAGGCCAGGGAGGGAGCCCCAGTCTGCCCCCAGTTCCGCTCGGCCCCCGGTTTCCAGCCCTGGCCATGGCTTTGGCCCTGGCTGCACCTCAGCCCCCAGATCCAGTCCTGGCTTCCAACTGCAGCCCCTGCTCCCAGCCCTGCCCTGGCTCCCGGGGGGGTGGATAGATTCCATTATTGGTGGCGGGGGGGGGCCTGACAGAAAAAGTTGGGGGACCACGGCACTAGGGAGAGATGGTGCAATATTAGAAGCCACCACTAGGTGGCGCCTTGGTTTCTGCAAGGATTAAGGCTGGTTTTAGGGAAGATCCCCCCCAGAAAAGCAATACCAGACTTAACCCTTTCACTGCTGCATGGATCTGCAGCGAGACTGCTCTACGCCGGAGCAGTGGGTCTTCCTCTGAGCTACGGTGCCCTGTGTCAGCATGGCCTAGTCCTGCCGGTTAAATGGCCTCCCTCTCCACATCCTCCAGCGCACCTGCCTCGCGCCCCATTAAAGCCCATGGCTCAGCCTCCGCCCTCTGCATTGGTAACGTGCCGGCCTTGCCTGCATGCGATCGTGGCGTCCCCTAGAGGAGGCCTTTGGCACAACCCACAGGCGCTGCCTAAGGGTCTGGCTGCCCAGCGGTCGGAGGCATGCGGTGACACGCCCGAGCTAGCTTCGCTCTCGCTGGCTTGCACACGGACAGCAGAGCCCCTGAAGTACGTACTTGGGCAGCTCATGCATGACACCGCGGCTTCGCTGCTTTTGGTACCCATGCCAGCTAGCCGGGCTGTGCCTCTGCAGTCATCCACCTGACCAGGGCAGCCCAGAGGATTCAGGGGGCCTGGGGTCTTCCCACCACCGAATTGCTGCCGAAGACCCGGCACTTCGGTGGTGGGTCCTGGGGTGGAAGGACCCCTGCCGTGGGTCTTCGGGGCACTTCGGTGTGGGATCCCGGAACGGAAGGACCCCCCCCGCTGCCGAATTGCCGCCGAAGACCCGGCACTTTGGTGGCGGGTCCTGGGGTGGAAGGACCCCCACCGTGGGTCTTCGGGGCACTTCGGCAGGTGGTCCCGGAACGGAAGGACCCCCCGCTGCCAAATTGCCGCCGAAGATCCAGAGTGGAAGAAGCTCCAGGGGCCCGGGCCCCGCAAGAGTTTTCCGGGCCCCCCCGGAGCGAGTGAAGGACACTGCTCCAGGGGCCCCGAAAAACTCTTGTGGGGACCCCTGCGGGGCCCAGGGCCTGGGGCAAATTGCCCCACTTGCGCCCCCCCCCCAGGCGGCCTGTGCCTGACCGCCTAAGCGGTCCCCGCGTCAGCCGCAGCAGCACCTAGAGGAGCTCGCTCTCCTCCGCAGGGATGCCATGAAGCTGGGCTACAGCAAGCCCTGGCCGGAGGCCATGCAGCTCATCACGGGGCAGCCCAACATGTCGGCCGATGCCCTGATGACCTACTTCAAGCCGCTGACGGACTGGCTGATCCAGGAGAACACCAGGAACGGGGAGACCCTGGGCTGGCCCGAGTACAACTGGACGCCGTACGCGGGTTCTTCCAACTCCAGCGGAGGTGGTAAGAGTTCTGCCCTGCCGGAAACGCGGCGCGTTACGTGGGAGGCCTGAGTCCCACCGCCACTGTCATTCCCAGCCAGCCCTGCTTGCTGGCAGGCTCTGGGGAGAGACCACGGAGTGAAGGGGTCACTGACACCAGACTCCTCCCTCTCCTCCCTCCAGCATGCAGCGGGGAGGGGCTGCAAGGGTTGGGGTAGGAGCTTTCGCTGCTGCTCTGTGGGATTCAGCCTCCAGGGCTGTCAGTCATCGCCGGCATGAGGTTCACACTCGCGGACCAGGTCCATTCACGGGTGGGGTTGGAAGGGATTGAAATGAGGCTGCTCTGTTTGGGAAGTGGGAGGGCTGGAGTGGGGGAGTGCAGGCAGCTTCCTGTCACAGTCGCACCCCACACAACGCATCATGAGGCGCTTAGCTCACTCGCTGACAAGACAGCCTGGTGCTTAGGCTCCTTCACCCGTACACCCGGCCCTGGCAAACCAGTAGCAACAGACGCTTCCCCACAAGCCAGAGGCCTGTTTTCAAACGCTCGCTGGGCAGGGACCCACCCGTGGGTCTGGGGTGTTTGTCTGCCGACAATCCCCTGGGGCTACGTGGCTCCACTTGCGCAGAGGAATAGGGCCTTCGCAGATCCACCCATTTGCCGTGTGCCCACCCACCAAATTGCTCCAACCCCCCCTTTTCTTCTTACTTCTCAATCAGGTCAAGCACAGTCTAAAGTCAGTTTCCTGGGGATGTCACTGGATAGCAAGCAAGCCGCGGCGGGCCAGTGGGTCCTGCTTGTCCTCGGACTCCTCCTCCTCATTGCCACCATCGTCTTGGGAGTCAAATTCCGCTTCTCAAGGAGGAGGGCTCACAAATCCAGCTCGGAAATGGAACTGAAGTAATGCCGAACCTCACTCCTTTCCTTTGCCATGTGTGCCCACATGGGCCTAGTGTGTGTGTGTGTGTGTGTGCGTGTGTGTGTGTGTGTGTGGTGTGTGTGCGCACACATATGGGCCTGTGTGTGTCAGGGGCGTGTGTGCGAGCCTCATGTGGCGCTGAGGCAGGAGTGCAATCGGATGCATAGGACTCTTCCTTCCAATCAGGTCAAAACTTTTGGACTATGCAAGAGCCAAAGCAGAAGAGAATTATTTATTTGTCAGTGTTTGGATTCCCGGAAAAAAGAACCCCAAGACGAGGAGTGGGGTCACGTGGCTTGTTTCTTATGCCCCCTGGGGCTGATGGGCCAGTTTGAATCAACGTTGCATTGATGAATTCCCTAGTGATTGGAAATGGTTTTATTAATTGAGCAGGGGGGTCGGTTTGTGCCTGGAAGTCATTTCCGCAGCTCCGCTGTGCGGTTGGCTCATGTTCGCAGTGGGAAGCGTTTTGCGGGAAAAGGGCTGTTTGCTTCCCAACAGAGTCCCTCCCTCAGGCGTGCCCACCTGCCAGGCTGTTTACATGCATGGATGAAAAATAAAACATCATGTTTTTCCCCCTGTAAAATGTCCCTGTTGTTTATTCAGGGAGTGGCAAGAGGCAGCCTTCTGTTATACTCACAGCACGTACACATACAGATAACAACAGAAATCCTCTTGCTGGAAGGTTGCAAAGTAACAGTTTTATTTCTTAGAATCCAGAACCCTAACACGCAACAACCAAAACCAGAGCGAGACAAAGCAGGCTGCTCCTGAAAGCAGAGAGGCACAACTTACCCTACCTTACTCTGGGCTGGCTTGCTGCAAGCTGCCTCTGATCACATGCTTCCCGACAAAGCCCCCTAGCCTGTGACCAGGACCAGGAAACCCCTGAGCACGGTAAGCAAGTGATAGCTTACAGTTTTAATACAGTTTTCCATACACCACACCCTCTGTCTCTAGACCCTCCAGGGCCAAAAAGCTGGTTAGAAAAGTGAGGAATGAGGAAATAAAGTCAACCACACCTTCCCCACCAAACAATCCCCTTTTCCCTGTGGACCAAGCTCACTTCTGGGAGATGCTACATCAGACCTCCCCTGTGATGATATTTTTGCTGCCACACTGCCTCAGAAATGAAATATGTCTGCATTTTGGTGTGGATGGATTCAGCAGTGTGCTTAATTTTACATGAGTAGTTCCACTGAAGTCAGTGAGATGCCTCATGAGTAAAGCATGTGCCTTCATAGAATATCAGGGTTGGAAGGGACCTCAGGAGGTCATCTAATCCAACCCCCTGCTCAAAGCAGGACCAATCCCCTGACTGATTTTTACCCCAGATCCCTAAATGGCCCTCTCAAGGCTTGAGCTCACAGCTCTGGGTTTAGCAGGCCAATGCTCAAACCACTGAACTACTCCCGTGCTTTGCTAAATTGGAGCCTTGGATTCTTGCTTGCTTGTGCTCCAGAGCTGTGCCTTCAGACCATGTAGCTTCTCCCAAGCATACACGTGTGTCCGATTCTCCATACTTAAACACCACAGCTCTGGACTCAGACCCCTGGGGGCTGCACAGTCACACGCCCGACTCCGTTGTCTGAGAGCAACACCTTGGAAATTCCCGAAACGAAACAAAAAACCTTCTTTGAATCGTGTGTTACAATTGCTAAGTGGCTTGAGATGGGCTGGCTGGCTGGACAGCTGCATAACCTGGGTATGTGGCCCCAGAATCTGCTTCCATCCCTATGGTTCACACGGCTTACTGGGTATTTATAAACCACGGCGCTTTACAGAGCATGGAAAAGACCTGGGCCCAATTCCTCCCCCTTCCCCCCCGGTGTTGCCCCTTGGGAGGGGGTGCAGAAGGCTTCCACCAAATGTAAATGAGGGAAAATTCTGCTTTGCTAGTGTTCTGCTTACACAGAATGACTAAGGCCCCATTCCCACTGCCCTGGACAGTCACAGGCGTCCTTACACCCATTTTGTGCGGATGTCAGTGACCCCCCAAGTTATTAGGCAATGGTGTATCGGGCCTGTTGAACCTGCCCTGAAGAGGTCCTGGGCCAATACAGCAGGAGACTGAAAAGGCAGCACGATCAGCCTAGCGGTGATGTTTCAAAGAGCCCGTTTGGCGTCCATCACCTCTGAGACACTCGCTAGATAGACGTGGACTTGCTACTGCAGGTGGAACTTAGCACCTCAGCTGCTCTTTAGGTACAAGCTGGCCAGGAAATGGGATTTCCAGTTGGGGAAATTCTGACCGTTTGAAATTTGATTTTATTCTGGATTTGGATGAGACGTAGACATTTCCGACTGCTTTGGACTTTCCACTCGGTGGGAAATTTTGTCGCTTCGTTTTGATTTGGAACAAAACCAAAGGTCAAACTGTCGGAATTTACCGCAGAATAGAAATGCCAGAAAAGGTCAGTTTGCAACCATTGCAACGTTTCATTTTGATAATGTCGGAACCTTACAATAGAATATAAAACGTTGAATCTATGCAGGGCTTCTGTTCTGGGGGGTTATTTTGTGGGGGTTATTTTTAGCAATTTTTCAGTTTTATGTAGATAGCCAAGAATTGGGGGGGGACGGGTGCTTTGGGAATTTCTTGCTTTCTATTATAATCAATCTCTCTTTGTACTGTTTCCTGGAGTGCGCTAACATAGTTCTGTTTCAAACCGCACTGCATTAAACTTTAGTGCACACCAGCAGGGTCTACACAGACCAATGAGTGTGCAACACCCGCATGTGCTTTAGAAATCACAACCCCATAGTGCGCACTGCTGCTCAGTGCAGACAAGCCCTTAGATACAAGTAACCAGTTCTGGTGCTTAGCCAATAAATGCTGATTTCTTTTTATTTTAGTTTAGTTGTATCTGGAGTGTTTTATTGGTGTTTATTGGTTAAAACCTAATATCAGAAGCCCTAAGTATATATAATATTAAATGGATAATATAATAATCCAGTGGTTTTCAACTTTTTCATTTGCGGACTCTTAAAAAAAACATTTCAAATGAAGTTGCGGACCCCTTTGGAAATCTTAGATGTATTCTGCGGACCCCCAGGGGCCTGTGGACCACAGATTGAAAACTGCTGTTCTATGGTAACAACCTTTTGATATTAGGAATGACAATATACAAAAACCTGTAGGAGAACACTTCAATCTCCCTGGACACACAATAGCAGATTTAAAGGTAACCATCATACAGCAAAAAAAATTCAGGACCAGACTTCAAAGAGAAACTGCTGAGCTTCAGTTCATCTGCAAATTTGACACCATCAGCTCAGGATTAAACAAAGACTGTGAATGGCTTGCCAACTACAAAAGCAGTTTCTCTTCCCTTGGTTTTCACACCTCAACTGCTAGAAGAGGGCCTCCTCCTCCCTGATTGAACTAACCTCATTATTTCTAGACTACTTCTTGCTTGCATATATATACCTGCCTCTGGAAATTTCCACTACATGCATCCGACGAAGTGGGTATTCACCCACAAAAGCTCATGCTCCAATACGTCTGTTAGTCTATAAGGTACCACAGGACTCTCTGCTGCTTTAACAACCTTTTGTGGCCCCCTTAGAAATAGTCTGCAGCCCCCCAGGGACCACAGGTTGAAGACCACTGTAATAATATAGAATGTTGATTTCACTGACGTTTGCTTCGGAAAAGTGTCCAAACGATTTTCTTGTCTTGATAAGGAAAAATGTTTCCTTGTTTTATCTGGTTTTGAATAATTCAAAGAGACTAGATACAAGTCTAAAACCAAAGAAAGCAATAGAACATTTTTCCTTTATCAAGGCAAGAAAATCAGTGTGATTTGTTTGGACACTTCTCTGAAGAAAATGTCAGAGAAACTGATACGTTCTTGCAAAACGGTTCAACTTCAACTCACCGGGATTTGCCCGATGGACATCTGCTCTGTCAGAAATGGCCTGACCAGCTCTAGTTATGGGGGGGTGGGCTGCAATGGGGGCCTGGGCTTATTAGTCAGATGATGAAGCCAGTGGAAAATTCCACTTGCCAGGCTTGGGGGAGTTGTACCCCAGTTAGCTGATCAGTGCCCTGCGCTCCGCTTGAGGTTCGCAGCAGCCCAGCTGCCATGTGTTTATGTAAGAGCAAGGAGGGCACTGGAGTCAGCAATCAGCTGCATGCCTCCTGATCTCTCTGCCTCCCCCATTATCTCTGCATCAGGCACACTGGGACTCCCCCCGCCTTTCTTCTCCTGAGTCTGTAAACAAGACCAGTATTTACTCTGCGGTGATTAGGCACAAAACTAATCCCAGGCCAGGGATTTATTGCAGCCTTAAACAGCCAAGAGCTCAAACAGCCCCCAGTGTCAGGGGCTGGAGAGCTGAGAGTTTCCATACCATCGTCCTTCTGAGGATCTCCAAGCCCCTTCCAGAGGGGAAACTGAGGCACAGACATGCTACAACAAGTCTCTGGCAGAGTTGGGAATAGAACCAAGGAATCCCCACTCCCAAACGTGCATTGAATCCTGCCTCTTTGCTAGATGCAGCGCTATACATCGCATACTTTATGTAATACTGCTAGCTCTGTGATAGGACGTGGGACGGCGTGTCTGACAAACTGCTTTTATCATGCACTCCACTGCACTCTGCCCACTGATCCGCTCCACCGGAACAACTTCTGACATCCCACCCCACTGCCACCAGGAATGTTCCTCCCCCAGTCCCCTAAGTGAAGTGCAAGATGACGCCATTTCACCTTAGGTGGGGGACAAGTTTAAGGGCTGGAACCCTTAAGTGCTAGAAGCATTAGCTTCCTCCTGTGGCTGAGTTTGGAATTTTCCCCATCCCAAGAGGCGCAGCTCTTGTTGGTAGCCTGGGGACTTTGTGAGATCTCAGCCCTTAAGTGAGGGGATTTAAAGGGAACTGAGTTTGGATCATTTATTTTCCAGGTGTTCAAGTAGGATTCATTATTTGCCCCCTTCTGAGGCCTGTGCCATTGGAATCCTGGCACCCAGACGGCCTGGCTTTTCAGGCAGAGGACTGCAAATGCTCAGCTGTCTCTGACAGGTTTGGATAAAACATGTGGCATTAGCCAAAGCAAGAGCAACCCATTGTATGGAAATCAAAACATGCATAAGTGCCCTTTGCTCCCCTTCTAGGATTTCTTTCTTCTATTTCTTACAAAAATAGGAAACCCAAAGGAAAAACTATTACAATGGGATGTCACAGTGGGGTCTAAACAGCTTGCTGGGTCACTGTAGCTGGGTATAAAATGATCTGTCATCGTTAGGGTTCAGAGTTAACAAACCAACTTACCAAGAAGGGGTTAAAGAGCTCCTTTGATCACATTTAGCCCAAGCCTGCCACACCTGTGAGGCTTGTCAAGCCTGGGGAGGGTGGCCCTTTAAAAGGGAGGATCTCAGCTCAGTGAGAGGTGGCCCTCTGAAGCAAGCAGGATTGGAATGCAGGGCTTCCTTACTTCCTGGGGAGAGTGCTCTGGCTTTGGAAGCCCTGTCAGTAAGGGGAGTGGCTGGCTTTGGAGCCCTGGAACCCTGCTTATTTGGATGCCCAGGGGGTAGGCATTTGGCTCTCCTCCCAGGGGCTGCTTCTTCCTCACACTCTGTGGGCCTGCAGGGACCCCACCTCTTGTGGATTATAGAAGTATTTTGCTTTTTTAATGATTCATTTTGACTGCTGTGAAGGGGAAAAACTCCCTAAGAGACACAGCTGGAGGGCCATGCCCTGGATTCCGAAACCCATCTAAGGTAATGCTGCTATTCAGAGGAGGAGCGCCGGGATAAGAGAGGTGCCCATCCTTGCCAGAGAAATGGTATGAGGCTTATAAGCGTTTGCTTTTCATTGGTTACTATTGGGGAAACATCAATCTCGCTGCACAGGCTCGAACAGGTGGGGAAAATATTTCCACTGACCATCAGAATTTACAGCAAGGCAAAGGAAGAGAAGCGCTGCTTGCAAGTCAGTTAGTTTGCGCTAAGGGTGTTGACTCTGTATTTTAACATGTGATGTTGACAACTTATTTTAACAGCTATAAAACTAACTCTTTGAATCTCAGCCTTTACCGTCATTACATTGTTAATGTCTCATGCACACACACACCTCCATCATTTCCTGCCACTGTGGCAATTTAAGTTGATAAAAGTTGAAGGGGGGGCAGGGAGGGAGCCTTAGAAATGAACCCATTGCACCAATGAAACAAGCCAGGGCAGCTGGCCCTGCTCACAGCTCAGCCTTGAACAGATGTCACTGCATCAGTTACACTCCAGTCAAATGCTGAAGGTTTTATGTGTAAGGGGAGGGAGGGCTAGCTTTGCTTCATGAAAGCTCTGAGGCACAAGATGTAGCCAGATATTGGTATTCCTAGCTGCTGTGCGCTGGCCCAGTTTGACCTGTGGTTTTCAGAAATCTGATCTGTGCCGGGGCTTTCTGTACAATCACTGCTGTAGCTCTCTCTGCAACCCTGGGGCACTAGAAAATCTTAATTTTTTTTTAACGCTCAGTTTCTCCCATAATCACAGGACTCCAGGAGCTGGGACTTTAAGAAGGCCCAAATAAGACTTGTAATAAAATCATGAGAGCTGGCAATGTTGCAGAGTGGTCTGCGTGGTCTTGTTCTGTCCTTCCCCTGTATTTAGCTTGTGAGCAGGATGCTTGCTGAATGGCAAACTCCAAACATAGAATCATAGGTTATTAGGGCTGGAAGAGACCTCAAGAGATCATCTAGTCCAACCCCCTGCTCAAAGCAGGACCAATCCCCAAATCCCTAAATGGCCCCCTCAATGATTGAACTCAGCCCTGGGTTTAGCAGGCCAATGCTCAAACCACTGAGCTATTACAAGTTTGGTTTAAAAATCAGGAATTGAAGAATAAACTATGGGTTCTTTTTATTTGCTTTCTGGCCTTTGAGCACTTGGGTCACATTTGCGAGCTTTTCTTGGCAACCAAGTGGGCTGGAATCTTCCTCTCTTATTTTAAATGAAAGCTGAGCTTTTCAGGAAATCACAGGACTCCAGGCACTGGGGCTTTAGGGAAAATACCAAATAGAAGAAGATTCACGATGAAATCACAAGAGTTGGCAACTGGAGAAGGTGGATTTTGGACAAATTTTTTTTTTTTTGCTAAAAAAAAAAATTGGTTTCACTGAATTGCTCATGTCAAACCCTCTGCTTCTCCCTATACCCCGAAAAAATAATAAAATCTGTAAGGCTAAATACTTTGAGGTGTAGGGTGTGTGGTTTTTTTTTTAAGCCTGAAATCAAAACAAACCACTTTGTTTGACCTACAATGATTGTTTGATTTGCTAAAATTTTAGTTTTTGGTTCAACCCCAACCACTTATATTTTCTTGTAAAGTGCCTGTGAACCAAAAAGCCATTATTAATCACACAGCTGGATTGAAGACATTGCTCTTGTAAATTTCAGCACCCTGGCCCACAATCTCAGGGGGGAAATGGAAGCAGAGAAGCTGACAACAGGGGTGTCGGTAATTTCCTGCCTTGCTGTGTGCCACCCATCCAGATTACAGCACCCCAACAACGCCTAGCCTTTTCTGAGGGGGACATGGCCCAGTCCTCCAGGCCGCTGTGTCTCGTCTCTTGTAAGAAAGTGAGTCTGATGACCGGGCTGCTGAAATAGCTAGGAAGCCTGGGGATTAAGCAGACAACTATTTTCAGGAGTCTGCTGATTAACAGTGCCACAGGGGTGCCACCATATGGCCATTTTAATGCAAGACTGATGAGTGCAGCACAGTGGTGGCCTCAGTGTTACAGCACAGGACAGCATTCCAGTGCAAAGTCACAGGCTGTGCAAAGCACCACGTGCAAAGGTACAACGGTGTAGTGCGATACCACCGTGCAACACAATGTGAGAACACCGTGCACATAGCAATGCCGCGCTGCATGCCCTGCAGCTTCTCCAGCATGTCCCGTGCAATGCCGCTTTGGGGCATGCAGGCTGCCCAGAGCTGCATTTTTCATTTTATTGCCAGCTGAACGACAGCTGGGATGTGGTGGGTTTGCTGCTGGCAGGCGGGGGAGGCACCTGTGGAGCTGAAGCAGAATTATTGGGAAGGATGGCGACACTCCACAGCTGGCTAAATCCACCTCTCACCTGGGGAGGGCAGCATCCATCTCCGTGAGGACGGATCTCGTGGCTGCCAAGTTGCGCACATCACCAGTATGTCTGGTATCGACGCAAGCCTGGGGGTGGAGGTGGCAGATCACAAGTGAGAGGGGGCCAGTGGAGGAACGGTGCCTGAGAAGCTTGTGGTGTCGGTCAGCTCTGTACAGCAGCTACGTTCCCTCCTGAAATCCACAATCTTTGGGAGGACACGGTCAGCTGCCTGGATAAAGAGGATGCAGCCAGCAGCCTGAATCCCTGCAGAGGGAGCAGGGAAAGCAGTGGTGTCCACCATTAGACTTAGGGTGACCAGACAGCAGGTGTGAAAAATCAGGACAGGGGGCTGGGGGGTAATAGGAGCCTATATAAGAAAAAGACCCAAAAATCAAGACTGTCCCTATAAAATTGGGACAACTGGTCACCCTAATTAGACTTGCAGAGCACTCAGCTTGGAAAAGGGCTTTGATGCAGAAGGCCTCGGATCTACCTGAGCTGTGCTTGAAGCACGGCCTGGATCAATGGGGGTGCTGGCTCTGGGACAGCCTGAAATGATGCCCCTAAGGGATCAAGGGTGTGGCTCACTTCTCCTTCTCTGTTGGCCGTGTGTGTGTGTGTGTGTGTGTGTGTGTGATTTCTCCTCTCCCCAATATCCTCTGGGGTGTTATCTTTAGGGGGGTGGAATTCGGTGGCAGGATTAAAGGAAGAAGGGTTAGGAAAGGCTGGGTGTTTACGGGGCACCCTGATGTTGCCTCCCAAGAGCAGGGCCCATCAAGTGGCACCCATGGCCCTGTTGTTATGTCTGGCTTAGGGTGGACTCCAGCTGGCTGCAAAGAGACTTCAGAGGATCGGCGGGGCTCCACTGAGCCCAGCCCTGTTCACCCAGGCAATGACCGGAGCCTGGTGCCATCACCAGGTTCCGGGGAGGTTTCAGTGAGAAAAGCCACTATTCCAAGCCCTTGGGCTGCAGAGCCGCTTCACAGGCACCTCCCGTCCTCACTGCATGGGGGTGGGGAGGGATCTGTCCTACTCGACCCCAGTGTGATGGCTCCTTCGGAAAGCCCAAGACGAAAATCAATACAGACAAGTGCAAAGTCCTTCACTTAGGAAGGAAAAATCAAAGGCATAACTCTGACATGGGGACTCACCAGCGAGGAGGTCGTGCTGCTGAAAAGGATCCAGGGGTTATAGTGGATTGCAAATTGAATATGAGTCAACACTGTGGTGCAGGTGCAAAAAAGGTTAATCTCGTTCTGGCCTGGACAGGCATGGTGGATGTAAGACACGGGAGGTCATTGTCCCGCTCTGCTGGGCACTGGGGAGGCCTCAGCTGGAGCACTGGGTCCAGTTCTGGGCACTGTGCGTTAGCAAAGATGTGGACAAATTAGACAGAGGCCGGAAGAGAGCAACAAAAATGATCAAAGGTTTAGAGAACCTGACCTCTGGAGAAAAGACTGGGGGAGTAGGGGGCAGATAACAGTCTGCAAATCTGCTAAGGGCTGTTAGAGAAGGGACTGTAATCAATTAATCTCCATGTCCACTGAAAGTAATGGGCTTAATCTCCAGCAAGGGAGATTTCAGTTAGATATTAGGAAAAGCTTTCTAACTGTCTGGAACGGGCTTCCCAGGGAGGTCGTGGGGTCCCCAGCCTTGGAGGATTTTAAAGATCTGGGTGGACAAATGCCCCGTAGGGTTGGTCTGGGTTTACTGGGTTCTGCCTCGGTGCAGGGGCCGGGACTCCTTGAAGTCCCTTCCAGACCCACGTTTCTCTGATTTCTATTACTTTGGCCTCTGCACCCAGAAGAGGACACAGTGCAGAAGCTCGAATGCTGCAGGAGAGATTCCCCTTCTCCCGTGTTCCTGGGGCTGGCCATGGCCACAGGCCACCATGGTGCAGCCACTAGCTACTGAGGAGAAGGTTTAGGCTGTGGGGGGGCTACACAAATCCCTCCCACAGACCTGCTACCTCTAATCCAGGCCCATCTTCCCTCCACATGAGCAAAGGCCCTGCTAAGTCCATTGCCCTCCCCTACCCCAGGGGCCAGCCAGGGCCTGGTCTATTGCCCCGGTTTGGAGGTTCTATTATTAGGCTGCAGCGAGATGCTGGCCCAGGCCTCCCAGCTAAGGCAGGAATGGGAGGGGGCACAGGGATAAGTGGTGCCACATTCCTCACATTCTCTCACCCACAGGGACAAGAAGCTCATGGAAAATTACTGCTGGCACGGGCAGAAACAGTCACTCTTCAGAGTTAGTCACACAGGGACCCAGGAGGGGTGACTGCCTCTTGGGAGGAGCCCAGCGGCTCTCAACAGAGAGGAGGGGGAGGCTGCTTCTCAGACCAGCATAGCCCCAGTGTGGGTCGCCTGGCACCCCAGGCATCACCCCATGCCGGGAGCCAGGAGTGGGAAGCACAGGGCTCTGAGCTGGACTATTCTCTGGGGGCTCTTTCAACCCCTTGTGAGGTCCCTTTCTGTCTCAGAGCCCTGCAGAGGGATGGGACCTGCTCCAGGGGAATTACGCTCCTAGCCAACCGCTAGGAGCGAGAGGAGATTTGGGTCCCAGTGCTGGGGCCATGTGCTGTGTCAGAAGCAGGATCCACCCCCATGGCGCTTTTGCCACAGGGAAAGCTCAGGTATGTGGCGACAGGGGAGGGAGTACAGGGCTCCCTGCTGTTTGGGAGCGGTCAGGTGTGCTATGGAGTGTAACTCTCTGCATGGACAGCAGATGTCCCCACTCATCTCTTCCAGGGGCCTGGGCTGTGTTTGCCTGGAATGCTTGGACCCAGGGCATCATGGAGCTGGCTGGAAGCTGGGACTGGGGACCCCCTGATTTCATTTAGCAGAGGAACAGAAGGGAAGCTGGGGTCTAAGCCAAGCACCATCAGTGTTACATCATAGAGCAGTATTCCCGTGCAAAGTTACGTGCAATGCAACTCTGCACGACATGCAATGCTGCAACAGTATAGTGCAAAACAATTGTGCAACACAATGCGGCATGAAATGCGACAGCACAGTGCACGGAGAAATGCCATGCTGCATGCCCTGCAGCTTCTCCAGGCAACCCCTTAGCTGCGCTGAGTGGCTGCTTCATGTCCTTTCTCGTCAGCTCTTTCCCTAGTGTAAGTTCGTCCGTGATCAAATTCCTGATCGACACTGATATCCTGACCCGACAGCAAACACAGGAGGCCGGAAGCCAAGTGCAAAGCGAACCAGAGAGCTCAGAGCCGTGGGGGCAGATTTGATCCTAATGACTTTAGAATCCTGCACCCAGCAAGAGGAGCTAAACAGGCCAGGTAGCAAAGGTCCCTAGTGCATTGCTGTCAGGCTGGCTTCTTGTTATTGACTGTCATGTGACCAAATGCTGGGGTTGCCATGTGGAAGTTGTGGAGCTGTGTGTGTGTGTGTGTGTGTAAAAAGCCAGATTCTGATCTCGGTTCCACCCGTGTAAATCCAGAGGACATTCATTATTAACAACATGAATTCACACTGACACCACGTGAGGTCAGAAACTGGGCTATTGTGCTTGCTACAAACACACCATCCGGGGGCATTGAAGATGCTGGAGTCTGCTTGGGATTCAGGAGCCAGTAGTCAGCTAAATATTCATCTGGCCTTGACCCTGCCTCTCTCACACAACACAGCATAATATGGGACCGTCTGATGAGACAGCTAGGGAAGAGGTTTGCAGTCACAGCGTAGCAATCGGCGCGTGGATCCTCGAATCCAGCACGCTGCACTCTCATTAGTACTGCTAAGAGCTTTCTGCTCCATGGCCTTGTAAGGGGCAGTGGAAGAAAGAAAATTGCTTTGGATTCAAAAGCAATTCGGTTTTTACTGCTTGACAATGGAGCGTATAGTGGAAGCACTTGATGCTACATCTCCCCAGCCCTGCGCAGCATGGGAGATTGGGTTTCACCCAGGGTTAAATTGTGGATGGTATGAGATGCCCCCAAACATACAAACTCCCCCCTCCCATGCTGTCACCTGGAAAGGACCCTCCCTGTCAGAGTCAGAATGACAACGACCTGCTTGGCCTCTAGACGTTACTGCAGTATCGATGGGCAGTAACAACCCCCATGGCTAATTAAAGACAATAACGATGCTTGTGTTTTATTCAACAGAATGGATCGTTTCGTGGGATTTTGCAGGAAGATGGTTACAGCAGGAGGCAGGACTTGTGGCCTCTATTCCCAGTCCTGACACAGAGTCGCTGTGTGACCTGGGGATGCCATAGCACTTAGCTGTGCCTCGGTTTCTTCACCAGCAAAATGGGGACAATTATGTTTCACAGAGGTGTTGGGCAGCTTAATTCATGGGTGATTGTAAAATGCTTTGAAGCCTGAGAGCCTCTAATGGAAAAAGCCAGAGGATTCAAGGACTGAGATATTTGTGACTCGCGCCGTGAGGAACTGGGCCAGGTGATGGGGTTTATGAGGGGGCCTCTGACTCATGCAAAATGAAAAGATCAGTGTTTTCTTGCTCTCATCTTCAGCACTCCAGTCCAATGTCATCCCCGCCCCCACGGCTCCCCTCTGATGAATGGGCTCCTGTCTTGGAAGGATGAGTTAATCTGCTGGGAGACTATTCCGGGGAGATGACATCCTCCATCATGCAGCCTGACAGGCTGTTCCGAGTGCCACTGACAGGCCAGAGACACCAATAAGTCACCGGGCAGAGGTAGTCGCCCGCCTGTGCTGTCACTGGACTCACAAGAGCCTGCTTCAGCCATGGAAGAGACTCAAGCAGAAATAGATGCAAACAAGTGAGGGGCTTGCCTAAATCTCTGCCTTCTCTTTAATCCCCCATGCCCCTGTTCTACCAGTTTGACTCTATTGACTTCGATGGAGTTACTCTTGCCTGGCACGGGTGTAAGTGACAGGAGAATCAGGCTGAGAGTGCAATCCACTGGGTTTAGGCTCCTGAGTCATTTAAAAGTACCCCAGCGAAATTAGAGACTTCATTTAAAGACAGCTTGGAAAGAAAGAAAGAAGCTTGTGCCTTTTTTCACGTCTCTAGGATGGAAACAGAAGCCCTGAGAAGGGGGTGGTTTGTTTTTTTAAAAAAAGGTTTTCTTTCCTGCTAATTTTTTACATTAGCAATTTCAGGTTTTATCTGCCCTGGAAAATTCTATAGTGACTGGAGAGCTAATGAAACAAGGATCTCGTAAGAGTCAAGAGCGTGAAAGTTGAGCAATTGAGAGGAAAAGGAGAAGGGTGGTGGCTTTTGTTTGTTTATTTGTTAATCTTGGGGCTCGCTGGACTTGGTTCAGCTCCAGGCTCTGCCACAGGCTTTATGGGTGACCTTAGGCAAGTCACTTGGCCTCTCTGTGCCTCAGTTTCCCCACCCGTAAAATGAGGATAATTATACTGGCCTTTTTGTAAAGTGATTTGAGATCTACTAATAGAAAGCTCTGTATGAGAGCTAGGCATTCATTGTTATTGGTTTTTGCCAGTGAAAAGGGAGGAGAAAAGGGTGACAAAGTAATAAAAAAAAAGGTATTTTTGTTTCATATCAAATTGAAATGAATGTTTTCTCTCATTTCACTTTGATTAAAAATATAGAAAATTTGTATTGTTAAAAAACAAGAACAATTTTTCAGCCCAAAATGCCTGTGACAGAAAAATCACGGAATATCAGGATTGGAAGGGACCTCAACTAGTCCAACCCCCCGCTCAAAGCAGGACTAATCCCCAGACAGATTTTTTGCCTCAGATCCTTAAATGCCCCTCTCAAGGATTGAACTCATAACTGTGGATTGAGTAAGACAACGCTCAAACCACTGAGCTATCCCTCCAGCCATCCCTATTTAACCACTACACCACCTGAACATTTTGGAGAAAAGGTATCTTTGTTGAAAGCTCAGCACCAGCTGAGAGCAAGTGCCTATCATAAACATCTGTGAGACCTCCCACCAGTGCTCCAGCAAAGTCAGGGGTAGACGGTGTGAATATGCCTGATGTTTTAAAGCTAAGAGAAAAAAAAACCCTCTTTAAAACAAAAACACATCAACTGTCACGACTTTGTCATAAAGGGGACTTTTTTTTGAAAGGGGCAAGGACCCAATTTTTAAAAAGCCCTTTGAAGGCAAAATTCTCTTTGGTCTGAGAAAGCTGAATTTCCTTACCAGCATGAAGAAAAGAAAATGCCATTTCAAGCCTAGATCTAGGTGAGCAATGACCAAAAGCCACAGCCTTCTGGCAGCCGGTTGGTGGTTAAAGTGAAACAAGTGAGTAGGTCTCAACCTACCTCTTAGTGGACTTCAAAAGCACCGGAGAATGTAACAAGGCACTTTGTGCTTGCTGAGCTGCAGGCAGCCCTGTTCTGGGGAACAGCCTGGCAGACAGGTGCTGGGGATCATCGGCCGCAGCTGAACGGCATCAAGTGATGAGTCACAGGAGAGTGGTATAAATGGGGGCTGGGCGAGGCTGGGAGTCTATTCACCTGGTGTTGGAGCAAGAGGGGAGGGATAGTTCAGTGGTTTGAGCATTGGCCTGCTAAACCCAGGGTTGTGAGCTTAATCCTTGAGGGGGCCATTTGGGGATGGGCCCTGCTTTGAGCAGGGGGTTGGACTAGATGATCTCCTGAGGTCCCTTCTAACCCTGATAATCTATGATTCTATGACGGTCAGAGGGCAAGCAGGCTCTGGACTGAGGAATGGCTGAGCACTCAAAAGCACTTCGCTAACTGTCCAGTTCCTGCTGACTCCCAGTGGGAATTGGTTGCCTTCCTCCATCAGGTGCTTGTGACTATTGTGTAGGTTCACAGCCCAAGTAACCCCCCGCGTGTTACTGACAGTGCCCTCATGAGAAGCCTCAGCAGAGAGGCCAGTGATTGGATGGGCCCTGGAACCTGAACTTGCTTCTCCAGCACAGGAGTGAGGTCTGTTGGCTAGAGCCAGTGTGGGGAACTGTGATGATGGAAAGCTACAAGGGCAGAGCATGTTCTGGGGGAGGTGCGGGGCCTGTCAATCCACAGCTGAATTCACATGCACCTGGTTTACAAAATACAGCAGATGGTGGGGAAAGGCTTGAAAAACCATGTGAGCCAGGTGAGCATCCAAACTCAACTCTAATGCAGAGATGGCTGATTTGTTTAAAAAAAACTAGAAGAGGATGTTTTTTCCTGCTGACTGCCTCTGTGGAGCTGCGTTCATATCAAAGGCCCTAGCCCGCTGGAGCAACACCCACACTGGAAACTTGTCAGCTCCAAGACTGGGGGAGGTGAGGGTGTGAAATTGGAGTTGGCATCAACCCCTTGACTGATTCCCCCAGGTGTGTGCTGAGCGATCCTGGAAAGAGCATGTCCCAGATCCTGGAGAGAGTTTCGGGGAGGGGAAATCTAGTTCCCGTTGGATCAGCATGTACATCTCAAAGCACTTATACTGGTTATACTGGGAAGGCTAATAGGCTATACTAGTTCAAGGCCCCTTTATACCAGTATAGCTACATCCACCCTT
This sequence comes from Gopherus flavomarginatus, assembly GCF_025201925.1. Taxonomy (NCBI): domain Eukaryota; kingdom Metazoa; phylum Chordata; order Testudines; family Testudinidae; genus Gopherus; species Gopherus flavomarginatus. Next base: position 6,990,715 of record NC_066641.1, read on the forward strand.
GTGGTTGTATCTTTATAACTATGTCAGTAAAAAAATCACACCCCAATCAATATAATTTTCCTGGGTGTGACCCGGCCTTAGTGGCCAAGGGTTAAAAGGAACAGAGGTTCAGACCCTTAAAGGTATCCAGGCTCCAAACAGCTATTGAAACGGAGGGGAGTTGGGTGCCTAAATCCCTTTGAGGATCTGGGCCATAGCCAATACATTGTCATGTCACTTTTGAAAGAGGGTCTTAGGCTCCTAAATCAGTCAGCTGCTGCAAGGCTGAGCAGAGCAACACCTCAATGCCTTTAAAAATCTAGGTCTTATTATTTAAATACATGTAATCACAGCTAAATACGCCTCCCCCACATTTCCTTGTTCCGTATCTCAGCTACCGTAAATATGGCAACGCGTGTTCCATATTCAGTATGGACGATCACTCCTTGCAATAGGCAAATATTTTACATCCTGCCTGTACTATTTGGAATCCTCCGACCCTCTTTGTTATCTTCCCTCCCAAACTAAACAATGCTTGGCTTGCACTGGCTTTCACAGCCCCACGCATGGCTCTTTAGCCATTTACTTTAGTGAGATAGGAAGAGATCTCTGATAAGCTGGAGGATTTTGTTGACACCGGAAATCAGACTGGTTCCTACTTATGCTATCCCTCTCCAGAAAGATGTGGAGAAGGGAGAGGAGGAGGCAGGAAGAGAAGAAAGAAGCGAGAGAGAAAGAAAGAGAACAGATACCAGGGAAAGGAGATGCAGAAAAAAAGTCTGATCCTGCACAATTAAAGTTAATGGGATTTTTTCCATTGACGTGAATGGGAGCAAGACCAAGCCTTTTAGCCTCAATCCAAGAAGGCATCTCTATTTTGGACAATTCTTAAGAACCAGTTTAATTTTACATACATGCTTAAGTCCCTGGAACTTATTTAAGCACGTGTTTGTGAGCTGTCCTGACTAGGGATGGAATTAAACATGCGTTTGATTGCTTTCCTGAATCAAAACCTTAGGTGGCTAGCTCTTTGGGACAGGGACTATTTCATTCATTTAACGTGTGTACGTTTCCTAGTGTTTGTGACTGGTCCAGTTCTGGTGTTCACACCTCAGGAAGGATGTTGGAGAACTGGAGAGGGCTCAGAGAAGAGCCACAAGAATGATGAGAGGATTGGCAAGCCTGCCTTACCATGAGAGGCTCAAGGAGCTCAACCTTTAGCTTATCACAGAGAAAGTTAAGGGGGGACTCGGTCTGTCTGGAAGTACCTACATGGGGAACATAAACGTGAGAGAGGGCTTTTTAGTTTAGCGGAGGCAGAACAAGAGAAAATGGCTGCAAGATGAAGGTAGACAACTTCAGATTCGAAATAAGGCATGCATTCTGAATGCAAAGGGTCATGAACAATGGAACAATTTTCCAGAGCTGTGGTGGATTCTCCATCCCTGGAAATCTTTAAATCGTGGCTGGAAGTTTTTCTAAAAGATCCATTCTTGTTCAACCACAAACTATTTGACTTGACGCAGGAATTAACTAAGGGAAATCCTCTGGCTTGTGTTATACAGGCAGTTAGACTAGGGTAGGGGCAGGCAACCTATGGCACTGGTGTCAAAAAGCAGCATGCGAGGTGATTATCAGTGGCACTCACAGTGCCCAGGTCCTGGTCACTGGTCCACAGGGCCGGCTTTAAGCTGATTCCCCCGATTCTCTGGAATTGGGCCCCACGCTCCAGAAGGCCCTCTTAATTTTTAATTTTTTTTTTTACTTGCCTGGCTGTGTGTGGGGAGGTCAGCTCTGAGGCTTCAGTGACATTTCAGCAGCAGTGGGGGGCAGTGTCTGCTCCAGGCTTTGGCAGCATTTTGGTGATGGTGGTTCCTTCGGTGCTGAGGAAGACCCGGAGTGGACCCCCCACCGCCGAAGTGCCGCCGAAGCCCCGGACCACCGCCAGGTATTCAAATTGGGCTCCGCCATTCATAAAGCCGGCCCTACTGGTCTGGGGGGCTCTGCATTTTAATTTAATTTTAAACGAAGCTTCCTAAACATTTTAAAAACCTTATTTACTTTGCATACAGCAACCGTTTAGTTATATATTATAGACTTATAGAAAGAGACCACTTAAAAATGTGAACATGTATGACTGGCACGCGAAACCTTACATTAGAGTGAATAAATGAAGACGTGGCACACCACTGCTGAAAGGTTGCCGACCCCTGGACTACGGGATCACAGTGGTTCCTTCTGGCATTGGAATCTAAGAATCTAATGGGGCCCTGACTGATTGTGGCCACTAGGTGCTAACATAATAATTTTATTATTATTTATTATTATAAATAAATGTGTCAATTGGGTTCATTTTTCAAACATCCGGTATTGGCTTGCAAAAAAAGAAGAAAAATCTGGGAGACAACAAACTCAGTCTGTGTTTATTCTATTGTCTAAGGACCCTGTTAATACATCATAACACTTCGCCTTCTCATACAGCACCTTGCATCCAAGAATCTCAACAAGTGCCTTTGAAAACCGTGGTGAGTATTATCCCTATTTTACAGATGGGGAAGCTGAGGCACAGAGAAATTTCCCCTAAATTCTCTCAGCCCATCAGTGAGAAAATAGACCCTCCAGAAGCCCTGACTCCCAGTCCCCGCTCCTCAGTTCTGCCCAGACTGTGAAGCTGCAGCCCTGTGATACAGAACAATGTCTCCTCAGTAAATCACAGTGAATTATGACCCAGACGGCTGTGGAAACTGGACTGGAGAAAAGGAGTTTTCAACAGTGGAACAAGTTTTCTCTGCGAGGGGGAAGGTCAGATTTCACGAGCGCCACAGATAAAAGCAGCAGCCACACTCTGCAAAGGGCTTTGAAATCTCCTTTCTTTCCTCTGGATCAGGTTCCCACGGTACAATGAGCAGGCCCGGGTCCCTGCTCACGGCTTTGTATCACCAGCTGTCATCAGAGGCTGGCAATTGTGTGTTTCCCTGTGATGAGAGTATTGGCGAGGCGCTGCCGGAATACGCAGTGGAACTCCCCTGCTAAACGCCAGCCTGTAATCCTCTTCCACCAATTTCATGCATGGAAAGTGGTGCATAATTCAAATCAAAATCCCCTCCGTGGCCACGGTCCTCCGATCATGGGGGAGGGGGCGGTTGATCATAGTCCAGGGGGGCGCTCCGGGAAGGTCACCGTGAAGGAGATCAATGATTAAGACTATGGGCTGCTCCAGGGACCTGGGAGCCCTGAGTTACTTGGAAACCCGTGGGGGTGGGCGATATTTCTGTGCTGAGACTGGCTGATCTGCAGGGAAAGCAGCCACCCATTCCCCTGGTGGGGAGCAGGGACTGGAATGATGGGGGAGGGCAGGTAAAGAGGGTCACAGCTGGATGGTGCCCAGCACAGTGGTTTTCCGCCTTTCCCATACAGGGGCCCCTTTTCCCTGCCAGGATCCGACCAGCTCTCCAGGGACCCATCTAGCCAGGCCCCTCTCCCATTTAGCAGTAGGAGAAGGGCGAGGTGGTCACCACCCACCCCACGACTTCTCTCCCTGTAACCTCCGGCTTAAGCAGCCAGGGCCTGGCACCGGGGCTCCTTGATCGGGGGCTACTGCCCTAGAAGTAAATGAGCGCCCTCAAGTACTGTCTATAGGGGAGGGGGCGCCCAGTGGGAGGGACACTGACCCCCAGCCGCAGGGCACGGGGCAGAGGTGCTGGGGGAGAAGAGAAATGGGAGGGGGCTGGGGGCGAGCTTAGAAGGGACCCTCAGTCCCACTGAGACACTGGTGGGAGCGGACAGTGGGTTGGGGGGATCCGGCGCTGTATATTACTTACACCCCACAAGCAGCCCCCCCCGGGAAAGGGGGGGACAGGGCAGGAGCCCCCACATTGGATGGTCCGGGGCTCCCTCCTCCCATCCCCCGCCGCGGTCCGGCGCCCTCTGGCTTCTTCCGCCCCCGGATTAGCGGCGAGCCCCGGGCGGCGCTTCAGCACCACGGCCGGGGGACAGCTCCGCCGCCCTCCGGGGCACCCCCCTCCCCGCCCCCGCGGCCGGGGCGCCGGAGCAGCCGGGGAAAGGCGGTGGCTGGGCCAGGAGCGGGGAGAAGCCCGCCCCTGCGATCCCCTCCCCACCCAGCAGCATCCGGCGGCTGCCGCCCCCCCGCAGAGCCGCTCCGGGCGGGGCTCGGGCTGGGACCGGCTCCCGGGGCCGGGCTGGCAGGGAGGCGGCTGGAGACTGTCAGGTTCGCAGCTCTCGGTGCTGACAGCTCCGGCCCCGAGCGCTGACGGGGCCGCGGTGACTAAGCACATCGAGACTCCCCGGGGCTTTTCTCTCCGCCTTTCCACCCGGGCCTCCCCAGCCCAGAGACCCGCCCCCGCGCCGGCTCGCACTGCCCACCCGGCCGGGGCGCCGAGCGGAGGGCGGGGAAGGGGCTGCCCCGTGCGGGCTGGCGGAGCGTGGGCGGCCCTGGGAAGCCGCAACAAGCCTTCGGGGCGGCCCGGGGCTAAGCCCCGGAGCGACCGGCGGCTCCCCCGGAGAGCGGGGCGCAACTCCCCGGCGGCGGGCAGGCTCGGCCGGGCTCCAGCATGCCCGTGCGGAGGGGCCACGTGGCCCCGCAGAACACCTACCTGGACACCATCATCCGCAAGTTCGAGGGGCAGAGTGAGTACGGGGGGTCGGGGCCCTTCCGCGCCGGGCACCGCGCCCGGGCAGGGGCCGCTCGGGGGACTTGCCAAACTTCCTGCCTAGTCCTCAGCCTCGCTGAGACCCAGCCATGGCCAGTCCCAGAGACAGGCGGCTGGATAGATGGGGTGGGTGGGAGAGAGAGTCTGGTGCTAGATGGATAGATGGAGTGTATGGGGGTAGAGATAGATTGTTAGATAGGTGGGTGTGTATGGGGATATAATGATACATAGATAGGGGGTATATGGGATAGATAGATATTGGGGGTGTATGGGAATAGATAGGTAGGTAGAGTGTATGAGAATAGCGATAAATAAATATATTGATTAGATAGGTGGGTGTGTATGGGGATATAATGATAGATAGATAGGGGTATATGGGAGAGATAGATATTGGGGGTGTATGGGAATAGATAGGTAGGTAGGTAGAGTGTATGAGAATAGCGATAAATAAATATATTGATTAGATAGGTGGGTGTGTATGGGGATATAATGATAGATAGATAGGGGGTATATGGGATAGATAGATATTGGGGGTGTATGGGAATAGATAGGTAGGTAGGTAGAGTGTATGGGAATAGCGATAGATATATTGATTAGATAGGTGGGTGTGTATGGGGATAGATAGATTAATAGCTAGATAGGGGGTATATGGGATAGATATTGGGGGTGTGTGGGGATAGATAGGTAGATGGAGTGTATGGTGATAGAGATAGATAGATTGATTGCTTAGATAGGTGGGTGTGTACGGGGATAGATAGATTAGATTTGCCAGATGCCATCAACCGAGACTGAGTGGGGTGGACTCTGGTCTCAGTTACACCAGTGTAACTCTGGAGTAATTCCACTGAAGTCAACAGAGTAACCCTGGATTTACTAACATATCCGAGATCAGGAGCTGATTAAAATGTAACGGGGGGAGGGGAAGGGGGAAGAGAGGATAAAATCTTTTTTATCTAGAGGGCAGAATGTTCAGCTAGAAAATGGCCAGGTAGAAGTGCTTATTTTAGTGCCAAATGGGCTGTCTGGCCATTTGCCTTAAATTATAGGATGCTCCCAGGCAGCCTCCCCTGACAAAATGCTGCCATTGGCTGTTGCTAGAAATAATCCCTTTAAATGAATTTTACCTGGGTTTCTTTTTTTCACCTCTAACACAATGAATGGGCTGTGGAGATCTCTGCTTCTACGGCGTTTGTCATAGTTTGGGGGAGGGCAGTTCTCTGGAGGTAGCCGATTCAAGGGGAACTGTCTTTTTTAGACTTGTGAGGTCTGATACCCCGTGGGGTAACTTACCCCAATGCCAAGTGAGTGCACAGTGGGTGCCCAGTGCTACCAGAGCAGAATATACAGAGATCACTTTGCTCACCAGCTGCAAGGCACCAGAGAATTAGGACCTCTGGGTCCCTCTAGCAGCGTAAATCACCCTGTCTCCCATTGCAGAGTTTGCTGGGGAGACAAACTTGCTGCCTTTCCTCGCGACATGATTGATCTGTAGTTGCCAAAAGAAGAGAAGGGCCCTTGTGGTGAGGGACATGATCCTGTGAATGGGAAGTTCATGTAACTTGCCTTGTTTATCCATCTAAATTGGCAAGGTGCATCCCTCGTGCCAGCCCAGTGGTGGGGAGGGGAGCGCTAGCTCATCAACAAGCAGACAAGCCTCCCTCGCCCCCTGCCAACTCCCAATGTTGTGACTAGGCGGGACTGAACTTGATAACTTGCTGCTGCAAAGCTGCCTGCTGCCACTCTTGAAACAGTGCCCCATAGTCTTCAGCTGGGTCTACCTCTTAAAGGGACAGCTTCACAAAAAATAAAGGCCTGGTCACTTGCTCTGTCACATACACACACACGGCTCCTTCCAGCGGTAGGAGCCCAGTCCTGATCCCCATTTTGGAGGCAGGATTTCAGCTCATTCTCACCAGGATCCCCCTGAGGTAGCGCAGTGTGACGGATTGAGCAGAGCACGGGGCTGAGAGCCGGGAGCTGCTGGGCAATAATGCCTCGCTCTGCGATGCCTTGGGCATATGGTTTAACCTGTAACCCAGGCAAGTTACATCTCACGCATCCCAGTTTGACGCCAGCTGCCCCTGATAACTGCCGAGGTGAGTGAGAGGAGGAGCAGGCCTGAAAGCTACCAGCTAATAACATCCCCCCTCTTCTCCCTAGCTGAGGTCTCCTCCGTGGATTCGGCCCACCTACACACACACACTGTACCAGAGTCTCCTTTAGTGAAGGCCAGTTGCGTGCCCCTCTGATCCGGCTTGTATTTGCCCGTCTGCCTGCTGTGACTCAATGAAACAATCCAGGAGTTTAATTCCATTTCCCTGTAAGCAGAGTTGCGCTGCCTAGTTAAAATCAACAGCCTCTTTTCCCTCTGCCCACCCACCTGGCTGCTCACTCCCCTCCCAAGCTCTGCTCTAAGCCCCCTCTCACTGAAACTAATCCTCTCCCAGTGCCAGAGCGTGGCAGACCGGCGCACTGGGCGATACGGAGTGATGGCATCCACTGAGCAAGCATCTAGCTCCATCTGCCAGTGGGGACGGAGTCATTTAGTGAGTGGAGCAGGAAACTCCACCTGGATCCTGGGTTCTGTGTCTGGCTTTGCTGCTCACTCGCTTCTTCATGCCACTTCTCCTCAGTTTAGCCAGCTTTAAAATGGGTCACAATAGTAACACTTCACCAGCTCACTGAGGGTGCTGGAGCGCCATTCAGGAATGTTTGCAAAGCGCTTTCTCATCCTCTGCTGAAAGGCACTAGGGGAGTGAGAACGGCTCTTCCCCAGCTCTCTGCCATGGCAGGACTGCGAACAGGGGCCCGGGGGTTGCTTTTGGGTCCCTTGAGGATTGCAGGAGGCTTCTCCAGATCTGTAGTGAGCGTGGCCCTTTGCCAATGCACATTCCCCGGGTCAGGTGGGAAAGGAGGCAAACAGCAGAACTGGAATAAACACACTGCAGATGCCACTCCTGTGTAATCAGCGAGATTAATTAGGGAGTGCACTAATAGCTAGCCCCCAAATGTGCCTTCTGTGTTTAAGAGCTGGCTCTGGCTCCAGCCAGAAGAGATGCCAATGCTCGGGAGAGCCATGTCCTCACACACCTGCTAAGGGCACATCCCGCTTGGGTACACCCCGGCCCCTAGGTATCCACTGATTTCAGTGGGGTGGAATCAGGAGCTGAATTTGGCCATGAACTTCCCGCTTGCTGCTGGTCTGAGCAGCTGTGGCCTCTACCTCACTAGATTACGTCAAGGACAGGAGATGAGATGTGTGCTCTAATCCTCTCGTATCATCAGCCTGAGCTTTGCAGGACAGCCTCCCAAGAGAGCGAAAGAATGGCAACAGACAGAGGAACCTTCACTGATGGAGCAGGCCAACCCCTTCCCTTACCCGTTGCCTTCTGTGGAGTCATTCAAAGGCTTCCCTGAGCCCATGACTTCCATGTCTGTTGTCCCGATGGCAGGGGAGTTGTGGAACAAATTGCCTAGAGACGCTGTGGAATCTCCATCGTTGGAGGTTTTTAAGGACAAACACTGGTCAGGGGCAGCCTAGCTCAATGGTTTTCAAACTGTGGGTCAGGACCCAGTACTGGGTGGTGGAATGTAAGGCACTGGGGAGCAGCGGCTAACTGCTGACTGGGCTGTTAAAAGTCCTGTTGGTGGTGCTGTCTGCCTAAGGCAGGCTAGTCCCTACCTGTTCTGACACCAAGCTGTGCCCCAGAAGTGGCCATCAGCAGGTCCGGCTCCTAGGCTGGGGGGCCATGGGGCCACATGCGCTGCCCCAGCCCCGAGCACTGGCTCCAGACTCCCATTGACCGGTTTCTGGCTAATGGAAGCTGGGGGGGCGGTGCCTGCGGACAAAAGCTGCATGGAGCCACTTGCGCACCTCCGCCTAGGAGCTGGACGTGCTGCTGGCCACTTCCGGGGTGCAGCACAGTCCACGGTGCCAGGACAGGCAGGAAGCCTGCCTCTGCACCCCTGCTGCACCGCTGACTGGGGGCTGCCCGAGGTAAGCCTGTGACCCAGTCCCCTGCACCAGCCCTGAGCCCCCTGAAACCCAGAGCCCCTTCCAGCACCGCAAACCCCTCTTCCCCAGCCCCACCCCAAAGCCTGCACTGCCAGCCCAGAGCCCTGACCCCCTCCTACACCCCAACCCCCTGCCCCAGCCCAGAGCCCCCTCCCACACCCTGAACCCCTCATTCCCAGAGTCCCACCCCACAGCCCTCACCCCCACACTCCAACCCTCTGCCCCAACCCTGAGCCCCTCCCATACCCCAAACCCCTCCTCCCCAGCTCCATTGGGCCATGGGCATCAACAGTTTTCTTCAACTGGGTCACCAGGAAAAAAGTTTGAAAACCACTGGTCTAGCTTAGGGTTTGGCAACCTTTGGCATGTGGCCCATCAGGGAAATCCGCTCATGGGCCGAGATGATTTGTTTACCTGCAGCGTTCGCGGGTTCAGCTGATTGCATCTCCCACTGGCCGGGGTTCGTCATTCCAGGCCAATGGGGGCTGCGGGAAGCAGCGGTCAGCAGATCCCTCGGCCTGCGCCACTTCCCGAGTCCTTCCCCTGGCAAATGCCAGATTATTCCCTGCTGTACGTGTGCTTGTGTTTGGTCCCGTCTAACTTCAAAGGTCACAGCTGATGGGGCTTCTGCTGCTCCCCCAGGAAACAATCCCACGGGTGAGCCGATCTCACAGCCAGGAAGCACCTGCTGCTTCTCCACCAAAATCTCCTCTTAGACTGAACGTCAGGAGCAGCTCCCTGGCACTGACAACTCTTAGACGGTGGAAAAATCTCCCAAGAGGAAGGGCTGGGACCCACATCACACAGGACATGTAAAGTGGGCAACATGCCAGACAATGGGCTGTAGGCAACAATCCTAGGAGACAGTGTGGTCTAGTGGTGAGGGCCCTTAGCTGGCAGTCTGCGCCCAGCTATGCCACTGACCTGCTGTATGACCTTGAGCAAATTACATCACCCCTCCAGGTACCAGTTTCCCCTCCCATACTTTGTCTTGTCCATTTGGACTGTAAAAGCTGGGACAATCTCTTACTATATATTTGTACAGCACCTTGCACTGGGGCCCTGATCCTGATTGGGGCCTCTAGGCACTATTCAATAAATAATATGGTCATGAATAGATAACCTGAGGGTTTGTCTCATTTTTTTTAATTGCTCCATTTTATTATTATTATTATTATTATTTGTCTTAAAGTAACGGCCAGACTCCCCAGTGGAAAGTAGGGGATGCTTTCTGTCTCCCTGTCTGCACCAGCAAGGAAAGGAGAAAGCGCCTGTCACAGGGCTGGCGCAACCCATCACAGCACCCCTGTGCTCACAGCTGTCTCGCTCATCTGCAATGATGGGGAGGGAAATACAGAGAAAGCAGGAGGCAGTTTGGAATATTGCTAGTGGTGGCAGTGGCACAGTGGACTGGGAGTCAGGCTGTTTTGGCTTCTAGTCCCAGTCCTGCTGCTGCTACACTGGGCAAGTCGCCGGGCCTGTCAGTGCCTCAGTTTCCCCTTCTATAAAATGGAGATCATATACATAGGTATTCTGCCATGTTTGATATCTGTCAAGTGCTTTGACATCACCCAGACGGGTGATGGTTTTAAAATTCCCCTTGAAGCCCTGTTTCAGCTAAAGAAATATCCCATTTGGTGCTGGGGAAACCCAATGGTTTATATTCTGATAGCACCCATAGGCAACAGCTGAGATCAGGGCCCCACAGTACTGGTGCTATACAAACAAGTAGGGAGAGATGGTCTCTGCCTCAAGGAGCTTACAATCTAAACATCTTGCCCTCAGACACCCTATTTGCGTGAAGACTACAAGGCTGGTGCCCAGGCAAATCTTTGCACCCAGCTCTGCAGGTGGAGAAGCTCTTGTTACTCCCACCTGCACGTCCTCCGCTAGGAAGTTCACTTGGGGGCAGTCACCTTCATTTTAACCCTTTGCTTCCCATGCATCTTTGCAGACCGCAAGTTCCTCATCGCCAATGCCCAGATGGAGAATTGCGCCATCATCTACTGCAACGATGGCTTCTGCGAGATGTTCGGCTACTCCCGGGTGGAGGTCATGCAGCGCCCCTGCACCTGCGACTTCCTCACTGGGCCTGAGACCACCAAAAACTCCATCGCGCAGCTGACTCAGGCCTTGCTGGGATCCGAGGAGTGCAAGCTAGAGATCCTCTACTACAGGAAAGACAGTAAGAGCTCCTCATTGAAATAGCCACGTGGGCAATCCCTGGATTACTGGGCCTTGTGTGTAGCTAAGTGGGGGGGTGTATTCAGGGGTAGCCATCCTAAGAGTTGTTTGCTAGGGGGAGATGATTGCTATTTGTGCAGCACTGTGGACTGGTGTCCCTCTGTACAGACGAGCCTGATTCTCCTCTCCTACTGATGTACTTCTACGGATTTCCCCTAAGCTACTCCTGATTTACCCTAGAGTGAACAATAGCAGAATCAGCCCCCAGGACCCTGCCTTGAGAGGCTTAAAATGAGGAGGGCTACCTTCTGCCCTCACCAACGGGGTGTCAAGAGGAGCAAACTGTCACAGAGTGTGGGGGGAGACAAGGCCCTGCTCCCCCGGCTTCTTGCGACTCACCGTGACTCTCAGCCAGCCAGTAAAACAGAAGGTTTATTTAGACGACAGGAACAGAGTCCAAAACAGGTCTTGCCGGTACAGACAACAGGACCCACTTTAGTTAGGTCCATCTGGGGAGGCCACAGCCCTGCTGGTCGAGGTGCCCCTCTCCATTTCCCAGTCAGCTCTAAATGAAACTCCCTCCAGCCTCTCACTCAGCCTCCCCCCGGCTCCTACCCCAGCCTTTGTGTCCTTTGTCCAGTTTCCCAGGCAGAGGTGTTACCTGGCCTCCAACCCCCCTCCTGAGTTCTCAGGTTACATGCTCAGGTATCCTCCCTTCCCCAAGGCAGCACAACTCCCCACTCAGCATTTAAATAACACAGCATTTAAATAACACATCAAGAACATTCCCACTTCGTCACACAAGCCGCACAGGATCTGGCCTTGAACTGGACTGAAAACACGGCAGAACTGCTTGCAGATCCCAGGCCTGGAGGGTGTGGGGGTGGGGAGCAGTATGGGGGGCCGGATATGACAGCCACTGTCATGGAGATCACAGAGAACATCGTTATGGGGCTCCTTTGCTCAGTCCTGATTTTTCCCGTTCATTGCGATAAGGGCCCTATCTTCTGCTTTCTCCAAAAGTGACACCTTGTAACCAACCAGCCCCAGTTCTGCCTTCATGGCAGCTTGGGTTTCAGAGCAGATGCACAGATCTGAGAGCAGCCCAAGCTTGCAGGGGAGGGGAGGGGGATTTCTGTAATCAGGTTCCACCCATTCTGAGCATCCAGAAAACACAATCAAATCCAATGGGCCTGGTCCTCCATCACCCTGCGCCTTGTGGTGTTATTTACGCTGATGCAAAGCACGTGTCACCATTCCAATTTGTAGCATTTCCCCTTCCGGCAGGATCAGTCCCATACTGCACAAGTGGCAGGATCAGACCCAATGGGCCCATTTTAAAGAGGCCTCCCCAACTGAGTCTGTGAATGGGATCCTTAGTCTGGCTGCCCCACGTGAGTCTGGGCTGGGGAAAGGTTCCCTGAAATATTGTCTATTTCTAAAGCGATAGAAGGTCTTGAGCAGTCTTCTGGACTGAACTCCTCTTGTGCTTGGGATCCCAGGTTCTGACCCAGAACCTTTTGCCAATGATTCACACCTCAAAGTCCAGTCCTGGAACTTCCCAACCTATCTCCCTTTCTGGACCCCGTCCCATAGTATCTGAGCACCTCACAGTCACAGCTGCCTTTATCCTCATAACCCTCCAGGAGGCAGGGCAGAGCAATTACTGCCATGTTCCAGGGGTGGGAGCTGAGGTGCTGTGATGGGGTGTATGCCTCACTCTGGCTCTGAAAGGGTTAAGGGGAGCTGGGGAGCTTAATTAGTGGTGGCACCTGGTGGGTGGGCCAGGCCCAATTAAAGATGAGTGCTAGCTGGGGAAGGAGCCAGGTGGTTAGTACAAAAAGAGGGGGCCCACCCTGAAGTAGGGAATGCTGCATCCTCTCTGGGTAGCAGACAGTGGACTAAGTTGAAGAGGATGTGGGGAATCTAGAGCTGAGACTTTTCTCTCATGGGGGCCAGGAAATGGAGCAAAGCTGCTAAGCTAGTGGCTTGTTCTGGCAGCATTTAGACCTCCAAAGAGGCAGCCCAGGGAGGTGTTTGAGTGAGGAGCGACACAAAGGGGCACCTGAGAGGGATAAAAGCTGGAGCCTAAGGAGACCAGAAGTGGCTGAAGTCTGTATTCTCATGGGGGACTTGTTGGAGGACTCCAGGGGCGAGCCCTGCAAACCCAGCTCTGAAAGAACCTAGAGAGGCCGTGCGGCCTGAGAAGAGTGAGCCATCCTGGCACCTGAGGAGAATGCAAGTACATGGTGGGCACAGGAAGGGGCTATGGGAAAGGCTGGCTGACAGGCTGAGGGTGGCTGCAGGGATGGCTCTGACTAGACAGACCTTGCCTGCTCACTACGGGGTCTCTGGGCTGGAACCCAGAGGAAAGGGAGAGATGGAGTTACCTCACCAGCCCATGGGGCAGGTGGTGCAAAGCCCCCTGACAGAAGAAGATAAGAACTTTTGAAGTCCTGAGGGTTGAAGGCCCATGGGGCCCAGCATCAGGGGCTGAAACCTGAGGTAAAGGACACTGGACTCTTGTGGGTTGGACTTGGTTACCCCAGAAGGGGTGGGGCTAAAAGCCAGCTGGCCAAGTCCCAAGGAGACCACTACAGGGCCAGAGCGGTTGTCAGCCCTAGATGAGGGGCGTCTGCTACACCACATCCTGCCTCGAGGGCATGAGCTGAAGGGACGTCTGCTCGTCCACAGGCACAGAGGTACCGAGGTCACCCACTGGAGGTCTGGAGAAGAGCAGGGAGTGGAAGCTGGGTCATAGACTTGCACCCTAACCACTGCACCATCCTTCCTCCCTTAGAATACACCCATGGGTGCAGTGCCCAAAGTTGGGGTCAGGGAGGGCTCTGACTGTATCCTGCTGCCCCTGGAGTAGCTGACTCCTCTGGTCAGGGAGATGGGGCTCAGATTTGCTGCACTGCCAGTCTTCTGACGCCAGCTGTGGCAAACAAGGCTTCCTCCTCCCACCTAAGCAGCTGGGGAGAGAGGGGGCTTTTTAAAGCAAAAACAAGACTTTCGATGCACATTACAGGATGGGCCATGGCTCTGCCCTGTAATCTGATTGGTTAGGGTATAAATGTAACACTGACAGACCCTGGTTGTCAGCAGGCAGGATTGAACCTGAGGCCTCGGGTATGAGCAGCTACAGCATGAGCTGAAATCCAACTGGTTGTTAGCTAGGGCTGTAGAGCAAATTCATTTGATCTCTCTCTCTCTCTCTCTCTCTCTAAGTGGTCTCAGTGCCACCAGATGAGACAGAACATCACACCCAGCAGGTGTGTGCGTTACATAAGCAGGAGAACGTGATATTATTTGGACTTCCTCCTGATGCAAAGCCCCTGGAAATCAATGGGCCGACACCCACTGACATCTGTGGGCTTTGGATCAAGCCCTGCAAGCACTGACTGAGCAGAAACTCGACTGTTAATTCACGGCTCCGCTTCCCCTCGGCCAGCGTGGTCCCGCTGTACCCAGGCAGCCTTCTGCCAGCGGGTTCCAAGCTCCACTTCCCCCTCTAGCAGAAGGTGGCTTGTGCGAGCGCAGATGGAATTACATTAAGATGAAAATGAAGCTTTGCTGGGAAATGCTGGTGATTAATTCTAATGCTGCAGGGAGTTAGTTAAACATTGAGGGCTTGATGCTGCAAAGAGGCAGCATACGGAGCCCCAGCCACAGCCGATAGGTGGTCCCCTGGGAGAGGGCTTAGAACATTAGATACTCGCTAGATATGCAAATCTTGTGTTGTAAACAGCCTGAGGCACCTTATTAGTTTTTTCTCCTTGAAACCCCAGTGGAGATGTAGGGGTGGGGAATATTGTTCTAGGTATGAACACCAGGCTAGAGACAGCCTCTGCCCTGAAGATAGGGTGACCTGACCAGACAGCAAGTGTGAAAAATCAGGACAGGGGGTGGGGGGTAATAGGAGCCTATATAAGAAAAAGACCCAAAAATCAGGACCATACCTATAAAATCGGGACATCTGGTCACCCTACCTGAAGACCTTACAACTAGACAGATGGAGGGTGAGGAGGACGGGGGGGTGGTGATGGTGGTGGAGGAAAACAGACCTTAAGTGACTTGCTCAAGGTCATGCAGCAGGGAAGCTCAGAATAGACAGGAAGGGCATTGGCCTGTGTGACATCGGGCAAGACATTCCGCCTCTGTGCCTTGGTTCCCCGTCTGTCAAATGGGGATAATCGCACGGCCCTGCCTCCCCGGAGTGTGTGAAGCTAAAGGCCTTAAAGACAGAAGTGAGGGGGACACGTATAAGTGCTTTAGATACCTAGACTAGAACCCAGGTGTCCTGCCTGCCATCCCAATGCCCTATCTGCTGGCCACAGCACCTCTCATCTCACCTGTCCCTGTTTCACTGTGTGGGTGACCCGGCATGGCACTGCTGTAGGTCAGCAAGAGCTGCCGTGCGCCAGGAGGCTGATGGCCCAGATTAGCACGCAGTGAATGCTGTCCCCATTTGAATGAGGGTGACTTTCACCACTCTCCTACCAAGGGGAAATAACACTTCCCTTCCTGCAGCTCTGGATTCTGCTCCCCCTGCATTCCTGGAGGCCTCCCATTACCAATGACTTGCCGCACGCATCAGTAACACAGACCTCATCAGAGTCTCTCTTCTAGCAGGGTTCTTAATTGCTCTTATTCCAGTTTAAAATCTGGTGTTTGGTGATTTGCCCCTCTCGCTAAGCAGCTTTAGTGACCAGGGCAGCGTCTATTGCCCTGCACTTTCCCTTTAAGAGCCAGGGAACTGGGGCACAGGGGTCTTGTCTTCTCAGAAGGATCTACTGTGTCCTTCTGCCCTGGGGGTGGGGGTTTCTTCCCATTAAAGAGACTGTGCATACTGACTATGAGGAGCCAAGCATAGGTGTGTCTTAAGGGCCTGATCCTGCAAGGTGCAGAGCTCCTTCAGCATCTCCGCTAGACAGACCCTGGGGAGACAGCCTGTGCTTGCACAGGCTATCAAGTGGCAGCAGGAGGAGAGCCAGAGCGCTGATGTTACAGGATGGGTGGCCGGAGTTGCTCAGAGGCTGTAGATAGAGATTTTTCCTCCTGCCTTCGGTGTTTGCCAGGGCTCCTTAAAGAGGGAAAGGTCTCTCTGCCAGCCCTGCTCAGAGACTGATGGTTGCAGCCACCGGGGGAGAGAGAATCCTGAGGTGCCTATTGAACTGACAAACCACAGCTACAGTGACGTTCCGACTACAGGCAGCCCAGATAGATGGGCGAGGCCGGACTGGTGCAGTATGCCTGACCGAGCCACTGCATTGTCTGGGCCTCAGGGCTTGAGTTGTAATGGAGACTTGACCCCATTTCTGTAGGCACAGCTGGGTGCTCGGATGTCTAGGCAGTCAGATTTGCATCCCCAGTTAAGTTGGGGTGAGGTGGCTCAAAGAGTCCAGCACTGAAACTCTGGCCCCTGATGTTCATGGGTCCCAGCATGCCCCTCCCTCCTGTGCTTTATACTGGGGGAAGATGCCAGATTGACAGCCCTGGTGAATGGTGCCCTCTGTTTATCCAGATAGAAGCTCCTCCTATTCTGCGCCGTGTTGTCAGGCTGATCCTGAGCTCTGCCTCCATGGGCTGTTCAGTCTTTGTGGCATCTGCTGAGTTGCACTAACTGGCCCCTTGGCTTGGGTCAGTCTGGCTGGTTCTGGGCAATAGGGACCCCTGTCCACTAGGAAGTGGCTGGGAACCCTCTGGGCTGACTTACTTCACAGAGGCACCACCAAAGCTCTCTCAGAAGAGGTCAGTCTTCAGCAACCACCTGCATGGACCCTGCGAGCTAGAAGCGAAGAGGGCCAGGGCTCCCTGGTGTTACCACTGTATGAGAATGTTGGAAATTCTCCCCAGTGGTTTTCCCCACCCCAAGGTGCCCTGAGCCAGCTTTAACCTCACGCTTCTTCTCTGTGCGGTGTTCTGCTGGCCACAAGAAAAGCTCAACAGTTCAGCACTTAACCTGGGAGAGCGGCTGCCGCTTTTTGTAATGCCTCGAAGAAAGCAGGTCTATTTTTAAAACCCTGCCCCACTGGCACTAGGCTTTTTGAGGGGAGCATTGTCTCCCCGCAGCGCTCTGCCTGTGAGCATTCAGCCCATTATAGATGGGGCTTATCGGCAAAGAAAGGGGCCTGCGTTCGAGGGACCTGCCGCTTAATTACACAGCAGAGGCTCCAAATCCAATAATCCTCTTTTTTTTTTTTTTTTTTTTTTTTTTTTTTTTTCCTTTTTCATAACGTCGCCACAAATCTCCTGGCTCTGCTGTTTCTGACTGCAGTGCAGCCGGCCCGGCAGCTTGCCTGCTCGTTGCATTGCTTTTTACGGCCTGCCGGAGCCACGGTGATACCTAGTGGAGACACAGCCGCTCCTCTGACTAGAAAGGAGCCACTGCTGGGTGCTATACTGCTTGCTGGCAATTACCCACCAAGGAAACTGCGATGAGCATCAGAACTGTGAGGGAGGGGTGTGGTATTTGCACTGGGTCCAGAAGCAAAAAGTGTGTGTGTGCCCATTGACACGTGTGTGACTCAGCTGTCCCTTGGACGGGGTGGATCAGTACAGGGTAATGGCCCATCAGAGGAAGGATGCCACAAGACAGAGGCTGGTTGCTTACCCATCTCAGGGACATGTAATCTAATAGATCTTTCCAGCTCTATTGGTTCACTCAGTGCAACTTCCTGAAAGGGTGAGAAATCCCCCTTCCAACACAGGCTGCATTAGAGGAATGCAGGGGCAGGTCTAAACAGCACCCCTGAGCCCCACCATCTCGGAGTTGGTGAATTCAGATCCACACATGGGCTTTGTGATGGGGCAGGGGCTGCTTGGGCTCAGAACTTCTCATCCAAGTCTGTTGCTTCTATCTCAGACTCAGTAACGCCTCCTGCCACGTAGTATTGCATTGCATCCTCTGTACAGACAAAAATGATCCCTTGTCACAAGTTCTGCTTCCTCCCGCTTGCACTCCTTATGGCTGGCTCCAGACCTGTGCTGTTCTGCAAGAGAGGGGAGCTGATTAGGACAGGTGTGGCAAGAAAAGCCACCTCACCTGCTCCCTGGTGCTCTGACAAGCAGGGCTCTTCATCCTGGAGTGGTTCTCCTGCTAAGGGCTCCAGGGCTGACAGCTTCCCCTGCCAAGAATGGGAAGGCAGACCCACCAAATTCATCTCCCCTCTGGATCCTTCCCATGACTCCTATTCTGGGCTCTACCACTGCAGGATGCTGACTGATATTGGCAGCTGTCATTGTTCCCATTCCACTGGGACTTCCACCTGCCAACATCCTTCTCAACTGTGTTTACTGAGTTCTCATAGGTGGCACCATCTCTTTGTAAATCGGTGGATCATGAATTCTTAAAGGCGCAGGTCTTCTCTGCACCGCAAAGATAGCAGGGCCTCCTTCTTACCTTAAAGTGGATTAGTTAAACTATATTAACCCCCTGTGTGGATGCTCACATTTGGAATTAAATTCACACCTTTAGTTAATTTGGATTCATTTTCCTGAGTGGCCCTGTGTAGACAAGCCTTTGGACTACAGGGTTCTATTCCCAGCTTCACCACTGACCTGCTGTCACAATTTCCTCCTCCTCCTCCTGCCCTTCATCACATCACTGGGCGGGGGGTTGCTTCAGGATTGGTTGCTGGGAAAAGCCTTTTGATGTCCTCAGATGAAAGGTGCTATCGGAGGGCAAGGTGGAGAGACGATGCTTATAACCTTGTCCCTCTGCATTCTCGCTTTGAGAGGACTTGACGTTGCTGACTTTAGCATCTGTCACTTTGGCTCCTGTAACGGATCTGCCATTCCATGGTCAAAGCGCTGTAGAATCCTAGTGGTTACATGCATCCTTGACTACTGGTACCTAGAGACCTACCCAAGATACAAGCTTTGCTGCTCGAGAGGCAGTGTGGTCCAGTGGGTAAAGGCATTGGTGCATGAGCTGTGGGTCTATTTCCCCACCCTGCAGGTGCCTCTGGACAAGATGCTTCACCTTTCCCTCTGCTTGTCTACTTAGAGTGTAAATTCTTCAGGGCAAGGACTCTCTCTCTGACTGTCCAGCCCCTAGCACCACAGGGCCTGGAACTGGGGCATTTAGGATGCTACTACAATACTGATTCTAGTGTCTGTTAGTGGAGATGCTCCTCTAGATGGAATGGCAGAGGGTTGCTGAATGGGTCAGCAGTGAAATAAATGAGGGGTGTTGGCAAGTCCATTAGGCTTGGGAGTCAACACCCTACTGGGATGGGTGGGGGTGGGGGAGTCCACGCTGCTCTCGAGGCTGTTTAGTTTCATCTGCAAACTCTCTAGGGTGGCTTGAATGGCTTTCCTCAGACCCAGGGGTGGCTCCAGGCACTGGCAAGCCACGGGGTGTGCTCTGCCGGTCACCGCGAGGGCAGCAGGCAGGTTGTCTTCGGTGGCATGCCTGCGGCGGGTCTGCTAGTCCCGTGGCTTTGGCAGACCTCCCGCAGGCGTGCCGCTGAATCCGTGGGACCAGGGGCCTCCCGCAGGCAAGCCGACGAAGGCAGCCTGCCTGCCGTGCTTGGGGCGGCAAAATACCTAGAGCCGCCCCTGCTCAGACCTGAGTTTCATGTGTGCCTGGTGCTTTAAAAGGGATCTCCCAGGAGCCAGTGAGCTCATGTTGAGCGGTCACAATAGCCAGTGGGTGGAGGGGGGATGCGGCAGCCAGAGGCGTGAGCTGGTTAGTGCTACCCTCCGAGTCCCTTGTCAGGCAGCACCTGTTGGGGTAAAAGGAGAAGTGTGAGTATGTGGGGGACGGGTCCTTCCCAATCTGCCCCGCACCAGGTCCTGCGGCCACTGGAAAGCAGCTGAAGCCTGGACGTGGCTGGTTCAGCATCCCTGATTCATCCTGTTCAAAGCCAAGCGATCGGTGCAAAGTTAATCTCTTTACAAGATGCCTGACAGTGACCAAGCAGGAAAGCCAGGAGGTTAATTACAAGATCATTTGCTTCAGGCAGCTCCCATGGCAGGGAGGGAGCCGCCAAGGGTGACAGGCCCATCCATCCCTGCTCACACTGTGTTTCCTGGCCTCTTCCTTTCCTGGACCACGGGGAGTAGCTCTGC
The DNA here is from genome assembly GCF_025201925.1 of Gopherus flavomarginatus. Taxonomy (NCBI): domain Eukaryota; kingdom Metazoa; phylum Chordata; order Testudines; family Testudinidae; genus Gopherus; species Gopherus flavomarginatus. The sequence goes on from NC_066641.1 coordinate 7,010,641, forward strand.
TCTAATGTGCCCCCACCAGGAGAGAGATGGAGGCAGCCTGAGACTTCGCTTTCCTGCAAATAGGAGGAGCAGCTGTTGCTACAGTTCATGCTCTTGGATGCAGACTGGCATTTGCTTTCCCTCCTGCACCTCAGAGGGCCCCAAACTCTGCCACTGCCCAGGCCTAAACCCCTCTTGAGGCAGCCCTCATGCTGGGCTTCCAGAAATGCATCACGGGCTGTGCTGAGCGGAGATGCTGCGCTGCTGGCTTTGGTCTGCAAGCTGGTGGGAGGGAATCCGGGGGGGTCATGAGAGTGGAATCCCCCAGACCCTGGTGGCAGTGTCTGCTGAGGGGCACTTTCTAATTCAGATGCAGCTCTAGGCTATGTGGGGCTGGCTCTGCATGGACGAAACAGGGCCTGGTTTTCCATTGCCCTGAACGTTGCATTGTCTCTTGTAGCTGTGCAAAGTGGGTGGAAATCAGCACTGGGCGCCCAGCTCACACTCAGTTTGCACGGATGCAAATACTGCCCAAGGGCTGGGCCAATGGAGAATCGGGCCCAAAGGCAGGGGATGGGGAGGCCCCTGAATAAGAATATTTTTCCCTTTGCTGATGAGGGATGCCAGACATGGGTGAAATATTGCTATAGCCCAGGGAGCAGCAGCTGGCAGCTTCTATTAGCATGGAGTGGTTTTCTTTGTAATCTGCAGGCATCTGATGCTTATGAATATGAAACTGGCGACACCAGCTAAAGCCACTGGCAGCTGGTGTGTCAGCCTCCTTCGTGCAGTTATAATTTGCAGCACCGCCAGCTATTCCGGTCCTGGCCCTTCACCCTACCCCAGCTTGGTGGATGTTCCTCCACCTTGACCTGCAGCACCTTCTGTTATCCCAGGTCTAGTCCTCACTGGTCAGAGACAATCAGTGGTGGGGCCAAATGGGGCTGTGAATTAGGGATTGCAGTGGTCCCAGCAAACTCACTTCATTTGGGACTCCCTCCCCAACCGGTCTCGGGAGGGGAGGGGAGAAAATGAGTGGTGGGAACTCCACAGCATCTCTTCTCTGCGACTGGGCCTCCCGCAGGGAAGCGTCTGCCTTGCTCTGCTGCTTTTCCAAGCTCTGTGTTGGCTTCTCAAACGATGCTGGAGCTGAACAGCGAGGCTTGAATTCTCAAAGGTATTTAAGTGCCGAGTTAGGCATCTAACTGCTTTGGATGTACTAGGGCCTGATTCTCTGTCTTGCACCTCATGCAATCATCTGTATTAGTGCAAAGCACTTGCAAAATGCTACCCTGCCACACTGCTGCAGTAGGGGCCGGAAGGTTGCCTTGCACCCTTGTGTTGTAACTTGCCCCAGAGCAAAATCCCACCTACCCAGTGCATCCAGTGGGTGGCAGTATTTCACACCCACTTTGCACTGGGGTAACCCACAGCACAAGACCACAGCAAGGAGCTCTCCCACCCAGGTTGCTTACACTGAGCCCAGAGATGGGATGTACAGAGAGTACCAGCAGGAAGGATTTCTGCTCTCCCGGCTATCCCCTGGTGAAGCTGTCCTGGTGGTTTCCCTGTTGAATAAACACCTTTTCAACATGTTGCTAGAGCCCCTGAGCAGCCAGGAGATATTGGATTCCAGCAGGGGGATTGAATTTACTCTGGGAGAGAAAATAGACCTGAGTCTCCATTGCCCAGCACTCTGGGCAGCAGTTTTTATCTGCACCAGGTGACTGGTTTGGTTGTATTTTATAGCTGGTCGGCACAGGTGTAAATGACCATATGAGAGTTCAGTGGAGATCCAGGCAGAACCAGTGAAGGGAGACCGATGTGATGCTTGATCTAAGGCTCCTGGTGTTTACAATGTGTCTTTGAAGCGGAGCATTAGGCCCCTAAAGCTGAGCACATCCGACCGCTCCCAGAGCTCCTGGAAGCAGCTGTACCTGGGTACTCAGCCTGAATGCTTCCACCTCTAACTCCTCCCCGGGGCCTGCGTCTCCTCTGCCTGGCACCATCTGTTGTCATTGACACCATTCAAAGTGAGCTAAAATTCAGCCTTCCCCGGTCACTCCCACCACTAGGGAGCATTTCACACCCACCTGGCACAAATGTAAGTGACAGCACAGGGTCCAAGGCAGGGCCAATTCAAGCACCGTGGCCGCATCTCTTCTACAAAGCTTCGTAGAGGTTGCCGGCGTGGGTGCATTACTCCAAGCAAGTTCTAGGGTGAGCTGCTGTGCCCACAGAGCTCGGATATCTCCATGTTGCCAGCTGAATACTCTCAATTTTATTACAAGTTTGTGATATTGGGTGCTTTCCTTAAAGCCCCAGTGCCTGGAGTCATGTGAATACGAGAGCATCTCCGCTTTCATTTTAAAAAGTAACATTTCTAGCTGCAGAGAAAGTGGAAAACTTGGCCTGAGTACAACCTCAGAAGGCAAATAAAAAGAACCCAGCAGTTACTGGGCAGTTTTTTGTTTGGCTTAACAATCCTGAGATTTACAATCTTGTGGTGTTTTTTTGGGGTGGTCTGACTCATCTCTTAAGGCTTGGGAATACTATAGGTTGTGAGCTCTCTGGGGAAGGTAGGTCTCTTTGTGCTGTGTTTTTTGTACAGCACCAAGCACAGTGAGGTCCTAGTCTGTGACTGGGTCTCCAAGGTGCCACTGCAATCTAAATAATTGTAGCCGGTTGATCACATTGCTCCCGATCACTCTAGGGTGGAACAGGGGCGGTGATAATTGTAGCTACTACTTTGCTAGCTCCGAGGCAGCCTTTCTGTTAGCTCTCTTCTCCAGTATATAAACCCCGTGGACACTACGGCTCAGGCCATGGCCAGGCCATGATGCACACTGAAGTGTGGCATCTGAGAATTGCTTCTCTGCTGGGAGCCTGCACTCTGCTTGTATGCTGAGTGCAGCTGGTGCACTGCCTTTTTTGTGGCCCTTGGTTGAGCAAAATTTGGGAGGCCCTGGCATTGCCAGGGGCCTGTGTAAAGGGACCCCATGCTATTTCTCTTTCCCTGCCTGGCAGGATAGTCATAAGTAGAGAGAGGGCTCTGACCCTTTTTTGGCATGGGAACAGTCCCCGCATTGACCCGTCCATCAACATGGGATGAATTCCACACTCAACATCTTTATCCTTTTAACACTTCCGCAGGCAGATTCTGTCACAGAGAAACACTCACTTATGTCCCTGGGGCTGGTCCCCACCTGAAGTGACTTCACTTGGGGCTGCGGCTGCTTTCATCTCTCTTCCCATGCTGCACATACGCAGTTACTGATGCAGTGTCTGACTCCAGCATCCGACGCCAAACAGGACTCAAAGAATGACACGTTCCTGCTGCTGGGAGCAGAATCTGTCCATCGTTCCTGCTGAGTAACAAACCCCCTCAGCTCCAGCCTTATGGGGCTCGGTTAATGCAGTATAAATGCTGTGAAATTCCTCTTTCCTTATTAACGGGAGAGGCAGGTGAGCTGTGAGATATGGATCAGGTCTAGCAGTGTTGGGAGAGCAGGGTTCTGTTCTTGGCACTGTCACTGACTCTCGCCTTGGTGTGGCACCATGTCCCCGCTCTGCCTCAGTTTCCCTTTTGTGAAACAAGGATCAGGTTACCAAAACCATTATAAGGCTATCAAGCAGTGATATTTGTTGCTGTGCTACACACAGTGGCCACTAGGAACTTCCCTGGGAGAGAACTCTGCTCCCTGGCTCCTATCACTTGAACTAAAGGAGAATATCTATTCACTGTTAGCAGTGTAGGGTGTCTGACACATAGGTGAGCTGTTCCAATACAGTCCTGCAGAGGGCACTGCACATATACAATAGCTGGTTCATTACGGTACTAATCTGCCTCACAGACTTTTGGCAGCAGCATTTCAGCCTGAAGTCTGCTTTGCTGGGTAACCTCGGGCGAGTCATTTTTCCCTCTGTCTCAGTTTGCTGCTGTAATATGGGGATTGTGGCACTTGCCTGCTTTGGACCTAGGGGTGGAAAGCGCTGGAAGAGGGTGCAGTCTTTTCCCATCTCTAGTCTCTGCAGGACACATCCTGGGGCCTCACTCCATTTCCCCTGATCCTGACTGGGGCAGAGCGCCCCCAAATGCTTGCAAAAATCTGTGGGAGCTTTGGCTGAGAGGATCCCCGGATTTGGCCCGAAGAGCCTCTGTTTCATGAAACCAACTCGGCACCCAGCCCCGCCCCAAATCACTTGCTGACTCAAGGCTTCTCAGTGGTGCTTGGCTCTGGGAATTCCCAGCTTGGGGCCCCCAAGCTCTGTGCGAGGGCATGTGAAGTTGGCCATGTGGTGTGCACACTAAGGCTATTTCCAATGAAAGGACCCCTGTCCCCTTTGGGGCACAGGAGAGCGGTGCATAGGCTATGCCCGGCTGGGATCTCAGGAATGCCATGGCGTCACGACACTCGGTTTAATTGCTGCCAATTTCAGTGCCCAGCTTCCAGCTAAGCTGCATTAATGCCTGAGGGCTGCAGAGGTTTAGCACGGAAAGGCCAAAAGGCTCCATGTTATCCAGCATCATTCACTGCCTTGGAGCCTCACATTAGGCTGCCTTTTGCCAGCCCCTCTGGTCTGGCTGGAAGTTGGCTGGGATCCCAGGGGTTGATGGGGTGGGATTGGTTCCCTCACCCTTCTCCCTGTGGCCAAAGCCACTCGAGTGCCCCATCGGCAATACGCAGCATTGAAGGGACCTGAGCAGCCTCAGAGGGATACGAGTGCCAGGCTGCGGGGGGCCCTGCCATTAGGGTTGAAGTGTGAGGGCAATGGGAAGGAAGCAGGACCATAGCCATTTGCGGGGGGTGGGATGAGGAAAACTCCCAGACTAGATTACCAAGGCCTGGGTACCCAAAAGCAGCAGGTGTTGTGATGCTGACCAGTACCATGCCAGATGGTTAGGTGCCTTAGAAATCACTGTTAGGTGCTGATTCTCCTCTACCATGAATGTGGAGAGAGAGAGAGAGGTGCTGTTGGGTGTGGCTGCACGGTAGCTGGGAACATGACTTCCTGGGCAGGTGGGCAGACTCTTGTTAACGGGGGGCAAGTCTTTGGAGCAGAGAGACTAGATCCTGGGCATCCTGCATCCTGGGTGAGTCCTCTAACCACTAGTCATTGTCCTGCTTGTGCTCTCTGTCTCAGCCCCCCCTCAATTCTTCTCCCTCGGAGTCGTCTGGGTTAGAGAAGCAGGGGAATGACCCTTCAGCTTAGTGGTTACAGCACCTGCCACTAATGTGGGAAACCTGGGCGCCCACATTAGGAGCCAGTCCTCTGCTCTAATGACTTTTTAATTGGTTAGCCAGAGTGTAACAGCTTCAAGAGGAGAGAATGGGGGAAGCCCATGTCAGAATACCCCAGTGTGCAATAGTTAGAGGACTCACCTGAGAGGTGGCAGATCCCTGTTAGAACACAAGAACAGCCGCACTGGGTCAGACCAATGGTCCATCTGGCCCAGTAGCCTGTCTTCCAGCAGTAGCCAATGCCAGGTGCCCCAGAGGGAATGAACAGAGCAGGCAACCATGGAGTGATCCATCCCATCATCCACTCCCAGCTTCTGGCAATCATTGGTATGGACACCCAGAGCATGAGGTTGCTCCCTGACCATCTTGGCTAATAGCCATTGATGGAGCTATCATCCAGGAACTTGCCTAATTCTTTTTTGAACCTGTTATACTTTTGGCCTTCACAACTTCCCTTGGCAATGAGTTCCACAGGTTAACTGTGCATTGTGTGAGGAAGTACTGTACTTCCTTTTTTGTTTTAAAGCTGCTGCCTATTAATTTCACTGGGTGACCTGGTTCTAGTGTTATGTGAAGGAGTAAATAACCCTTCCTTATTCACTTTCTCCACACCGGTCATGATAGTATAGACCTCTCTGAGACAGGATACTAGTCTTCTCTTCAAGCTGAACAGTCCTAGTCTTTTTAATCTCTCCTCATAGGAAAGCTGTTCCATGCCCTTAATCATTTTTGCAGTCCTCTGTACCTTTTCCAATTCCCATTTCTTTTTTGAGATGGGGAGCGCAGAACTTAATGCAGTACTCAAGGTGTGGGTGTTCCTTGGATTTATGTAGTGTCATTATGATATATTTTCTGTCTTATTGGTCTCTTTCCTAGTGGTTCCTAACATTCTCTTCACTTTTTGGACTGTCACAGCACAGTGAGCTGATGTTTCCAGAGAACTATAAATAATGACTCCAATATCTGTCTTGAGTGGTACCAGCTAATTTAGACCCCATCATTTTATATGTATGGCTGGCCTTGTTTTCCCAAGGTGCATTACTTTGCATTTATCAACACTGAATTTCATCTGCCACGTTGTTGCCCAGTCACGCAGCTCCGTGAAATCTCTTTGCAGCCTGCCTTGGACTTAACTGATTGCACAGATCCCTTATCCTTAGTGGGAGGGGGGCTGCACTGAGGCACTCAAACCCAGGGTCTCCCATCCCTGGTAAGTACCATAACCACTGTGGTGAAAGTTATGAGGGATTTTCTCTTCCTCTTCCACTCCCCTGGCTCTTTCATGTGAACTCACTTGAAGGGTCCAACCTGGTAGGTGGCCTCTGAGCAAACCTACTGGATCAAGCCCTGTATGTGACTTAGGCAGCTGTGCATCTATCTTCCCTGGTTTGTGACTTGTGCTGGGGCTTAGTTGGGAAGTAAGTGTTGCCCACCTGGGGTGGGGAGGCAGCTGTGCACATGCTCAGAGGCAGAAAAATCAGCATCTAGGGAATTTTTACTGCAAAAACTTGTGTAGAGTGAGTTTTTAGGCAACTACCAGATTCATTTTGTGTGTTTCAGTGGAGCCTAAAACAGAGATGTAGGCACCTAATTTCTTTTGTCCATCCAGGCCCTAGTCCTCCTGCTCCTGCTCCCGCTCCCTGGCCAACACAGACCTGTCCCCTAGGGATTCCTCAGTAGTATGGAGAAGCCTGATCTCAAATGACTTCCACTCCCAATAGATCTCTGGCACTTCCAGATTCCAGCCACGGCTGCCAGATGTTTCCTTGATTGGGTCAGTTTTCCTCTGCTTAATTTCATCCCATTGCCTATGCTCCTTTGAGTCACTCTAGGCAAAACATCCAGTGGAAAGGTGTCACACAAACATTTCCATGGGGGGGGGCGTGTGTGTGTGTGTGTGTGTGTGTGTGTGTGTGTGAGCTTCCTCCCTCACCCTTTAAGTCCCCCCCCCCCCCCCAAGTCCACGTGACGTCCATCTCACTGCGAGGAAAATCTGTGCTCCAGCCCAGGTTACTGCTGCTGCCACGCTTTTGGTGAGCAGTAGGTGTGGGATCTGATGGGGCATCTGTGCTGAGCAGGGGGAGAACGGTCCCGGCTTTCTCGCTGGTTTCACGTTACTGGGATATTTTTAAATGGTGTGAAGCTGTAATGGCACCTGTGCGCCAGAAGCCTGATGCTCATTACCCAGAGCTGTGTAAAACCGCCAGGCTCTCATGTCCAAAGCCAGCTGACTGCGCTGCTGTCTCAGGAGAGAAAGGCAAGAGGAGGCTTGAAAGTGTTTCAAATGGCTCCTGGCTTTACCTTCTGGCAGATGCTCCGGTGGGCAAGGGTGGTGCTGGTACCCACGACTTGTTCTTGGGCTGGTCAAACATTTTGTGACTGACGAGGTTTTTTTTCCATTGGAAAGTGATTGGAGGAAATTGAAACGTTTCGTGGGAATGTATTGATTTTTGCCAACATTTCAATGGGAAAGTACCCCAGTGTTTCATGTCAACTTGATTGCTTCAACTTTTATGTTTCAGCTTTTATTAATGAGATGATTTATCAATCAAGTTGAAATGAAGCCTTTTGGTGTTTCTGAAACAAACTTTTCAGAATTCTCATGTGGCAGGAAATGTCAAAATTTTGACTTTTTGCTCCAATTCGGGATGTGAAAGGCAGCTATGGGAATGTTGGATGATCCTATGGAATGGAGGTTCAGTCACCTGTACCCTGTTCCTGGATGGGGACCTGGGGAGAACGAGACACACACACCCATTTCTAGTAGAGGGAGCTGTCAGTCCGGGTCAGAGTTCATAAGCAGATGCAGATCTAGGCAAACTTATTCACCCTCTTACCCATGCCCCCATCACACACAATATCAGGGAGTGGGATAGATGTCAGGGATTGGGCAGTCTGGCCTAGTAGTTAGAGCGGGACCCAGAAGGCAAGCAAAGAGTGGGAGCAGAGCTGGAGTGGGACAGGAGCTGGGCTAGGAACAAGGCTGGGACAGGAGAGACCGGTGTAAGCGTTGAGCAGCCAGTGACCTATTGCTGAGCTTAAATGCAGACCTGTTGGCTCCTTGCAGCCGTTTGGGCGGTTCTGCTGCAGCCCGGCTGGGCTCATTAACCAGCCTGAGGGCTGCACTGGCTGCGCCCTCCAGCACAGCGGAGCTGACCATGGAGGGGAGGAAGATGAGGAAGTGGATAGTTGGCTTTGCCACCTCTTGTGACTTCTTTCACTTTGGCAGAGCTGGAGCCTGTTTCAGCTCCCTAGTGAATCTGAGCCCTTGATTGGCTGCCCACCCCACGCGCCCGCCTCCTGGGGCAGAGCAACCAATCAAAGCTGCTACAGGACACAGGCAGATTCCCCACCCCCCCAACCTGAAGCTATTTTCACAGGAGGGGAGGAAGAACCCTGCAGCTCAGGGCAGCTCTGCTCCATCCCCCTCCCCTAATGTGAGCAGCAAGGACAGGAGGGAGCATCTGCTCCTCCCTTCTCTGCAAGGCCTGGCCTGGGACGGGGGAGAGGGGTGAGGAGCCCTGAGAGCTACAGGAGGCACGGGGGGGTTGGGGGGGCTGGACTGAGGAAGGGCCAGAGTGGCAGAATTGATGTGGAGGCAAATGGCTGGGGGGGGGGGTAGAATTGATTTGGGGGGGGAAGGGGGACAGGACTGATTTGGTGGGGACTGGGTGGCAGAATTAATTACTGGGCAGAGGGATGGCAGATGTGGGGGTTGAGACCCTCCCTGCTGCTTTTTTCAAACCGCTTTAAGAACTGTGTGTCGGGGAAACTGTGTGTGTACACACTGCACACGGCCGCTGAGGGAAGGCTGTTTCTACCTTCACCCTTTCTGAGCCCCTCCCTCGTGTTGCCAAACTGGGGGAGGGTCACTCATTCTCTGCCCCCCTGCCCTTTCTCTCCTGATCTCTCTCCCCTGCTGCTCCACTGTGCTATTTGTGGGGCAGACCCCTGACAAGCGAGCTGGGTGCGATCACGGGGAGGGGGCAACCTCTGGGGAGAGATGCTTGTGTTGCCTCAGGAACCCCAGACTCAGGTGCACCCTGGAGAACCGCTTATGACTGAGCCATGAGAACCCCAGCCCCATTCTCGTGCCTCAGTCATAAGCAGTTCTCCAGGGTGCACCTGAGTCTGGGGTTCCTGAGGCAACACAGGGGGGTTGAAAATCCGAATTCCTTTCGTCCTGCCCCAGCCCATACCAGGGGAAGTTTGTATAGGGTTGTTGGCCAGGGTTCTTTACGGTGCCGTCTGCCCATGGTGCTGTGCGTGCTGAGGTTTATTGATTAGATGAATCCCACTTGCCTTGCAAGAAATAGGTCTCTTCATCTCCATGGTGTAACGGAGGGCGTTTGAACGTACAAGCAGGCCCATCCAAACTCCTCCGAGCCTGTTAGGACTCTGAGGCTGTGCCATGTGTCCGCGGAAAGGTCATTGCCCCTAGAATCACATTAAAGTCTCAGCTTTGACCCTTGACGTGTGCTCACGAATGGTTGCCACTGAATGCATCCTAGACTGTTAGGAGTCAAAGATTACTCCCTAGGCTGTTCAGACATATGGACTGAGTGAACAGGGGCCCAGCCTGGGAATCCGGATTCCTGTCTCCGATAGTGACCAGCGAGGTGAGCTTGGCTAATGCACTTCTCTGTCCCTTTCTTTCCACATCTGTACCAAGGAGACGACGAAACCTACATTGGGAAAGTGCTTTGAGATCTGTGGATCCATATGTGCAGAATAGATAATGATGTACTGTATGGTGCACTGACAGCATGGGCCTGCTTTATTACCTCAGTGGCTGTTTATGCTTATTCTATGAGAGATTGGTGGCCACTAATGGTTTTATCTCCATCAGGGAGTAAGCACATGAACCATCGTTTCTGTAAAATTCCTAGAAGGCTACTTAGGTGCTAAGCTAAACTCAGCTTATAGATCTCGTTCATTTCTCAGTCTGAACACGTTTACCCTGAAGATACCTGATCATCGGCCAGGGATCTCGGCTGGCATTTAACATTGTGAATGCCCATTTGTTGCCCCGATGAGATGGAAAATCAAGGAGGCAAAAAGTAACAGTGAAAGACTCAACCCATCCAGTCCAGCCTTCGCCATCTGCAAATGCTCTCTCATTGGGAGAGGCCTCGGGGCGGGCTCACTGCAGTGGGACACAAGGGCACTGAAATGGGAGGCCTCATTTTTTTTTTTTTCAGACGCTCTCAGCATGGCAGGTGCTAGGCGGTTGGGAAAACCTAGCCCTGCTGGTGGGCGCTGAGCACTAGAATGACTGGTCCTGAATCTTTCTCCCTGTTTGGTCCCACAGTGGAGGTTGGGATCTTTCACCTCCATGCCCTTGCCATCTCCTGGGCTCTGTTATATAACCCTGATGTAGATTTAGCTACTCTGCCATGAGACCCTGTGGATTAAAACTAGGCCGGGGAGGGGGGACTCAGTGATAACTCCCAGGGGCAGATTAATAGCTTGCTTTTTTTTAATATTCATAGAAATGTCGCTTTTGTCTCCAACTCCTGGTAAACCCTGTGTCCTGTTGATTAGTTTAATGCTGATGATACAGCCAAATACATTAACCACTCTAGCTGCTGCAGGGGATAAGCTATTGGGGAGGGGGGGAGGAGGACAGCTTCTATTATGATGATTTTTATGTTATTAAATGTTTGCCTTTATCAAGGTCAAGGGACAGGAGGGGCTGGGAAACTCAAGCCCCCTATTTATCTACAGTAGCAGGCAAGGACAGGCTTCTGGCTGGCTGGAGGTGGGGTTAACCGATCTGGGGGCCTTTGGCCCTAGGTCAGTGGTTCAAAGCCTGCCCAGGTCAATAGCAACTGAAAGGGGCTCTCATAGAGGCCACCGATTGGCTGAGAGGTAAAAGGAGCTGGTGGATCTCTGTGCAGTTCCTAATGGACGGGAGACCACATCCAAGCCCTTCCCGTGGCAATGAGGCCTCTGTCCTTGGCTAGAGACTCAGTGAGCCATGGGGACTGAACTCCTCCCATGGCCTGGTGTGGCCCCATCAGGTTGGGGCCGAGGCGGGTTAGGAAGGGACACTGCATGTGGGGGAGCTTGTGCTGCTGCTGTGCCCATCCTGTAGATAAAATCAGGGCTCTGGTCTCCGGGGCAGTTGAGCCAGAGCCTTTCACAGCCTCCTTTGTGATCACAACGTCAGATAAATGAATGTTAAATAAACAGCAGGGCAGCAGCCTGGGGCAAGGCCACCCACCAGCCGTGACCCGGCCTGAGGAAGGAGAAGGTTCTCTGTGGTGGTTTTGACAATGGAGTTGAGGTGGCCGAACCTGCTGTGCGCAGCTTTCCTCCTGCTCCCATGGGCTGCGCTCTTTGTCCGTGGCAGATGGGCCGCACTCCTGCCTGCTTTCACCCACTTCTCACGCCCCTCCTGCCAACCCAGCGCTGCTGTGGAAATACCCTGCTGCTGACTGCACAGCAGCAGGCTGGCTTCTCTTTAGCTGAGAGAAGTGGAGCACAGAGAGAGGCCCCTGCACCTGTTTGCCCCTGAATTGTGGTGCTGTGTTTCCAAGAGGTGGACACTGGGATCTAATCAAATGTCTTGTGTTTGCTATGGCAGAAACGCTCCTGAAAGAGAGACGTGTCTTCCTGTAGGGTTGGCACAATCCAACCCAGTCCATGAGTCCATGGAAAAGTTTATATGGGCTTGGTAAAGGCTCAGTGTGTAGGATGCCCTCTAGTGGTCATTAAAATTACAGTATTTCTTAGTACAGGAAATGCCTGTTGGACTATACTGCTTAGAGGCATTTCCACACTGGAAAAAGTCCAGATGTTTTAGAGTAGGCCTGCACAACTCATAAAGCGGCGAGGGCCACATTACTCCAAAGAAAACAGCTGAGGGCCGAACACGCCCCCCTCGGCCCAGTGGAAACACTCCGCCCCAGCACCGCCCAGCCCTGCAGAAACAAACCCTCCTTTCCCAGTGCTGCCCCACCAAAACAGCTGTGGGCCAAAAAGGAAGGCTGGGGGTGGGGAGGTGATACTTGATTTTAAATCAACCAGGGGCTCCCAGCTGAAGAGCTGGCTGGGAGCCCTCAGGGTCAAATTAAAGGGCCCGGGGCTCCGGCGGCTGCGGGAACCCGGAGCTTTGTAGGGCTGGGGCAGGGATTTAAAGGGCCCAGAGCTCCTGCTGCTGAGGGGAGCCCGAGCCCTTTAAATCCCAGCCCCAGCACATCCGCTGGAGCCGCCACTGGGATTCAAAGGGCTCTGGGCTGCCCGTGGCAGCGGGGAGCCCTGAGCCCTTTAAATCTCAGCCATGGCCAAGAATCTCTGTGGGCAGCTCAGAGCCCTTTGAATCCCTGCCGCGACTGAGATTTAAAAGGCTCTGAGCTCCCCACCGCTGCGGGCAGCGCAGAGCCTTTTGAATCCTGGCCGCAGCTGAGATTTAAAGGGCTCTGGGCTCCCCGCTGCTGCGGGGAGCGCAGAGCCTTTTGAATCCCTGCCGTGGCTGAGATTTAAAGGGCTCTGGGCTCCCCGCCACTGCGGGCAGCTCAGAGCCTTTTGAATCCCGCCGCGGGCCGCACAGTGAGCCTCTGTGGGCCACATGCGGCCCGCGAGCCGTATGTTGTGCAGGCCTGTTTTAGAGGAAGGTGCGAGAATCCATGTAATAGACAACAATGGTGTAACCGGCTTATAGAGGATGTTGCAGGTGGAGGTTGCATTATGCCTGAAGCAGGAGTGGGACTCTGGATCTGTGTGGAGAGGGAATGATAAAACATGGTGAATTGTTTGCAGCCAACACCAAAGCCTCTGGGGCTGATTCTGACTTGCCCAGTCTGGTATAAATCTGGAGTAACCCCCTCCTAAGTGTGAGAGCAGAATTGGCCTTTGTTTTGCAATTTCCTGTGTGTGTCTGTCAGGCCCACATTATAATTCTATGTTGTAGCTGCTCACGCTTCTCAGTGATCAAAACAGGAAGGAAAAGTCACAATCAAGAAGAAATTTAACACCTTTACACACCCCATATGTGTTAGACAGCAGGGTGGGTGTTGCATGGGAAGCTGTGATTACATTCCTGTTAGAAAAGCTGTGGAGATGCATTTACAACATGTGCAAGCAGGAGCAAATCTGCTTTCTGATGGGCTTTGTCCTAGGAATAAGCCAACTTGTTTGGGATGGAAAACAAAGACTGATCCAAACCACCTCCTAGAACTTGCATCCTTTCTTCTCTGAGAAGAAGCTGGGTGGATGCATAGATTCAAAGGCCTGAAAGGACCACTGTGGTCATCTGTGTTGTTCAGGAAGTCAGACTAGATCATAGACTCTAGGAATTATTTTGGGGAAGTTTGATCTTTCAGGAAAGCAGCCAATCTTGATTTTAAAAATTGTCAGTGATGGAGAACCCACCGCAACCCTTGGTAAATTGTTCCAGTGGTTAATTACTTTCATCGTTAAATATTTACACCTTTATTTCCAGGCTGAATTTGTCTAGCATCAACTTCCAGCCATTGGATCATGTTCTACCTTTCTCTGCTAGATGGAGCCCGTTATTAAATATTTGTTCCCCGTATAGATACTTAAACTGTAATCAAGTCATCCCTTAACCTTCTCTTTATTAAGCTAAGTAGATGGAGCTCCTTCACTCTGTCACTCTAAGGCAGGTTTTCTAATCCTTCAGTCATTCTTGTGGCTCTTTTTTTCAGCCCTTTCTAATTTATCAACATCCTTTTTGAGTTGTAGGCACCAGAAATGGACAGTTTTCTTGCAGTGGTCGTACCAGAGCCAATACAGAAGTAAAATAACCGAATTACTCCTACTCAAGATTTCGCTGTTCACGCATCCCAGGATTGCATTAGCTCTTGGCCACTGTGTCACACTGGGAGGTCATGTTCAGCTGTGATTATCCACCCAGACCCTCCAATCTCTTTCAGAGCCTCTGCTTCCCAGGATAGAGTACTCCATCGTAAAAGTATGGCCTACATTCTTTGCTCCTGGATGTATGCAGTTACATTTAGCCAAATTAAAATACATATTTTTTTGCTTGTGCCCTGTTTACCAAGCAATCCAGATCACTTTGAATTAATGACCTGTCCCCTTCCCTATTTACCATCCCCCAATTTTTGTGTCATCTGCAAACTTTATTAGTGATTTTGTTTTCTTCCAGGTCATTGAGTAAAAATGTTAATGACATAGGGCCAGTACCAATCCCTGCAGGACCCCACTGGAAACATACCCGCTGGAGGATGATTCTCCATATACAGTTAGTTTTTTGAGACCTATTAGTTAGCCAGCTTTTATTCCATTTAAAGTGTGCTGTTAATTTTAGATCATTGTTGTGTTTTAATCAAGATGTGATGTGGTACCAAGTCAAACACCTTAGAGAAGGCTATGTATATTGGGTCAACCAAATAACTAATCTCATTTAAAAAAAAATCTAGTTTGACAGGATCTATTTTCCATGAATCCATGTTGATTTGCATTAATTACATTACCTCCTTTAATCTTTATTTTTAATTGAATCCTGTGTCAGCGGCTTCATTATCTTGCTTGGGATCGATGTCAGGCTGGCATGGATATAATTATCCATGTGTGTTTCATATTCCCACTGCCTCTATACATCCTGCTTTCCATTGGGACAGGAAATGGAAGAACTGAAGCACTGTGGTGTTTCTAACGTGACCTGAATCAGGAAGCACTTGGGGCTCTCCTGAGAATGGCATGTTTGCAGCCTAGTTTCTAAATCATAGGGTTAAGCTTAAGGGAAATATCAGCTGTTTTAACCCAGTGGAACAGAAACATTGCACCTCTCACTGCTACTCATGCTTTCCCTAGTTTGTTTCTGGTTCATATCCTTTTCAACTCTGTGCTGAATTGCCACCACCAAAGAATGAGTGAAGCAGCAGTGGCAATTCGGCAGCAGGTCCTTCTCTCCACCAGGGACTCGGGGACATGCCGCCAAAGAAGCGGTGGTGGTAGAGCTGCCACCGAAGTGTCACCGATCGTGGTAGAGTTGCACCCCTCCACTTTGCCTCTGATCCTAGTTAGGCACCTAAATAAGGACCAGTTAGAGGCAGCTCATAAATGCTTAGACCAAGTAGATTGGCTGGACAGAGATTGGGTGGATAGAGAAGATATAGCTGGATAGACAGACAATAAAGGGTTAGGTGAAAGGAGAGCGCTGGTTGGCGGATAAAGACAGAACTGGCTGATGGTTCCCTTCATTAGTCAGTCTTTTGTCACCCACAGCGCCCCAGCAGGTCCCCAAACACAGGCTTTCTAGAGCACCAGAGGTGAAGGAGATGCTATCTGCAGCTGGTGGAGATTGCTCTGAAGTGCTAATGAGACATTACATCAAGCAGACGGAGCCCAGCAGGAGATGGGCAGACGTAGCAGGGGAACAGAGTCAGACTTGGTGGAGGATGAAAGTTAAAATAAGAGTTGAGCAACTTATTCCAAGAATTTGCGGTGGGGGAGCGGGGGACTGTATGTATGTGGAGCAAGGAGTCTGGCCTCATGCCATGGCTCTCCAGGGGCCTCTCCCCTTCCAAGCGGGAAGGGACCACCACTTCCTTGTTCTCTTTCCATCCCACACAAACCAGTAGCGCCTGTAGCCCTCTGTCCCCAGAACAGGTAGAGAAGGGGCAGTGCTGGGACAGGTTTTCTCGCACACGCTGCTCCACCAACCTGGTGAAGAAGGGAAGCTAGGCTAGGGATGAAAAGAAAATTCAGTCTCCAGGGCCCGATCAGTCCTTGGCAGCTCCACCAAGCCTGCTACCAATGCTGCCGTTCATGCATGGTGGTTTGTAACCTAGGAAGTGGACTTGGACCCACCTCCCAGAAGAGCCAGCGCTTAGGAAAGACTCTTGGTTCATCCCAACCTGGACTGGATTTAAGCCAGTGATCTCAAGCCGAAGGCCTCTGTCCCCATAACCATGAGCTTGGTATCAGCTCACTTTCCAGAGAGTGTGATGTTAAAGTCATAGGAAACCCTCTCCCTAGTAAAGGAGCAGAACCCTGTGGTCTCTGCGGCAGCATCCCTGGCTGGGGATGGGAGTGTGGGTTCAGAGAACAAGAGCTGGACTCCAACTGCCAGAGCAGATGTCAAATACCTCAGGGAGTGTCTTCTGTTGTGGTGTTTCAAGGCCAGGGGAAGCAGGAGGTGTCAGATTCTGTGGCTGCCTGAATACCCAGGTCCCTGGGCTCACAGACCCCTACGGTAATATGGTTTGGATCAGATTTGAACAAACTTGCAAACATGGGGCTGTTGCCCCATTTTTTTCACTGCTCCTTCTCCTTTTCAAAAGCCAGCGCTGTGCTTTCCCTCTCCTCACTGCCTGATTCATTTTCCCCCTTCAGCTCATCCCCCATCTCTCCTCCATTACCCCTTTCTGTTTCATTCCCCTGCACCCAGTCTCCTCCCCTCCTCACTTCCTTCTCCCTCCTTGCCTTTCTCCCCCCAGCCCCTGCCCAGAGTTAACTCTCCCCTGACTGGAAATCTCTCTGCGCCTCTCCTCTCTCTGCACCCTGCTCCATTAAGTCTCCAAGAGCTGAATTCTTAAACACACAGATTAATCTCCAGGACATCTGCCTGTACCGCCATAAATCACCTGCAGGCACCCCCCTCTGGCACTGATTATGCCGCTCTACCTAGAGTCGCGCCGATCCAGGCCCAGATACAGAGTCATTGGCATTCTGTAGACGTGATAGTGGATTTTTCCATTCAGCGTATTCCCACAGCAGCTCAGCACCTGCTCCCCATGCTGCCGGCCAGACAACACCCGTGCTAGCTTAGGAGCAGTGCTCCCGGGGTCTCCATATAGGCCCTTCCTTGCTGCAGTACAGGGGATACTCTTGTGACAGCTGCTATCTTGGCGGACACAGAAGGGTGTGACTTGGATCCTGCTGAGTCCGTAACAGACTCTGATCCTCTGCAGAGCGGGCCTGGAGCACCCGCTCACCAGTGGGTTATACAGTGCTGCATGCCTCCACCCTGAGCTGATCTCAGCCAGCAGCTTCCCAACTGCAGAATTGCCTGCGGGCCTCTCCACCTGTCGGGTGCAGAGCCAGCGTTTGGGCTGGCCACAACTTAAAAATGGTGCAACCAACTCAGCTGCAAAGACCAGAGGGCAGATTCTCAGGATGACAATCGAGGGAGCGAGGCTGATTTACATACCAGCTGGCCTGAGGATTCTCTCAGCCCAAGCACCCCTTGGGGAAACGAGGCCCCAGAGGCAGAGTGAAAGGAGCTGGCCTTAGCTAGCCTCTCCTCTGACAATGCCACACCTCACTAGAACTATTCCTTAGGCCTAAATCCTGGGATATGACTTGATGGGGGAGGAGAGCTCCCACCCCAGCTGCTACCACCAAGGCAGCAGAGCCACCCTGGCCAAAACTTAGCCATGAGGAAAGCCACAAGCGGCCAGCTAGTTATTAATGGATCAAACTGTAGCCTGGTGGGGTTGTCCTGGTATGATGAAGTGGGACTGTTCTTAATGTTTCCTCTGAATACTGTGTAGGTGCCTCAGTTTCTGGCCGACACTCTGTCTCCTTGCAACTAATGACCTGGGCCCTTCCCCCCTGCAAGGGATGCTAAAGGTGTGGGAGAACAAAGAGGTCAGGTCACCTCCTGACCCGGGAAAAGAACTTGGCAGAGAAGGAGGGGGGTGGAGAGGGTTTCAGTTTAGAGCTGGCTGGGGATGGAAAGTGATGGCAGATGGGGTTATCTGGCTTACTGGGCCCCAGAATGGACCTGTTCTCTGTACCTACAAGCTCTGTTTTAGACCGTGTTCCTGTCGTCTAATAAACCTCTGTTTTACTGGCTGGCTAAGAGTCACGTCGGACTGCAAAGTGGGAGTGTGCGCAGGACCCTCTGGCTTCCCCAGGACCCTGCCTGGGCGGACTCACTGTGGAAAGCGCACGGAGGGGCATATGCTGAATGCTCCAAGGTCAGACCCAGGAACGTGAAGCCGTGTGAGCTTCTTGCCCTGCAGACAGTCTGCTCCGAGGGAGAGGAGGCTCCCCAAAGTCCTGACTGGCTTTGTGGGGAGCAGTTCCAGAGCATCGCCCGGGGACTCTTGACACCTGGCTCCAGAACAGGCAGTCCGAGAGCTTGGGTGGCAGAGATTCTTCTTGCCTGTGTTTAGGGAAAGGAATGTGATCTAGTAATTAAACGTGACGCTGGGTGTCAGGACTCCTGGGTTCCCTTTTTAACTCTGGGTGACTGTGGTGTTGGGTGCTTTGAGCTGGAGCCTGGGACTCCTGTGTTCTAGTCTCGTATATCCTCTGGGTGCCTCTATTTCTCCATCTGTAAAGTGTGGCTGATACTCACCTGTCTGCCAGAGTGGAGGGACAGCATGAGCTGCGAGGGGCTTTCTGATCCTTGGCCGAACGCAGGGCAAAGTATAATTGTCCCCGCCAGCGGTGATGCTGGAAAGGCCAGCAGAAGCACAAGGCATCCCGTTCCAGCACTGTGCATTCTGGGAGCTAGGGACCCTTGCCATCTCCCCTCAAGCCCATCTAGGGTGGGTAATGGCTGGGCGAGCTTCCACAGCGCCTGCTGCTGATTTGGGATAGACACACGAGAGGGAGATCCCAGACCATTTATGCACTGCCAGGTTCGAGAGCTTGGTTCCCTGTGCGACCCCCTCCGGCACCACCCACTGGTTCCTGAGCAGGTGTGCCCTGCTCAGCCTGGGGCAGCTGCTTCCAGCAGGGTGGTGCTTCCGCTCCTGGGATTGCAGGGCGGACAAGCACACCTGCCCATGCTGGTGTGGGGTGTTTCCCAGTCTGCTCGTGCTTGGGTATAGTAGCACAGGCTCTGGCCTGGGCCGGGTCTCTCCCTGCTGTGACTCCACCGCAGGCAGAGAGGAACTGGGCACGTCCAAGCTTCCGGCCGCAGTTCTCTGCCAAAGCCCATTAGTATCTTATTGCGCTGCGTGGCTTGAGTCTCAGTTGGGCTCAAAGCCGGCTCCTGATATTTCAGGCAAAGCTTTTGGAAAATTCCCGTTTGCCTTTCCCCTCCCCCTTTTCCTGCCGGGCATGGAGAGCAGCAAAAGGCTGGGCAGCTGCACCGGTCCCCTGCCGGCTGGGAAATTCAGAACCACCCCCAACCATGCCGGCACCCTCCTGGCAGTGGGGGCGAGGCACAGACATGGCTCAGTGTTTGCGGCCAGCTTGCATTTTTGTAAGGTTGGCACAGCTGCGACATTTTGGGGGCGGGAAAAATGGCTGGCCATCTTCGGGTTTTCTCCTGCCGTCCATCACCGGGGTCTCAGAGCACCTTCCATGTCAAATCACCAACAAGAACACAGTCCCTAAGGCGTCTCATGGAATCTCTGGCCCCTTCTCCCTTTTCAAGGGTCAAAATGCTGCTTAGGATGGGGGGATTTCTTGGGGGGGGGGAGTTTGTTGGTAGGCGTTTGGCACAAAGGTCCCTGATCCCAACCCTGGTAATGCTGGGGAAAGAGCACACAGCAAACATGGGGGTCCAGAAAAGGAATCTGCTCATTTAAAATGGGCCCGGAAGTGAGTGTGACCTTTGAAAGCCTGTATTGATTATTCTGTTACAGGTCCCTTGGCTTCCTGCAGCTCTGTAAAGCCCTCCCCCCGCCCCTTCTGCAGATCTGCAGTTTGCCTGCACTTCTGATCCACGGGTCTCCAAGCTCTTCACAAATATCCATGAGGCTCACGGGGGGGAGAGCGGGCGAGAATAATCTGTTTTACAGGCAGGGAAACTGAGGCACAGGCAGAGATTAATGCCTGGTTTTCAGTGGTCGGTATCTCACTGACATCAAGGAGCTCTGTGCACTCAGCTCCACTGGGGCACTCAGGCCAACTTTCCAAGTGCTCCAGCCCCGATGTATTCAGCCCCCAAGCGACTGGTTTTTCCCCAGAGCCCAGTACGGAGGTGCAATATTAGGTGCTTTGCAAAATCTGGCCCCGGCTGCCAAACCAAGCCCCATTGTGAGTGCTGAGAAGAAAGCCCAGCAGCCCTGCCATCCCCTGCAGAGTGCGCTATATTCCTGGCTCTGGAACAGTGGCTGATGGGGGGAGGTCTGAGACGAGGTCTGGCCCAGGCAGCTGCTTCTCAGCCGAAGTAAAGCTGGGACCCTGGGAGAGGAGGGTCCTCCTTGGGTGTTCTTGCTAGGTGTGGACGGCCCTGCTGGGAGGGATGGCTCTGTGTCTATGAGAATATTCAGCGGCCAAGCAGCATCTGTGCTCGCACAGATGGTTCCCCTCCAGCGGCCTGCTTGTGAGATTGAGAACATCCCGGGAAACCACTGTGCCCTGCTCTGTGCCCTGCCTGGGAAAGGGGACACTGGGCCAAAGGCTGCTGAAGTCAGTGGTGGTACGGCAGGGATGAATTTTAGCCCAATGCCCAGATCTGAGCTGTTACACCAACTTCAGGCTTGATGTGAGCAGATGCAACTCCCACTGCTTTACCGCAGGGCTGGCTTGACTCTAAGGGTCTCTGCATTTTGCAAGGACTAGCTGAGGCCTGTAACCAGGGGGATATTGCAGCTACCCTCTGACCAAGTGTGACACATCCTGTCCCCAGGCCTCTAATCTTTGATCTGGGCTGGGGCATCAGGAGGGGTTGAAATCATCCGCTGCCCAGGTGGTTGCATCTAGCCCGGAAACCAGGAGACTTGCTCCCTGGGAATGGTCCACATGAGCCCTCAAACCCACTGTGATGGGGGCAGCCCTGAAGTTAGCAAAGGGTTAACTACAGCGACCCTCCTCCTCCGGATGTGCAGCAGGGTAACAGGGCAGCGGCTTGCCTCACCTGGGGGGCCTGGTCCAACCCGTGCACGGTGATCTCCACACAGGCGGGAGGATTGGGATTTGGACAGGCACCGAAGAGGGTGGACTGGATGGATTCAGAATTCTCCCCTGGATCTCATAGGCTGCACCAGCTGCATATAGGGGCCGTAATGGACTACAGCGACCTGGGGGAGGATTTCCCCAGCGTGGAAACTGTGTCGTGCTGGTATAAGCGGCTCTGTGCTTCCATCCACACAGACCCTAATATAGGAGGAGAGCCGGGGCATGTTGTGTCAAAAGGGGGGGTGGGACTTGGCTCCCCAGGAATTCCAGCTGGTGCAGCAGCCTGGAGGTAGCTGGCAGGAGTCTGACCTAACTTACCCTGGCCCCCAGCACAGGCAGAATCTGGGCAGCATGAAGGTGGCTTGCAGCATCCCTGCCCAACCAGCCCTCTGGAGAAGGCGAGTCCTGGCTCCAAGGGCTGGGTGCTGCCTCCCCCACTTTGTCATCTCCTCAGCCATTTCCCTTCCCCCTTGCTGCTGGGAGCCGAGAGAGCCTTTCTCAGGAAGTCCCTGCCAGCCCGGGGTCCAGATGGCACAGTGCGAGCTTGTCTAGCAGGGAGAACCTGTGAGGAGCAGCCAGCGCCTACCATGTGCAGCTGTGGCATCTGGCTCTTAACCAGTGAGCGCCCAGAGTCAGAGGTGGTGGGGATGGGGACAATCGGGCAACTCACTGGAGAGCCGGGTGCCCCTGGGCAAGGGGGGGTGGGATCAGCTGAGCGTCACGGGAGGGGACAGAGACTGTAGTGTTTGCAGAAAACACAGCCCTCTATGGTCTGGTCTGTCCAGCCCACGGGGCCCAGACTGTGGCCTGCTTCACCAAGGTAAATCCTGGAGGAGCAAAGACCCCCAGGGCTAGTGTCCAAGCTGGGACTTTCAAAGCTGCCTAAGAAAATCTGGCGTGGAGAGTTAGGTGCCTAAATACTTCTGAGGATCTAGGCCTTGGATTAATGAAGGTGCAGATCTAGGTGCCTTTAGAAAGCTCCGCCCTGCTCTAAATGGCTTGTTACAGAGAGAGGGGGGAGAAAAAGAGAGAAGGAGAAACAAAGGGACTCTGCATTTCTCCCTGCTCCGCAGTTTCCCCTGAAAGCTGCTTTCCTCTCACTGGTCTGTTCTTCTCTCTTCTCCTGAGATCCCAGAGTCACTTCCAGGGGCAGCATCCAACTCCCCACTGGACACCAGCAAACAGCGGGTCCACCTCCGTCTGAAAGGACATGCACCCTCCCTCTTGGCTCAGCTCAGTCTGGCACCCTCTGCAAAGGTGCTGCAACCCAGGCACCAGACTCAGAGGGGGCTGGCGTGGGGGGGAAGAGGGGGGCATTGCTCTAACTCCATAAGGCGGAGGAGTCCCCTGCCCGCCTCTTGTCCTCACCTAATCAGGCAGAAGCCTAGTGTGAGGTCCCTGGTACCATGGGGTGCAGCTGGATTCCAGTGCATCATTTATAGGAGGTAGCATAGTCTGGCCTAAATTACACCATCACTTACAAAACGCTGCACAAGGGACTGGGAGTCAGGACTCCTGGGTTCTGTTCCCAGCTTGGGAAGAGCGTAGCCTAGTGATCAAAGTGGAGGGAGGAGACGGGATCAGGTCTCCTGGGTTCTGTGCCTGACTCTGCCCTTAATTCTCTTGTGACCACGGACCCCGTCTCACTCTCTTGATGGGGATACTAATAATTCCCTCACTTTGTAAAGTGCGTCAAGCCCCCCGGGCAAAAGATGCTGTTTGATTGCAGAGTATTATTGTCCCCGCTGGTTGATGTTTTGGGGAGAAATAATCTTCATTATGGGTGATACCTGATCCCAGTTCTCTTGGTCATTGTTCGTTGTTCATTAGCATTCACCACGGGCTGGTCGTTTTCACACACTGGGCATTAGTGGACACGGTTGGTTTTTCATGGCATGTGATTAGCGGCTCTGTCGAGTGGCTTTGGTTCTCATTGGATGGCTAGAAACATTTTAAAAGAACTAAGGTAGCTAATGAATCTGGTCCTTTCTGGGTTGGAATCTTCCCATGCATCTCCATTCAGGCAGATCTTCGAGATTTCACAGACGTTACCATGCATACCTGGCAGCTGTACTCCTGCATGTAAACCACTTCAGCACTGTAGTGCTTCAGTGTAGACAGACTACAGCGACGGAAGAGGGGATTCTCTCATCCTTGTATTTAATCCACTTCCCCAAGAGGTGGTAACTAAGGGCTTGTCTATGCTGGGAACTTACATCGGCATAGCTACCTCTCTCAAGGGTGTGAAACAGCTATACTGACTGTAGACAGCGCTAGATTGACAGGAGAATTCCTCTGTTGATGTAGGTACCGGCACTGCCACTTAGGGAGGTGGATTACCTTGGCTGACAGGAGAACCCCTAGCGCTGTCTACACTGGGGGTTAGGTCGGCTTAACTATGTTGCTCAGGGGTGCAGATTTCTTTCATACCTCGGAACATTGTAGCTGGGTCAATTTAACTTTTGAGTGTGATTTGACAGCCCAGCAAGCCCAGCGCTGCTTTTTAATTCATAAAAATATTGGCAAATTAGGGTGGATGGTTTGGGATTTTTTTATTGACTATTTCATCAGCTCTGATTCTTACGTGACCAGCCCGTCCCTCGAAGTGGATTTTGCTCTTGACAATACTAGCCCTGTCTCCCCGCCCACCTCACTCTCTAAATGGATTTAACTGATATCTATTGAAGAAAAGAATCCCCGCTGTCTGTCCCTTTAAAGGGATTTAACTGTGTCCATTGCTTTCCCATTCTTTTATGTGTGTGCATAACTGACGTCAGGGCAGATTTGAAAGTTCTGAGATGCCAGCCATCTGCTCCTGATTACAGAAGCCTGAGCTCTTTAAAATTGCATGCAGAGAGGAGATTGTTCCCTCCCCTTTCCCCCAATGGCTGGGAGAAAGGGCTAGGGGGATGCTGGCTATGTCAGGGAATGAAGCTGCCGATAGGAACATCAGCGCGACATGGTGCCTGTTGATGTGCTAATCCCCCTTGCCTGTGAACTGCTCGCCTGTTAATCGCAGAGCAGAATGAGGGAGATAAGGAACCAGTGCTGTACAAAACAGAAACTAATTGCCACGGAGAGAGGCTTGGCTGCTTTCTGCAGAGCCCTGCCTGGGCGAGGGTTTGAAGAACAGGAGCATATTCTCTGTCTCTCTCACGTGCCCACCTTCACCGTCCTATCTCAAGCACAGCGAGAGATTGCCGCAGATTTTCTCAGACTCCTCTAGCAAGTGCAAGAGCTTCAAATCCCCAAGCGATCCAAGGAGGAAAGCCGTCCCATCGGGGCTAGCGTGCCGATGGGGTTTCCTGTTGCCCAAAGGTGCCCAGGCACATGAAGATGGATGATGCCAGAGCCGTGCTGCATTGTGTTGGTGCATTCCCCTCTCAGGATAATACTAGCATACGCTAACATAGCAGCTTTCATCCCAAAGGATCCCAAGGCATCTTGTAGATTGCACACCTCCAGAGCACACCTAGAAATGCAGCTGTTTCTAGGGCAGGGCAGCTGTTTAACACCGCAGCTGTAGGACACCCAGAAAGTGAAGCAGAACTGAGCCCCGTCTCCCAACATTTCCTTCCAGCCTGGGAACCTTCCGAGAAATCCTGTTCTCGCCCATTGCCAAACAAAATATGAAGCCTTTCAAAGGTCACCCAGCACCAGGCATGATTGCATACCACTCTAGGAGAGGGTTGCCATAAGATTTTAACTGTAGACTCTCATCTAGGTCAATTGCAATTAGCCTTGTAGAGTATAATCGGCAGGAGGACTGTCATTGCGGTGCCATTTCATAGTGGCCCAGCATGGAATTGTAGTGGGCATTCGTGATGCCCTGGCATGGAATCACAACGTAGTTTCGTGGTGTCTTAGCATGTTATTACGATGATCCTGTTGGGATCCAGACAGTGGGCATGTTATTGCAATGATGGTTAGCAGGTCTATACAACACAGCTTTATGATGTCTTGGCATGTTATTACAAGGGTGTTAAAGCATCGAAGGGAATGGCAAGCAATGACCGTGCCACTTCATGGGGCCTTAGCATGGGATTGGTATGTATTTTAATGGGAAAGTAGGAAGTAACTAGAATGGTACTGAACACAATACTCGGTGTGTATGGCTTAGGGTGACCGGACAGCAAGTGTGAAAAATCAGGACAGGGGTTGGGGGGTAATAGGAGCCTATATAAGAAAAAGCCCCAAATATCCAGACTGTCCCTATAAAATTGGGACATCTGGTCACCCTAGTATGGCTTTCCTAGCTCATTATTCTCCGGCTGTCTCTCTCTCTATCACGGATGACATACTTGCATCTTCATGCTGTGATACCAAAATCCTTTCCAGTGCATTTTTGTGAGGCTGCCTGCTGCTTAGAAGTGGAGTTAATGACCTGACCCGACTCCAGGCCCTGCTTCCATCTGTGATCGGGGACGGCTGGCTAAATAGCAGACTGCGGAGAATGGTATGCTGAAATCATACAGATCTGGGTCACCTCGTTACACGGATGATGTTTGACTCCAGCATTCCATTTGTGTGCGTTCTGCTCTCCCAAGACGTAGTTATCTAGTCTCCGTGCCAGATGAATACAGCTCGTCAAATGCCATTGTTATTAAAGCCGTACATCTTGCCTCACTGAAGGAAACTTCTCTCCCCGGAGACACTGTCTTATTAAATGTGGACAAGGCAGCCCCCGCTTGATTAGACAAAGAGGGAGCCAGGTGCACTGCATGGATCTTTATTAGCCTGTGTTTGAAAAGCTGCCTGCTGAGTTACAGATTCAAATATTTGTGACCCTTCAGGATAAAAGTGTTTAAATGCTCATTAAACTCAGATGCAGGAGAACAGTTATTAGTCTTATCTAGTGGCTCAAGCCAGGCTCTGACACAGAGTCTCTTGAGACACTGAGTGAGTCAAGGCTCTGTGCCGCCGTTTGCAATGTGGCAGTGCAATGAACTGGCAAATGCATGTATGCCCTGCTCCCGGGTGGGGTCTGAACAACTCACAGGCTGACAACTGGACAGCAGGCGAGGCCCCGGGCTTCAGGAGCAGGAGGATCTGAGTGCTAATCTATCCCTGCTTCTGTTCTGACATTCCTCATTGGGGGGGGGGACGCTGTATCATTGCACTGCCCCAGCAGAGGACCAGGAACCAAACTGAGCCTCGAGAACCACTGTTTGGTCCCCGCTGGCTCCAGGCGGGAAGAAGGCTGCGCCAGCCAGCCCTGTACCTGGCACATCTCATTTCCCTTTCTGCTCTGGCTCAGCTGCATGGCCACTGTGTTAGAGGGGGTGGAGCCAGGCTGTGCCCACTCCTCTCCCATCGGCACACCCAGACTGGCGATGTGGGTTCCCCAGGCTGGGTGGGACATTTCTCCCACCCCACCCCACCCTCCGCTGCCCTGCACAGGTGTGTGAGGCAGCTCACAAATGAGCTCTGGGAGAGGAGTGAACAAGTAGACAAATGATGCACAAGGCTTGTTTTTAATTAAGCCGTTTAATTTAAACCGATACTTAGAGTTGCCACTGTTCTTGCATGGCAATTAGCTATTTATTGATTATGAACCGCAAGTCTCAGGAGGCTAAATGATTATCGATGAGCTTATATTTTGTTCTGAATTTTTAATTACCAATGCTTAAAGTGCCAATTAAAAACTAATAAACATAAACAAGTGTCCTGGAAACAACCCGTATACGTCAAAACTGCATTGGCTGAGACACTCCACGTAGGCCCACGTTTTTAAAAGAACTCAGGGCCAGAGCCCCAAGTCCTCAGCACCAACAGCTGGAGCCAGATATTCAAGAGCTCAGTTCCCAATGTGCACTCAGCACTTTGAACTCCTTAGAAAACACATTTTTCCTCCCAGATGACTGATAAAAATAGCCCGGAGCTGAGAATGGATCTCTGTGGGATCCTACTAGACACGCCCCCATTTGATGATGATTCCCCATGAACGATTACATTTCAAGATCCATCAGTTAGCCAGTTTTTAATCTATTTAATGGACGCCGTTTTGATTTTGTATAGGGCTAACTTTTGAAACTGAATGTCGGGCAGGACTATCTCAAACTCCTGCCAGAAGTCTAAATGTATTACATCAGCGCAATTACTTTTATCAACCCAGCTTGTAATCTCATAGTACAATACCCAATTTTCTGGCTAGGCCCCGTTGTCCATGAATCCCTGTTGATTTGGTATGGATTAGTTTCCCATCCTTTAACTCTTTATTGATAGCCTGACATGATATGGGCCTCTAACTGAGAGAGAGTTGGAGGAAGAGAATTGTGGCAGACAGATAGAGACCAAAAAAGGACCACATCAGTGTAAATCAGTGGTTCTCAAACTATTGTACTGGTGACCCCTTTCACACAGCAAGCCTCTGAGTGCAACCCCCCCCCCCCCGCCCCGCAAATTAAAAACATTTGTTTATATATTTAACACCATTATAAATGCTGGAGGCAAAGCAGGATTTGGGGTGGAGGCTGACAGCTCGCAACCCCCCATGTAATAACCTCACCACCTCCTGAGCCACTGTTTGAGAACCCATGATGTAAATCAGCAGATGGCCTCACTCCGTACATCTGCACACTGTCCTCATCAGATCAGCAAGAACACACGGGCCTTTCCCCAAAATCTTTTCCTTTCTCCTCCCTGACTTCACTGTCCTGAATCATCAGGGAGCATTGCTGCATGCTGTTAAATAACTACCACGTTCCACCCCAGAGGTGGCTGCATTTTGATAGGGGGTGACGCGTATCTGGTCCGTAAAGAGCTGTGAGATCCCTCCCACAGGAGATCTGGTGCTTGTGGAAATGCTTGATACTTTCATTTCTCCTGCATGTCTCAGCCCAGCTCCCCCTGTCCTAGTGGCTGATCCTGCTCATGGCAGAGTGCCTTGAAAAATGAGCTCTGTGGCTTGTGCACGGCTGGAGGGCTGCAGCTGGTGTTGTACTGAGGCAGGACTAAATCCTGTCTTTGTTACCTCTCCTCATCCTGCTTCCTCCAGCCCAGCTGGGGTAGCTGCTGTGTCTTGGTCCTCCAAGAGGGTGTGTTATTCCCTCTGCCCCCATTGGACGGCAGTGCCATTCCTGGGCTAGGAAAATAGCTGCGTCTATCTGCTTGGCCTCTAGCAATAACCGTCAGGTGGCTAGCCCCTGATGTGGGCTATACTAGCCATGGCGGAGGTGCAGGGGCTCTAGATGGGGCGGGGAAGGACTGGAGGCTGCTGCAGAGTGGAGAGTGGTAAGGGCCTGGCTGAGGAACAAGGGGTTTGGTCTCGGGTTATCTTGATTCCTGGTTTTCATTGGCTGATGGGCAGCAAAGGGGATGGATAATGAGTGGGAAGAGGGGAAGGTGCTGGGGGAACTTTGGGGAAGTGGAGGTTGATATGGGATGGGGAGAGAAGGCGAGGTGCGTAGGAGGGTGGTCTCTGGATGGAGCTGGGGAGCCCGCTGAGAGGGCAGGAGGGGGTAGTGTGGGAGACATGCGGGGAGGAAGCTACGGGTGGCAGCTGATCCTAATTAACCTAATCACCTTGCGTTCTGCATGCACGTCCCCTGACCCTTCATGCCCAGCTGCGTTGGGCTCCAGTTGGTTTGGGCGCTGGTGTTCCCAGGAGCCGCCTTGCTGAGCAGGCATGGCTCTGTGGGAGCCCTGCGAGGAGGGGAGAGCCCATGGGAGGAGAGCACAGTCTCCTTGGAGGCAGTCCCACCTCAGTCTCACCTGGTCTGAGCCTCTTCCCATCTGGCCATAAAGAGATAAAGCTCGGGGATGAAGAGCCTGATCTCCTCAGGCCTTGTGAAGAATCCACCGCCCCAGGGGAAGTTATGCCTCTACCGAGCGGGTCACTCAACCACAGCCAGTGCGTGCTGCACACGGCAGCTGCTCATGCCGTGTCCTTAGAACAGGAGGGAAGGGACATGGATACCAAAAGAAATCACCGCCCAGGGGAGCAGGTGACCCATGGGCGACTGTGCATTGCTGGTCCCCCTCCATGTCCGATCCACAGAGGGTATGAGGTTCTTAGAGCCCTGGCCAGGGAGCCATGCGTGACCAGACAGCAAGTGTGAAAAATCAGTATGGGGGTGGAGGGTAATAGGAGCCTATATAAGACAGCCCCAAATATCAGGACTGTCCCTATAAAATCGGGACATCTGGTCACCTAGCTGTCTGCCAAGATGGTGGCCATCACAAGCAGAGTTACTGCACTGGCAAATGCATCTAGCAGCCCCCACCCTCCTGTCCTGCTATTTATCTGACCCAGCCACTGCTCTGCCACGGAGCTTCCTGCTGCATCCCCAGAGAATCTGCTGCCCCTTCCAGCTGCTCGGAAGGCACGGTGGGTCAGCATTAGGCTGGCACCTACAGCAGCCTGCGGGGAGGTGAGTTTGGCTTGTTGCAGGCTGAGAGCGCGCTGCCCGCAGGGGGCTCTGGGAATATTTCTGAGCTCAGCTCGCTGGCCTTAGCCATCAAATACCCAGAGGGGACCCCGCCCTGGTGTTCTCTCCTCCCAGGTTTTAGGGCATGAGCTGTACTCGATGGGGGGTGGGTTGCAGTGGTGGTGGATGCTCTAGATTCCCCTCCCCCTGCTCCGATCTGACCCCTGCTCCCTGTCCCATGGCAGCGTCGTGCCTCCGGTGCCTGGTGGACGTGGTCCCGGTGAAGAACGAGGAAGCAGCCGTCATCATGTTCATCCTGAACTTCGAGGACCTGGCCGAGCTCATTGCCAAGAGTGCCAGCCGGAGTCTCCACCAGCGACTGTCCCAGGGCTGGCGCCAAGGTGAGCGAGAGCTGGGGTCCCCAGGCGGGGATGATGGGAAGGGCAGGGGATTGTGTAGGGTCCACTTGGTGAATCCGACCCTGGAATTTTCTCTGGAACTCAGAGGTGCCTGAGCCATGGGGTTGGTGACCTAGTTCAGGGTCTGAACTCCTGACCAAGCGGTGGCCTCGTTGCCCATTGGCTCTGGGAGGCGGCATGTTGCCAAAGGAAGATCTTGAAGACTTTGGAGCCGTGGAGAGCGACTCCCCAGCAGTGATACAGCAGGACAAGGAAGCAGCTCTGCAAAGAGATGTGTTTGGAGCCTAATCTCGCTGGCCAAGAGGAAGCTGAGTCTTGGGAATCCTGAGGCAGATCCACCCCCTGAAGGAAGCCCTCCCTTCAGACCTCCCTGTCCCTTTGCATTTGCCTCCGCCCATGTGTGCACACGTTTATACCTCGCCTAGATGTGTCCTAATGCCCCAGCTTCCCTCGGAGGGAACTGGACCTCCCCGCACAGTACTTGTACCCCGCCTTGCCTGTCACCCAACCCTCCCCGACAGCTCATCCACCCCCACCTAACCAAACTGGGCCTGTACTGCCAGCATGCCCAGGCCTCTCCTGTACCCCCATCCCTCCCATCCATTGCCTGTGCCCATATAGCAGCACATCTGTAACTGCCTCCCATACAGCTGCACCTCCTCTCTAGCTAGCTTTCTGTAGAACTTGCCCATACGTTGCTTATAGCTGTATTTTCCTATCTATACACCTCACCATCCTCTGCCTCTGTACATACCCACAGCTACCCCTGTGTCCTAGATACACTCTGTACATACTCTGCTTCTAGCGAGGTACCGCTATTAAAATACAGTATCTCTGCTTTACCTGTACCACCAGCCCCCTGTCCTCTTGCCCTCCATGGATTGCCCTTTTCTTCTCGCACACTGCCTGGAGACAGCCTCCTAACCGGGATCACTATTGCTCTTCCACCAACTGGCACATCTGCTGCTGGCCCTGTGTTCATACACGGGGCTCAGAAGCTTGGAAGGAGGTCCCACCAAGGTCAGGATTCCCAGCGAAAGCTGAGTCAGTGCCCTCCCCAACTGGCGAGGCCATCGTCCTAACGTTCTCTCGGGTTTAATATTGTCTGTTGGTTTGGAGAGATGCACCACGGCACGCCAGCCTCAGTCTCAGGAGACAGACACTACCGTCAATTACCTGTAATGACACTAGTCTTGATGCTATCCCGGGGCAGGCCCTTTAAATATGTTTTTGGACTGAAGGTATTTCACTATATCGTGTGTGTGTTAAACTTCCAGCCAGTTCTGCAGGCGGGTTTGCTGGGTGGTTGCATATGCTCACATGTACGTGGAATCACTGTGAATCCGTATGGCAGCAGGTGGGGAACAGGGTTCTGGATTTGTTTTCCTCTCAATAGGATCAGCTTAAGCGAGTCTCTAAAACACACCCTCGGAAGGTGCGGAGCTAGAAACATTTTTGTCCAATACAGATGTAATACGGGGCTACCCCGGCAGGTGGAGGTCGTATGCGCAGCTTCTGTAATTTCGTGGGGACAGTGTAATGGAGTCTTGGACCCACAGCGTGAGAGATCAGGGACAAGCCACAAACTCCGTTCGGCTGGCTCCTGGCTAGACACTAATGCTGCTCTCACCAGCACAGCCATCGTCCCCTGTACTCCAGAGCTCATGTGCCACAGCTGCCCTTTGGAAGGCCAAGATCAGGGATCGGTTTTCAGAGCATGTTAGTTTCCTAAGAAACTGACAGCCCAGCACATTTTGCATGTATCTCCCCCTTCCCTCGCATAAACAGTCCGTCTCTTTCTAGTGCAGCCCTGCCGCGCTGCATGGCAATCACACCTGTCTCACAACTAAACACGTTCTTTAGATAGGGAGCTGGAAGCCAGGCAAGAGGGGGTAGAGAAAGCTTCTAGACCAGTAATTCTCAACCAACAGTATGTGTACCCCTGGGGGTATGCAGAGGTCTTTCAGGGGGTACATTAACTCAGCTAGATATTTGCCTTGCTTTGCAACAGGCTACATAAAAAGCACTAGTGAAGTCAGTACAAACTAAAATTTCATCCAGACAATGACTTGTTTATACTACTCTATAGATTCTACACTGAAATGTAAGGACAATATTTATATTCCAATTGATTTATTTTATAATTATATGGTAACAATGAAAAAGTCAGCAATTGTTCAGTAACAGTGCGCTGTGACATTTGTATTTTTATGTCTAATTTTATGAGGAAATAGTTATTAAGTGAGGTGAAACTTGGGGGTACACAAGACAAATCAGACTCCTGAAAGAGGTACAGTAATCTGAAAAGGTTCAGAGCCAGCGGTCTTGACAGAAGCTCTCCAGTGAAGTTGCGAGAGCACTTTCCTGATTCCAGTAAAGTTCCTTGTTCAGTGTTGGAAGAAAGCGACTCTTTTTCCGAGATTCTTTCCCATTGTCACATGACTGTATCAACACATCTCAGTTTGACTTATTAGGAGCAGTGAAGTCACGAGTTTTGCAGGTTGTCACAATACCATCGTCCGCCCTGGACGTACTGCAGAGGTGACAGAGTAATCAAGTTTGAGACGCACGTAATCAGAAGGGATTTTTCAGTCTCATCTGACGATTATCCTCCTGGTCTCAGACATTCTCTAGCGTGATTGTTATCTGCACGGCAAGATTCAGACTCCTTCTGTGTCGGAGTTGTTTGTGGTGTGGGGAAATATTATTTTTTACAGGTAGAAAAGTTTGGTTTTGGGTGTCTCTTCTCATCATTCAGATTTTGACTGATCAGATTCTCCTCCAAGTTAGCATTACAGATTCACCATTTCTTTTCAGACCAAAAATGGAAAGTTTGGCCCCTAAAAAAGAATGTGCCAGAAAGTTACAGAGCAACAAGGGGAGGGATAGCTCAGTGGTTTGAGCATTGGCCTGCTAAACCCAGGGTTGTGAGTTCAATCAAGGAGGGGACTATTTAGGGATCTAGGGCAAAAATCTGTCTGGGGATTAGTCCTGCTTTGAGCAGGGGGTTGGACTTAATGACCTCCTAAGGTCCCTTCCAACCCTGATATTGTATGATAAGGTGGGGAAGAGGTTATAAATGAAACTGCTTTGCTACTGTAACTAGTTCATCTTGGCTGGTCAATGGTTAGCTCAGGTCAGCTAACAGAGTTTGGTTAGCCCAGGACTTTTGGCCTGAGCAGTTAGCCAAAATTCTGGGCCTTGCATGGTTGTTTACATTTGGATGAAAAATCTCAGAGGTGAGTCAGGTCTATTCTTGAAGTAAACTTGTTAATTTGCAAAGAAATGCCCACAAAGTCCTGTTCCCCTGAACACAGTGGAAACAGGCAGTTTCCTTGCTCAGAAATTCCCATGTCTGCCACTCCAGCGAGCTCTGTGCCCAAGGAGCTCCGTCTCTTTGCTTCTTTTCAGGGTCATACTCACAACTGTTTTTTTTTCTGCTGGCTTGGTTCCTCATACCACCCTGCAACTGATATCTTAGCCACTGTGTTTGCAATGAGGGAAAACCCTGTTAATCTACCTGGCTTACCTTTGACCTGTTTTGCAGCCTAGTCCTTGGGTGGTAGCCCCCATTGTGGGCAGCTGCCGTTACTACATAAAGGGGTTTGATTGCTTCTGTTGAGCCTAAAAAAAGAGTATTTGGCACCCCCTTTGGCTTAAGGAGGTCTGTGATAGTCTTTGGGTTCAAGACCATCCCTGGGAGCCATTAGCACCTTCACCTTAGCACAGTCCCCCACCCCCCTCCAAGTTGGATGCTGGGCTCTTTTGAGAATGTGGCCCTTATTTAGGTGCCTAAATGGGAACTGGGCTCTGATCTGGCCTCAGTTGTGACAGTCAGGTCCTTGAAAATCTGGCCCTAGTGAAAGCCAGTGCGAGGTGAAGATTTGAACAGATTGTTTGTTCGGAACGGGCCAGCCTGAACTCTGGCATTTGGCAAAAGCCCAAAAAAGAACCGCAGGCAAGGTCTCGTGTACTAGATTCTTTCTCTGTGCAAGCTCCTCCACTGCCCCTTCTCCACAACCTCCATCTAGCGTTCTCCAGCATATAATGCATCTGGCTCTCCCCAGCCTTACAGCAGAGACATCCATAACAATCCATGGCCACCTGGCAACCTCATGGTTGTCACTATGCTGTCACAGCAGCCACTTGGGACTTCATGGCAGCAGAGTAGGCTTTGGAACCTCCTGATTTGGAATGTGTGCTTAGGCCCTGTGGCTTAGCTTAAGGAGGAATCTCTGTTAGCAGTATAAGTCCTATGACACACGGCTGAGCAGTTCTGATTCCATGCAGCAGAGAGCAGAGGTGCCACCTGCACACTGGACCAGATCCCTGCAGTCTTGTCAATGGACGTGATAGGCAGAGTCACTGTCAAAGGCTTACCTCGCATTTCCTAATCCCCGGGGGCTGTGAGTTTGGGTATGATATATATCCATTCTTGTACATATGTATTTGCATGTGTGAGTATGACTTATTTAAAATATAGTGACCCAACCATAGGTTTTAAATGACGTGCAATTCAACCACCCTGGTAATTTTTATGACACACTTACTATCTGTGCTTTAACACAAGTTTTAAATGTACTAATAATAGTTGTTCATAATTATACACAAAAACTATCCATATACATATGTTGATACATGTATAAATGGTAATCTGTCATTTCTATTGAATAATTAATGATTGTTCAGATTTATATAAATATTCTACACGTGTAGAACATATTACTAGTTTATATATGAAGTAATGTAGATGTATATATGTGTATACATAGTTTTGTGTATAAATATACAAAATTATTAATAGTACTTTTAATACTTATGGTAAAACATAGATAGTAAGTATATTGCAAATATAGCAGTGAATTGTACAATATTTTAAGTACAGTCGAACCTCAGAGTTACAACACCAGATTTACGAACGGACCAGTCAACCACACACGTCATTTGGAACCGGAAATACACAATCAGGCAGCAGCAGAGATTAAAAAAAAAAAATACAGTACAGCACAGTGCTGTGTTAACCATAAACTACTAACAAAATAAATCGAAAGCAGCATGTTTCTTTTGCACAGTAAAATTTCAAAGCTGCATTCAGTCAGTGTGCAGCTGTAAACCTTTGAAAGAACAAGCATAACGTTTTGTTCAGCGTTACGAACATTTCAGAGTTACGAACAACCTCCGTTCCTGAGGTGTTAGTAACTCCAAGGTTCTGCTGTATGTATTGATCTATTACTTGTACACTATTTAAAATACTCTACTACATCTGTATGGTACATATATGCTTTTATATATATATGATTGTGCACCTGTTGTATTGTATTACACACACAAACTATGATAAAAGAATGATTGAGGTGGCAAAGTCAAGCACTCAAAGGTTAGGAAATGCCAGAATTAAGGCTGTTTTTACAACCTTAATTTGCGCCCCTGGTGTGTATGCATTATGTTACAGTCTTTAATGACAAGTATCAGAGAGGTAGCCATGTTAGTCTGGATCTGTATCCACATGCATCCGACGAAGTGGGTATTCACTCACAAAAGCTCATGCTCCAATACGTCTGTTAGTCTATAAGGTGCCACAGGGGTGGTCTTTAATGACATACTCATACGTTATTTTTTTCCACAGGACCCCTGCCTCATTCAGAGAGAGCAGCTATTCAATGTTTTCTTTTCTTCCCTGTTCAGTGTGTGGCCCTGGGCCTTATGTCCTGCAGACTGTTCAAAGCCGGCTTTGAATACAGACATATTCATTTCCTCTTTGGCTTTTCTGTGGCGCGTAACACAATACTGTGAGGCCTAGATCCTCCAAGCTATTTAAGCATTTAACTCCCATTTAAGTCTAGGCCTGAATGCTTCACAAACATTAGTCAATGGATTTTCACAACACCCCTGTGCGGAGAAGCAGCATTAGCTACATTTTACAGAAAGGAACTGAGAAACAGAGAGAGTGAAGTCAAAACTGCCACTGATTTTGGGTGCTCACGTTGAGGTATGTGGGACCTTAACATTGTATAGCACCTTTACATGTTCAAAGCACGGCTCCCATTGCCTTCACATGCAGCTGAGAGTGCTCAGCACTTCGGCGAATCCAGAGTCTGAAGTCAGATAGCCAGGAAATGAGGAACCACCTGAGAAAAGTTTGGTTTATGTGACTTGCCTAGCATCATACAGGAACTTTGTGACCTGGGCAGAGGTAGACTCCAGGTCTCCAGACCACCTTTCAATTGCCTTAACCATGAAGCCATCTTTTCCATGCCTGCAATCCCCTATCCTATCCACTCCACCTTCCAACTTCAGCAGCAGATGAGGCAAAGGTCCTACAGACAACTGCCTCCTTTATTACACAACCCTGATTCATCCACTGAGCAGGGCCATACTGTGCGTTGAATGAGGCAAAGGTCCACTTGAAGAAATAGTATGTGATCATGTAATTAGAGGCTGTATCATAATGTATGTGCACAATGGGGCTGAATTAAGGTTACACAGACAACCTGAACTCTGGCATTTCTTAATTTTGAGGGCTTTGCAACCATAATAAAGCTCTATTAACATAATTTTTGTGTGTCATTTCCCAGGTTTTTAAAAGAGAAAACTTCAAAAAACAGGAATTCCATCCTGTGACATCATACTGGCACCGACATGGGTCATCAGCAGGGCTGGAACCTCTAGATTCACTGCACAGACCTCTGTCATATGAGTTTAGGAAATAACAGGTAGCAACAGTACGTTGTCCTCCTCTGTGTGGGCCAGCTCTAGAGGAGGATGGGGGACTTTGCCAGTGAGTTCAGTTCCAGGCTCTGGAGGAGAGTGGGCTCTAGTGGCTTCAGCCTTCTGCGTCCTCTCTGCAAGCTTGACCCCTTCTGCCCCCCCCAACCTATCCCAGTCCAGTATCTTCCCCCACCCTGGGATCTTTACCCCCGCTCCATTCTTATCTAGCCAGGCCTAGATTCCCGCTCCAGATTCCCAGGCCCCTCTTCCCCTCCTGCTAGCCAGTCCCATTTTCCCTCTCCCAGCTCCTCGTCTGAGCTATTTCTCTCTTTCCCCGCTGACCTCTAGTCACTCTCTCCTCCCTCTACCCACATCCCCCAGCCCTACTGGCTCCCAGTTGCCTTCCCTGAGCAAATCCAATCTCAGTGTCCTCCCCCCAGGTCCTTCTCCCAATCTCTTTGCCCAGCCAATCCCAGTTTACACCCATCCCAACTCCTAGTCCCAGTTTCCATCTCCCCACTGCCAGTCCTCTCACCTTCCCACACCCTTTGTCCCAATCTACCCCCACTGCTCCTTTCCCAGGTACGGCTTGTATCCCTTCTGCACTCAGATCCAGCAGCTTCCTCCTCCTCTTCCTTGCCTGGGCATTAATAGTGGGGAGCGCAGGCGTGGGCACAGGCAACCCTAACTCTAGCAATCCCCAGCTTTGGAGCGCTTGGCTGCGCAACCCGATTGATGTTCTTCTAACATCATTTTGGTGCAGGGTAGATTGAGGCTCATTTCCAAAGCACACCTGGGAGATTTAGATGCTCAGCTCCCATTCTGTCCAAATCCCTTAGATGGCTTTGGAAATCTCAGCTGTATATTTCCCAACTCGGGCAGCACAGATAAATCAGGGCAAGTGCTAGCATTTCCCTGGGGGAGAGAATCCCCACCAGGATTCTCTTCTCATGGGCAGGGGTTGGGAGAAGGTCCTATGAGCTAATGACATCTGACTGCACCAGGAGAAAGGATGACCTGATGTGTCCACCCCGCTAAGGAGAGGCATTTGGGCTTATAAACTGGACACAGAGGTGGGATGGAGCCAGTGCTCAGAGCTCTGGGTCCTGTCCCCAGTGAAATTCTCCATGTGGCCTTGCACGGCACTAGGAAACTTGGATTTCACTGTGCAATCCCAGCTGTCCAGGAGCTGGTCTCTGTGGCTAGTGTAGGGACTGTGTCTGTGCTTAATTTGTAACAAAAGAGGCTTTGAGACTCAAGCAATGATTTACTTTCATAACTGATGCAACAGGTGCTGGGGGCTATGAACCACCACCAGAGGTGCCAGGGCTAAACCCTGGCACAAATTAAGCACTGGACTGGATGACAGCTGGGTCCAGGCAGCCAGGGGCCTGGGATACAGAACCGTTCCTCTCTAGGACACCCATCCCAGGCAGTCCTGGACTGATAGTGACCTAATGTTACCATTGGCGGGCCCTGGGCCGGCCCAGCCTCGCCGCCTGTTGGTTCTGCCCCTGCCAGCCAGATTCTAGAACCAACAGCGGACTCCAGAGCAGCTGAATGTTCATCGCAGCCATTGGCAGCCAGCCGATCCGGCCACCCGCATGGGTGCCTCCCCGTGGCTGGGCACAGCTCAGCTGTGTCTCTGGCCCTCCTGTGCCCCCCCCCTCGCTTTGCCCAGGGCACCTGCCTTCATCTGCAGCTGAGCTGTCCCTGGCCCTGTCCCACCTGTGTCCCACACTCGCTTTGCCCAGGGCACCTGACTTCACCTGCAGCTAGGTTACATTTGTGTCTCTTGTGTTCTGTTTGTGTTTTTCTTTTTAACAAGGTCAAGGTAAGAGGTTGAAGTTTAGTCTCCCGTCCCTGCGGCGACTCAAAATCCAGCGGAAATCTCTGCCCACCAGTGAGTTTGATGGAGTAGCCATTGACTATGGAAAGGTAACCGTAGACTTTGTACGATATAAGCTGATACATTAGGTCAGGACCCAGCGCTCTTCCTTGGCTCTCCCCACCCTTTCCCCTTCAGTAGCTGCTGTGGCAGTGTCTGAATTTAGTGTCTCTTTCTCTTAATGGTTAAACTCTGAGCCAAAGCTGTGGCTAGGTAGGGACTTTGTGGTTGTTGCCTTTGTTGCTCAGAACTTCAGTGGGGACAGACCCTAGAACCTCCTGCATTAAGAGCTCCAGCCCTTACCACTAGAACTAAAGGAGCATCTCCATTAGCTGCTGGCAGTACGTAGCCTGTGGTGCATAGTTGAACAGCTCTGTTTCCAACCAGGAGGAAGAAGTGGCACATATATACATACAACTACATATGTGCATTCACACACAAGCCTTCATACCACTGCTGTCAGGTGGCAGCACAGTTTAGTGCAGCGGTGAGGAATGCCTTTTGGAACCCCCAGGGGGTTGGATTGGGGTTAGGGGTGAGCTCATTAGTAATTCCTTTGCTGAAGTGTTAGCAGATTCTAGAACCATTTGAGCGGGAAGGGAGCCTGGAAAGATTGCTAAATACACTGCTCTTAAGAAAGGACATAGCGCTGGTTTGAGATGGTGGCACTGGAAGCTGCATGGATCTGGTAGAAATCAATGGGCAAAACTCCAAAATTTTGCTGCAAATATTCCCTGAAATTACACATTTCTTAAAATTGCCTTGCTAATCCTTATGTCACTCTCATGCGTTATCATAAGCCCTGGATTTCAAATACATTCTAACGAGTCATCTTGTCCAGTCTTCCCCACTATTGTACAAGCAAAGATTACGTTGTCCCTATGCGTTAGGGCCAGCAACAGTCATGACTGCATCAACTTAATGGGGTAGGGAAAAGATTCTTGGCCTGTTAGTATGAGAACTTTTTAAGAGGTTCTCATTATCCTCTTGGCTACTGCAAGTGTTCCAGGTATGTACAAGTAGCAAGCACATACTGTGCGGCCAAATGTTCTAGATACGTCTAGGTAGAAGGCACCTGCTGTGCTACCAAATGTTCTAGACACATCCAGGCACAAGACACTTGCTGTGCTTTTGAATGTTCTAGGTATGTCCACACACAAGGAAATCATTGTGCGGCCAAGCATTAACTATGGCCAGGTAGAAGGCATCTGCTGTGTTGCCAAATATTTTACGTACGCTCAGGTACAAGGTGCTTGGTGTGCTGTCAAGTGTACTTGGTATGTCAAGAGAGAATACAGCTGCTGTGCGACCTGATGTTGTAGGTACATTTTGGGTAAAAGGCACCAGTTGGGCTGTCAAAGGCTCTAAATATGTCCACATAGAAGACATCTGGAGTGTTGCCAAATGCCTCTGGGACAAGCTGACTTTCTATTGCCTTGAGTGGAGTCTTCCCTGAGTGATAGCTGCTTAGCAAGAGCAAAGGGGCCATCAGCAAAAGAGTTGGAGGTAATAAAAGTCAGATCTCCGTGATCCACTTTGCTTAGCCAGAAAAGGCTGCGAGCCTCAGAATAAAAGCACAGCTCCATCAGAAACTCAGCGAAGGTTTTTGAGGAACAGCATGGTGACAGAGGCTAGCAGCCTGGAGAATGGCCTGGCTGGGGCTGTGCAGAATCTCAGCGGACAAAGCAGAGTTGAGCTAGTGCCAGTACTTTGGCAGGGTGTTTGGTGTGAGGTGGGATTCGATTGGTTTCCCTCAGAAGAGTCATGGACAGCACCATATTTCTGGTAGCCAAACCCTGCGAGAGCCTGAAATGTGCAGTTTTTGGATTTTTACCCTGGCTGATAGCGGGGAAACTCCTTAAATCCTCGGGGCCTGGTCTCTGTTGGGCCCAAAGGCAGAAACGTGACACTTCTGGGGTGCCGAGATTTCATGCAGCATGCGTTCCGGGCTAGGGATTGGTTGTTTTTCAGGCTTGCCATTATACAAGTCTCTTAAGTCAGGAGACTCGCCTCAGTCTCCAAAAAATTGAGTGTAGCAGGCACCGAGGAGAGGGTGGGAGAGGAAAACCTGTGAATAACTGAATCTGCACGTCTGGCAGTTTTCCCAGTGGCATGGTCCTGCTCTCTGGTGTGGATTAGGCAGCATCTGTCAACCGCAAGTGAAGGGCTTAGTACATTGGTTGTCTCAACTCCCTCAGCAGGCAGTGGAGAGAGGAAAGGACACGTTCAGCTTTTCACTGTCATGCCTTAGGAACACTGTGAATAGAAGCCACTTCGTGCCAGGTAAATCCACTTCTAGGGTTTCCTCTTTTCCTCCTGTTCCAGCCTATTTACTCTCTGCTAGTGGCTCAGCAATACCTCGCAAGCTACCCCATTCTCAGCCAGGCTTACTGGAACGGGACGTTGTTGGTGGATCCCACAGTCATACATGGAGTCGGGGCTCGCAGGCTCTTGAGGCTGGTGGGATTCCATTAGCCATGTAACAAGGTGTGCTTGGTTCTGGTCCCAGCCCTCTGTCATGACAGCAGTACCCAGCCTCTATCTTTCCTCTGTCCTGACCCTTCTCCCCTCCTGCCTCAGCATTCCAGGACTCCTCCTAACCAAACGCTTTCTCCTGGCTGTCTTCAAGCCCAGGGGCAACTCCCTGATTCTGAGGGACTTGAAGACTCCTCCCAAGGAGAACTGTGTCCAGTCAGAGACCGAGTCCCTCCTGGAAAAGGAGAGGAGGCCAAGCCTGGAGGCCATCCCCACCGTGCATCACTGGTCCCCGAAACGAGAGCCTCCCTTCCTGGGCCCACCGGGGTCCGACGCTGCTTGGGGCTTGGCTCAGCCTCGACCAGGGGGCAGCCTCCGCAGGGTCTCCTCCTTGGACAACTTTGAGGTCACCAGGTCTGAGTTCCAGAGAAAATTCAGGGAGAGGAGGGCAAACTCAGGTAGGGGAAAAGCACAAGCAGATGTGTCACTACCAATGGGGAGGTGGTGCAGAGCTCTTCCAGCAGATGGGCCCTCCTCTCATCTGCTCTGAGAGTCCCTGGGGGCGTTTTTCACCCTACATTGCCTTAAAGAAGCAGCAATAAGGGGTGTGTCTCCCAGAGCATAAACTGACTCCAGTATGTTTCCCAGTGCGGGACTCTCTGGATGTGTCTTGGCCTGTAGATCCAGCTGTGTCTCTACGGCCCAGTTCCTGAAATGAATTTAGGTGCCTAACTCCCACTGACACCAATGGGAGTTGAAATCATTGAAACCAATTGGAGTTAGGCGCCAGTTTGCCTTTGATCTGGGTCTGTGTATAAAAGTCTCTGAGTGAACCCGTCTGCACTGTAATCCGCCATGTCCAAACCCCTCCAGGCTCTTTCCTGACTCCGGTCCCCCTGCTCCCAACGGTGGAGGGGTGAGTTTAGATGAGTGAATACAGTAGATATAATACATATCATCTTCATGTTCTGAGGATGAGGGCCCAAGTATTTCATCCAGAAACCCCATCCCCGTGGTCATGGCGTGACATTGACCTTTGCAGAGGATACTGAATTGGGAAGCATTGGAGATATCATGAACAATGTCAAGGTTTTGAAATGTATTTTGTTCTGCATTGGAATCAAACGTGAGAGAGAGCCAGGCCGGCAGAGCCAATAGCTCAGAGGTTCGGGCACTCACCTGGCAGATGATTCGGGGCAGGGTGTCACGGTGTCTCAGATTGTGCCCACTCTTGGCCCTGTGCGGTCCGTGGGGGAGTGCCCCTTTCAGTGAGAGAGCCCTTTTCCTCAGGGTCCACTCGCTCCTGGGGCTGGCCCCTTCACCTCCTGGAGCTGCACCTCTCTGAGCCTTAGCACATTTGTTTCTCGCCATGGGCCCCCTCAGGGAGTCCACTCGCTCTGGAACCCCCGGGGCCTCCACCCCCCGAAGGGGATGATGCCCCCTGTTCTCTAGACTGGAGTGACTCTCAGTCAGTGTAAAACAGGAGGGTTTATTGAGCGTTGAACACAGCACAGGAAACTCTCTGACCCTCAGGCCTGGCCTCCCTCAGCACAGTACCTTCCCTGTCTTCCCTGCATCCAGATCAGCCCTGCCTGCCTCCTCTCTCCAGCCCTGAGCCCCCTTGCTTCTCATCTGGGCATCTGATATCACAGACCCCGCCTCTGTCCATTCTCTTCTTTCCAGGTAAACAGGGTCCTCTGGGTCTCCTCTCCTCTTTGCCCTCCTCTGGCTGGAACCGGCTGGTTAGGTCATGGGGTCCTCTCTTCACAGCCCATTGTCCTCCCACTGGCCAGAACTGGCTGCAACTCCTCAGCTGGGTCTCCAGGTCATCAGGTCACCAGTCATTGGGGTGTCCCTCCTCCAGGCCATTGGCTGGGGTCCCAAGTTCCCTCTCCAGTCCCTTGTAACCACAAACTCCCTCTCCCCTCACCTCGTTAAACCAGTAACACCCAGGGACATTGAGTCCCACTGCCTCTGCATGCATCCCACTGGAAAACCACGAAAAAATCCCCCACTTCATCACACAGGGCCTTGACACTAGATCCCCCACCTGCCAGGCGTGTGCCCTGACCACTGCTGTGCGTCTCTCTCTATCGCACCAGAAATGCCATCCTGCACCAAAATGTCATTGCAGCTGGCACTTTTCTGCAGTGAGTTTTGGGTTTGGCAAATCGGCATTTTCTGACTTAAAAAAAAAAAGACGTTTAACTGAAAAATGTCCAACCGGCTCTACTGCAGACATGCAGAGAGGACAGAGAAGTAATCCAGAGAGACCTAGAAAGGTCGATTTCAGAGCAGCAGCAATGTTAATCTGTACGGTGAAAGAGACTGAATTCGGGAGGGGGGGAAAATGCAAAGTGAATACACTGGGGAGGAAATAATTGATCATACAGTCCCACGATGGGAGAGCGAGAGCTGAGGAGCAGTAAAGCTGAGAAAGGCCTCAGGCCTACATTTTCAATAGCGCAGAGATGCATTTTCAAGTGTTCGGCACCCACAATTGGAGCTGGATTTTCTGAAGAGCCTTAAATTGGGCACCCAAGATCACAAGTGGCTTTGGAGAATTTTGGCCTTTGTGTTTGGGTACCAATGCAAAATGGGCCTGTTGCAATAGCATTGTGTCTCCAGATAGGTTCTCTCAGATGGCTTATCCTGGCTCCCTTGTCCACAGAGACTAGGACGCTGATGGTTAATCGTTGTTTTTGTTGCCCTCCTGAGTGTTTCTCTCCTTCCTGGATTTGCTCCAGAGGCCTCTCAAGTCAAGCCCAACCCCCAGAACTCCACCTCGGACTCGGACCTCACGAGGTACCGCACCATCAGCCAGATCCCGCAGTTCACCCTCAACTTTGTGGAGTTCAACCTGGAGAAGCACCGCTCGGGCTCCACCACTGAGATTGAGATCATCGCGCCCCACAAGGTGACGGAGCGCACGCAGAATGTCACCGAGAAAGTCACACAGGTATGGGGCGGGAGTTCTCCCCAGGCCAAGGGCACTCATGGGAGGTGGAGGGAATGATCATGCTAATTCATGCAGCAGGCATGGGGCAGGGTGGGGTCATGCTTGGTCATTTGTGGAGTAGATTTGGAGGGGAGGGGCAGATCACATTAGTTTGTGGAGCTGAGTGAAAATTGGAATTTCTGTCCCACAAGAAATTGCAATATTTTGACAACTTTTTTTTTTTTTGGTGGGTCAAA
The DNA here is from genome assembly GCF_025201925.1 of Gopherus flavomarginatus. NCBI lineage: Eukaryota > Metazoa > Chordata > Testudines > Testudinidae > Gopherus > Gopherus flavomarginatus. Next base: position 7,054,712 of record NC_066641.1, read on the forward strand.
CTGATGAAATCTTGAGATTTTTCATGGAATGAAAAGTTCCGAAAAGTGTTGAGTTGGAAATGGCCAAATGTCACGTTGGGGCCAAGTCAACGTTAAACGGCATTTCCCTACAGGGGTCGCACTGAGGCTCAGGCCCCCATTCTCCATTGTGGGCTGGCCTCCCTGGCCAGACTATGTCTAAGTCGGGATCCTGGGGGCTGAGTGAGGCCATTCCCCATCAGCCATAGCATGGTGGGGACACTTGCAATCGTTTGTGGAACAGCCTCAAGGCAGGGGGAGATTCTCACATTTCACGGAGCAGCTGAGCAGGGACAAGGAAGGGTCCCTGCGTGCTTGGTATTCAGTTCCACGTCTCCTCTCCGGCACGGCCGGGGCTGGGGACGGACACACCCACCTGGCAGTGTTTCACTCTTTCTGTCCACGCTTATCTCTTCGCACCTGGGCTTCCCCATGGCCGCCCCACTGAAAGCTGTTCCCAGCATTCGTGTGGGCTCAGTGCATGTGTGTGACTCTCCAGAGGGCTTCCCTCGCTCATGGCAGAGAAAGAGATTGTGGCCAAGATGGGCTCCAGACCTGTTCTGACATGTTTTTAACCCTAGAAAACCAGCATCTACAGGATGCTGGCCATGACGCTGTCTGTCTGTCCAACCCAGGGGGGCTGCTCTAGGGCAAACCTCACAGTGACTAGAAACCATGTGCGGGGGAGGTCACACTGTGGGGTTGCTGTCACTGTTTGGAGATACAGTCACTAGGGCTTGCACAGGGCTGGATTGTCATTGCCCTTCTCAGCCATGCAGGGGAATCACCAGGAGGTCGATTCTCCCTTAGTCGTCTGCTCGGATTATGGCTACTACTTGCCTTTCACCCTCTGCTACAAACCTCTGAGGGGTGGGGCAGTAGGGCAGAGAGCAGTGGGGACTAGGAGGAGCCCGGGCCCATGGCTCCACCCCCTTATTTATTAGCCAGGCAGGAGCTGCTTGAGCAAAGATTTGAAATAATTCCTCCTCCCCCAGAACAAGGGGGGAGCAGGGATACAATGGGGCAGATGGCACAGTTATGATCTAGCCCATAATAATCACCATCTCCCCCCCTCCTCCCTGTTTCTCATCTGCTCGGTTACTTGCTGGGAGATGTTTGGGCTCAGGCCAGGTACAGATCAGCTCAGCCCGAGCCTGTGGGCCCTGCCCTCCACTGGTGATCAGTGGAGCTTTGGCGAAGGGAGTGGGCCAGATCCTCAGCTGGCGTAAAGTGGCATCGCTCTGTGGAAACCTTGGCGGATTGATGCCGGCTGCGAGGCTCTCCCTTGCTGTTGGCTGGCATGACACCGTCGCTCTTTCCTGGCACCAACAAGCTGTTCATCTTGGCAGCAAACTTCCATGACAAGTGTCATTTTCCTGGGTGAAAACTCTTGTTTGTGTCTCAGTAGCAATGGGAGCGGGCAGGGAGACCTGCATGCTGGGTGGGTGGGTGTGTGTGTGAGAAATCTGCATCTTCATTCATGCACCCCTGAAATAAGTCAGATTGACTTTTTTTTCTTACTCTTGAAAGGCCACAGGCCTGGCATGTTTTTCAGCCCAGCTGTGGGGAGAAGGGGATGTACCTGCCTTTGGCATGGCTGTTCCTGGCCCCCCGCCACTCTTCTAGAGATCCCTCCCCCACCCCCAGCCAATCACATGGCTGGGCCATCTTTGCGTGTGCTGTGGAGGTCTCCTTTCTGTGCTTTGAGTGCAGGAAGTGGTGGAGGTGACACCTGCGAGCAGAGCTGCTGATGGTTCCTCTGGCAGCCGCCTGGTGGCAGTGTCCCTTCACCATATGGGATGCTGAGCAAGGTGATGGGATTTCCATTTCCCAGGCTCCTTGGAAGAGGGAAGGGGACGCAGGAGGTTCCATTAACTGGGAAACACCCAGCTGTCTCCTGCCTGCCTACGGGTAGGTCAGCAGAGAGCCCGGGACCAGGGGGCCTCTAATGCATAGACTGAGACTCCACATCCCTGGTGGTATCCATGGCCTTACACGCCCAACCGCAGGGATTCCCGCTTCCACCCGCAGGAGTGAATGGCTCAGCAATGGCCCCTTGAGCTCAGGGAGTGAGACCTGCAGAGAGGCACAAGTAGAAGAGCAGGAGGTCTTCAGAATGGAGAGAGGTAAAGAATGGTGTCCCTGGGGGATCTGTACTGGGGCCAGTGCTGTTCAACATATTCATAAATGATCTGGGAAAAGGGGTAAACAGTGAGGTGGCAACATTTGCAGATGATACAAAACTTCTCAAGATAGTTAAGTCCCAGGCAGCCTGCAAAGAGCTACAAAAGGATCTCTCAAAACTTGGTGACTGGGCAACAAAATGGCAGATGAAATTCAGTGTAGATAAATGCAAAGTAATGCACATTGGAAAACATAATCCCAACTTTACATATAAAATGATGGGGTCTAAATTAGCTGTTACCACTCAAGAAAGAGATCTTGGAGTCATTGTGACTAGTTCTCTGAAAACATCGACTCAGTGTGCAGCGGCAGTCAAAAAAGTGAACAGAATTTTGGGACTCATTAAGAAAGGGATAGATAATAAGACAGAAAATATCATATTGCCTCTATATAAACCCATGGTACACCCACATCCTGAATACTGCGTGCAGATGCGGTCACCCCATCTCAAAAAAAGATATATTGGACTTGGAAAAGGTATAGAAATGGGCAACAACAATGATTAGGGGTATGGAACGGCTGTCGTATGAGGAGAGATTAATAAGACTGGGACTTTTCAGCTTGGAAAAGAGACGACGGAGGGGGGGATATGACTGAGGTCTATAAAATCATGACTGGTGTGGAGAAAGTAAATAAGGAAGTGTTATTTACTCCTTCTCGTAACACACAAGCCAGGGGGCATTAAATGAAATTAATAGGCAGCAGGTTTTAAAGAAACAAAAGGAAGTATTTCTTCACACAACACAGTCAACCTGTGGAACTCTTTGCCAGAGGATATTGTGAAGGCCAAGACTATAACAGGGTTCAAAAAAGAACTAGATACATTCATGGAGGACAGGTCCATCAATGGCTATTAGCCAGGATGGGCAAGAATGGTGGCCCTAGCTTCTCTTTGCGAGAAGCTGGGAATGGGCAACAGGGGATGGATCACTTAATGATTCCCTGCTCTGTTCATACCCTCTGGGGCACCTGGCATTGGCCATTGTCAGAAGACAGGATACTGGGCTAGATGGACCTTTGGTCTAACACAGTGTGGTTGTTCTTATGTTCCTGGATGGCTTGGGAGGGATGGGCCCAGGCGCAGTGCCACCTCATGGCAGAACACACAAAGGAAGCTGCATCTCTGGGTGTGTGGAACTCCTGGGCTTCAGAGTCCCTGAATGTTGCTGTAGGTCCCATGTGTGCTCTGCTCATGCAGAGGGGCTCCCTGCATCCTTTCCCCAACCCCCTGTTCACCTGTGCGAAGCAAGTTAGGATTTTGCCCCAAATTTTTTATTCTGGGAAGGTCTTTGGGTCATCTGTGGAACACTCTGCTGCAGGATGTGATTGAGGCTAATAGCTCAGTAGGTGCCAAGAAGGGATTAGACACTGAGGAATAACTATTGCAGAATCACTAACTAGCGTGCAAATTATACAAGGGCTTTCAGTCCCCGGGATCTGGGACCTCCCCACAAGAGAGACAGGAGGTGGAGGGGGTGAGTGCAGGACTGGCTGCTAGGCTGGGTTCCACCTCATCAGCAAATAAAAGACAATGGTTTTAAAGAATCACACAAGATATTATTCAGGTTTAACTGAACGAACTAAAAGTCATTAAGACTTGCTCTGATGTGGAGTGCAGACAGGATGGTGGGAGTGAAAGCAGATATTACCCGGGGGCAGTGTGGGAGTAATTATTATTATTAATAACTATGTAGCAGCAGTACCGTTTGTTATCCTTTGCACCTAGAGAGCACATTTCATCCAAGACACTTGCAAGGCTCCTGTGAGCTCCTTGGGTTAGGGCCTGTCTCTTCTTGAGAGTCTGGAAGGTGCTTCCAAGGGGTCAGTCTCTTTATCTCCTTTTTACAGATGGGGAAACTGAGGCATGGGGAGCACAAGTGACTTGTCCAAAAGTAATGCAGGACATCTCAGGCAGAGCCAGGAATAACATCCAGAAATCTTGGCTCCATGGCCCAATGCTCCATCTACTCTGCCAACCTGCCTCCCAGACCTAGAAAAGGACACGAGCAGTCAAGGCACCCAGGTTGCCTGCTTTAACCACTAGACAGCATTCTCTCCCCGAGCTGGGAAAGGAATCCAGACTTGCAGACTCCTGCTTTAACCACTTGATCCCATTCCCACTCCCAGAAGCAGGAACAGAGCTCAGGAGTCCTTCCTTCTAGTCCCAGGTTGTAACCACTGGACCCCACTCCCCTCCCGAAGTTGGGTAAAACAAAACCAGTGTCCTGATTCCCAGCCTGGTGTTCAATCCACTAGGCCCCAGAGGGGTCGGTAACATGCTCTTAAACTAGCTGGCAAATGCTGGTACTCAGAAGAGAAGCCTCATCCAGCACCCACTTCCCCCACCAAGCCCCTAGGAATGTCTCAAGGGGCCCAATTCTCCCCTCTCCTGCTTCCCCCTAAAAGCCTCCATCCTGAGCGGCACATTGACTTTGGATGCCATGTGCACCAGGGCCGGAGGGCTCAGCGAGCTGCGATGCACAGGGACCCGCTGCTAAGCGACGGGGCTGATGGTGGCTCAGCCACACCAGCCTGTCGATACTGGGTCATTAGGCGGCTGGGAGGTGACGGGATTGAAGCTGACTGGTCCCTGCTGCAGGCGGGAGGGCCAGCATCGAGCCTGTGTGCTCCCCACTGGCCCTGGCACGAATCCACAGTGACTGGTCTGGGAAATGTCTGTTTCCCCTGCCCCTTAAATCTCCTTTCCAGCTGGGTTCTGGGTGGTCTCTGCTGGATCTCGACCCCCTGCGCACCGCATTTAATCACTAGATGCCGTTCCCCCCAGAGCTGGGCAAGGAACCCAGGAATCCTGTCCCCCAGCCCCTGCTGCAACCTCGAAATCCCACCTTCCTCCCAGAAGGCAGAACAGAATGCCGGAGTCCTGACTTCCAGCCCCCCGTTCTAACCACTAGGCCTGAGGTGGGCAAACTGCCCATCCTGCCCGGCCCCCAAGCTCCTGGCCTGGGAGGCTTGCCCCCGGCCCCTCCCCTGCTATCCGACTTCTCCCGCAGCCTCAGCTCGCTGGCTCTGCCGCTGGCACAATGCTCTGGGCAGCGGGGCTGTGAGCTCCTGGTGGAGCGCAGCTGCAGAGCCCGGCCTGACCCGGTGCTCTGTGCTGCACGGTGGCGGCAGGGTGGCCTGGCTCCAGCCGGGCGGCGCAGCTGTAGTGCCGCCAGCCACCGGTACTCCAGGCAGCGCGGCAGGGGGCAGAAAGCAGGGGGGTTGGATAGAGGGCAGGGGAGTTCGGGGTGGTGGTCGAGGATGGGAGTGTGCATAGGGGTCGGAGGGAAACAGGGGGTTGAATGGAGGGGCAGTCAGGAAGGAGGGGGAGTTGGACGGGGAGGCAGGGGGTAGTCAGGGGCAGGGGTTCCAGGGGCTGTCAGGGGACAGGGAGAAGGGGTGGTTGGATGGCGCAGGGGTCCCGGGGGGGGAGGAGCTTCAGGAATGACAGGAGGGGTTGGATGGGGTGGTGGGTGGCGGGGACAGTCAAGGGACAGGGAGCAGGGGGGGTGGATGGGGTGGGGATCCCAGAGGGGCTGTCAGAGAACGGGGGGTTGGATGGGGCAGGAGTCCTGGGGGAGGGGGAGGCAGATAGGAGGTGGGAACCGGGCCATGACCACCTCCCCTAACCAACCCTCCATACAATTTACAAAACCCGATGCAGCCCTCAGGCCAAAACGTTTTTCTGCCCCTGAACTAGGCCATACTCAGGCCCTGCTAGCGTCAGCAACATACACCCAGCATCCATGGGGCTGACGGCTAAGCCCCCCACCTCCCCCACGCTTTCTAGTTCAAGCCTGGATCCCAGGTGAGATGAGCCTCTCCCCTCTCAGCCTGGGTCCCCTCGGGACGCGTATTCGCATCAAGGAGCTGTCATCTAATCAGGCACAGGGGGCAAGGTTCATGGGGGCTTCCTGGGGCTGGAATAATGGGGGGTGGCAGAGGGGAGTAGAGGGACAGTGGCAGAGCTGGCTGGAGGGAGCTCAGGGGAGCAGCAGGTTAGCATTGAGGGGGCTCAGCAGAGCTTGGGGGACCTTGTCCCTACTGAAGTGCTGCCCTTTCTCCCTCCCATTTCACGGGGGTCAGGCCCAGGTAGACCAGGGGCGGTCACTCCCCATGTCTAGCCTGGCACTGCGGGCCCCTGGCCCAGGTGAGAGGCTGGGGAGGCCTGATTACCAGCTCCTGTTTTCTCTGGAGCGGCTCTTCACACCTCTTTGGCTTGTAGGCACTGAAATGTCAGCCCCGGCTGGGTCAGCGCAAAGAGTGATAGTCATAAGGGAGCAGGGCCGGCTTTAGGCCGATTCGCCCAATTCCTGGGAATTGGGTCCCGCGCCTAAGAGGGCCCCGTGCTGTAGGCGCCTTTTAAATTTTTTTTACTTACCCGGCTGCGGTCTGCTCCGGGGTCTTCCATGGCCCCGCTCCCCTGACCAAAGCGCCGGCGGGAGCGCAGCTGCCCCACAGCCCGGCTCTCTCGGCTGGAGGTCTGACCAGAGCGCCGCAAGCCCCACAGCCCCGCTCTCTCGGCTGGAGCTCTGGCCGGAGCGCCGCAAGCTCCGTGGCCCCGACTGGAGCTCTGGCCGGAGCGTGGTAAGTCCCGTGGCCCCGGCTGGAGCTCTGGCCGGAGCGCCGCGGCCCCGCTCTCCTGGCTGGAGCTCAGGCTGGAGCATGGCAAGCCCCGTGCCCCCGGCTGGAGCTCCAGGCCCTTTAAATAGCCCCCAGAGCCCTGGGATAGTGGGGGGCTTGGGGGCTATTTAAAGGGCCGGGGCTCC